>NW_020954569.1:73835161-74059839 GCF_900497805.2 Vombatus ursinus | reverse complement strand
ATCTATCTATCTATCTATCTATCTATCTATCTATCTATCTATCTATCCTTCTCTCTACTCGTACTTATGTATGTATGTATATATATAAGTATCTATCCTTCCCTTCCCCTCTCTCTATGGGTATGTATGTGTTTCCTTCCCTCCACCTCTTTCTATATGTATGTATGTATTCCTCCCCCATCTATCTATCTATCCATCCATACATCTATCCTGAGTTGAGCTTGAGCCCACAAGATAGGTTAAGAAGTAGCTACTAGTTAAAATAAAAATACAACTCATTGTTAACTCTTTGCTGCAGATGTTCTCTATGTTTTACTAGAATTTTATATTGGAAGAGCTGTTGTTGATGGCCATGGGCAGGGTCAGTCTTACACAAAACAAAAGTAGATCGTGGCCGACATAGTATAATTTTAAAGGTGCTTAGGAAGGGACCCAGTGTTTCCAAGTTTGTATGAAATCTCATTAAGAAAAACCAAACCTTTCACAAGAAGTTAAAAGGCATTAAAATGTAAACCTCCCATATGAAAGGAAACAGATGGACTATATTTACACTAAAGTATAAATGACTGAGATCAGATACTTTCCTAGTTTTAATCATCAGGAAAACTGGTATAACTGAAGGAGTTTTGGACCTGGAGTCAGACAGAGGTCCTGAGATCAAAATTCAACTTAGAAAATTATTACCTTTGTGACTTTGGGCAAGTCCCTCACCTCTGTGGGCTCAGTTTCCTCACATCTAAGTGGGAAATTAGGCCTCTAAAGTCCCTTCCAACTCTTACAAAGAAAGAACATGAAAGGAACTGGAAATGTGAATGTGTGGAGAGGGTAGGAGGGAAGAAACAGGACAATGCCTACAGAAGAAATGGCAAAGAGTGATTAAAGGGAAGGCTGGGGATCCTGCCCACTAACTTCTGCTATTTATAATTTTGCTTCTGGCTGTCCCTGTTCATTGCTATTCCAGCAACTGGAAAGTTATGTCTTGCCTAATCAATTAACTGTAAGCAAAGCCCTGAAAGAGATACAACTATGAGCCTGGGGCTTTACACTCAAAGATCTTACATTACAATCCAATTAGAGGAAAACGATAAAAAAATATCTAGGCAAGACAATAATTTCAGAGATAAGATGAGATAGTGCATGATAAATTGTCAGATGTGGGGGGGGAGGGAGAGAAGGAATACCCATTTATATAGTGCCTATTATGTGCCAGGCACATGCTAAGTTTAATCCCATTTGATCTCACAACAACCCTGTAAGGTAGGTGCTACAGGTGACTGAGCCATGTAGTTGTGCGAGAAAAAGCCAAGGGATTTCAACTGGGTCACAAAGTATGTGCAGAATTTAGGCAGAGAGAGAGGGGAGATGGAGGTCATGTCAGAGAGGACAGCAGGAACAGACAGCACTAGTGAAGTAAAAGGTACTTTGCGGGGGACAAGTAGTAAGTGGACAGAGCGTTCTGGCTCTTAGAACACAGGGTTCAAATAGAGAAGACGTGAGATAAAAAGCTGGAAAAGAAGGTTAGGGACAAAATCATGGAGGGCCTTAAATGCCGAGTGAAGGAGGTTGGGCCTTACCCTGGCTCAGGTAAAAAACATCCTTTGGTTTCTAACTGCAGGTGCCCTTTCCAGACCACACTGACATTGGCAATTCTTTCCTTTCCACCCCTGACTTCCCTGCCAATCGATTCCAGCTACTCCAGGTACTTGTAACCATTGTTCATTTCTCCTACTGAAGGGCACAGGCAGATGATTCAGAGCCACCTAGAGTCCAACTATTTCACCTATGTTACTAGATGACTGTTTTAGTTTGGTTCTAGAAATATATCTAGGGTCTGTCTATAAGGCTAATTGTCTTAGTCACCACACTGGCTGATTTAGGCATCAGTCCACATATAAAAGTAAAACACTGGGTAAGTGAATGATAAAAGCCACGTTGGGGTGTCCAATCTAGGGAGACTGAAGATCTTGAGATATATACCTGGACAGATTTTGTTCTCTTTGATTAAGATTACTCTATATTATTTGTGTTTAAACTCAAATCAATTTTAACATTGGGGAAGCTCTTCAATTAACTCTTCATTCATTTAACATTTTTGAGTATGTATATATGACACGTAACACACAATAACACAAATAGGTGGCTCAGTGTATAGAGTGCCAGGTCTGTAGTCAGGAAGACCTGAGTTCAAATCTAGCCTCAGACGCTTACTAGCTGTATGATCCTCGGCAAGTCACTTAATCTTGTTTGCCTCAGTTTCCTCATCTGTAAAATGAGCTGGAGAAGAAAATGGCAAACTATTCCAATATCTTTGTGAGACATAACTAAAACAACTGAACAACAACATATGCACACACACATGCACATACATATATTCATATATGTACATATACATAGAATGCTGTGTATATATAACTTACATGTATATATTATGTTATATGTAATACAATATAATGCCATTATATTATATAATTATAATATAATAATATAAGCCTAATTTTATGGCTATTAGTATATGTGTACATATGCATACATTATATATAAACACGTAAAATGTATATATGTATATGTGTATGGATATACATATACATTTATTTATTTATTCATTCATTTATTTATATGTAATCACGAGAGGTGGCCTGGGTGTAGAGGCTACAGACTTGGCCTTGGAACCATAAAGACCTGAGTTAAAATTCTACCTTTGCTATCTATTGGCTGGGTGACTCTGAGAGTATGACTTGACCTCTCAGTATTCTAGGCAACTCCTGAAGACCAGGCTTCAGAGAAGGTATCTACATGCATCTTAGAAGGAGTTTCCTCATGTATATCAATGAAACCATAAGTACAGTCCCCTATCCCTTTATTCATATAATTACATACATGTTCATATACATGGATACCTATATTTGTGTGCATGTGTATAAGATACATATGTATGTATGTATACATAAATGTATATAAAAGATGGTGGTATTTAGCCTAGACTTGAGATTTCCTTTAGCATTCTAGTCAAAATTCACTTTTCCTTATAACATATTCCATGAGGATTGTCCTTTTGTCATAAATCCACTTTGGTCTGATGAGCCCAAGATGTGTTT
This sequence comes from Vombatus ursinus, assembly GCF_900497805.2. Lineage (NCBI taxonomy): Eukaryota > Metazoa > Chordata > Mammalia > Diprotodontia > Vombatidae > Vombatus > Vombatus ursinus. The sequence goes on along the minus strand of NW_020954569.1, from coordinate 74,056,744 downwards.
ATACTTCTAAGTCTGGACTTTGAGGCAATGTGATGGTGCATAGGAAGCTGGCCTCAGATTCAGGATGACTTGTCTATAAGTCTTGCCTCTGTCACACCTGTGACCCTGGGCACGTCTCCAGAAGGGACCTAGAGATCAATGATTCTGGCCTCTAAAAAGGCTTCACAAGGTTTCATCTGCCACACACAAGACAAAACACCCCCTGCAGCTTCAGGTCTGGGAAGGATGAAAGGGCCGGGGAGTTTCCCAGCACCAGTTATTCTTGTACAACAACTGATGGCCTTGTCATTCTTTTGCTGTTCTGACCCACAAAAAGAGAAGAGCCAGGGCAGTGTCACGTTGCAGGAAATGTGCTTGATACTCAGCCATTATCAATGTGTCACACGCTCTACCACAAGAAGCCCTGGCTCCTTTAGATAGAGGAAGGACAGTGTCACATGCTTGGCTCTTCTGGGACCAGGAGCAAAAGGTGGGAGGACAGGCAGGAGAGGCAACTGAATTTCAGCAGTGCTTATTCTCTGTTCTCTTTCTACAACACAAAGGATCACTGGATTCTTAGAGATGCTCTAAGGTCCACAGAGATCAGCTAATTCAGCTTTCTGATTTTGTTGTTCAGTTGTTTCAGTCATGTCTGACTCTTTGTGAACCTCTTTGGGGTTTTCTTTGGCAAAGATATGAAGTGGTTTTCCATTTCCTTCTTCAGCTTATTTTACAGATGAATGGAGGCAAAAAGGGATTAAGTGACTTATCCAGGGTCACACAGCTAGTAAATATCTGAGGCTGAATTTGAACCCAGGTTTTCTGATTCCAGGTCTAGTGTGCTACCTAGCTGTCCAAAGGATGTAACTGTGGTTGAAACTTATTATTCTCAATCAATATAAACAAACTTAAATAAGATGCAATAAAACTTACAGAACTGAATTTAAGTGAAGTATTTCAAAGACTTAAAAGCTAAATCCTTCGTAAATATAAAGTTTTATAATTCTAGAATCTTGGAGTTAAAAGAGACTTTAGGGTCCATTTGGCCCAACCCAAACCACACAGAACCCCTCAACAACATATCTAAAAAATGGTTTTTAGCCTTTGCCTGAAGGCCCTTTGGAAGAAAGGAACACACTCAGTGAGACAGACAGCCTGTTCCACTTTTGGAGAGCTCAAAATATGAGATAGTTTTCTCTTATGCTGATCTGAATCTGCTTCCAGCTCTAGCTTCTGGATCTTAAGACCTTTCATCACACTTTTTGCCTTTTCACTCATCAATATCCTTCCTAAAATGTGATTCCCTGAAGTGAACATAGTACCCTGCCAGGGTATTACTATATATTTGTATTTCAAGTTTGTATTACTTGGAAGCATCAATTGATGTGACCTACATTGTGAAATGAATCAGTTCAATCAGTGGGGACAGTGTAGACACAGCCTTAATGAATTAAACCAAGCTTTCTAACATTGAAGCGGCAACTTCTTTGGATTTCATAATTTATCTTGAGTCGATTGTCCTGAATTGTACTATAACAGGTATAATATAAGTCCTGAGATCTCTCCCAATAGTTATTGCTTTGAGTTACACCCAGGGTATATCACACCATGAAAAATCGCTTCACATAACTTTATTAATATCCCCAAGGTTCTGTTTTAAGTGATGGATGAGAGAACCAGAATCACTGGTTCTAAAAAGAAAAATCCAAATGAGATGGGTATTTGCTCTTTGTTCACTGTTTATACTATTTAGAAGCATTAATTGATCTAAATGATGTTGGGAATAATTCACTGTTAAAGGTGAGGTGGAGCTGAAAAAATAAGTTCAAGGCAACTTAATTGAACCACATTTACTTAAACTGGCAGTGGTCTTTGCATCCACTCCAACAAATCTATTTGAAAAAAGAAATGGAAGTTCACAGCATTGCTTTTTCTCTCCTTAAGCATGACAGAGAACTGGATTACTGATGATGGAAGTTAGTGTGTGAAGAGTAAGTAGGAAATTCAGCTTTGCCCCTAACCTCTGCTAGCTGGCTGGCTCTCTTCACGTCTCTCGGTTTTGCTTTTCCCGTCTTTAAAAATGAAAGGGTTGGACAACTTGATTACTTCGGTGCCTTACAGATTTTAGGACTAGGAGGAGGGTATTGGTATTTAGGAAGGACTCAGACTTGCAATTCAGCCTACTCATATTAGAATTGAAGGGGATAAGCACCCTGAGTTATCACAGTATACAGCCCAGGGGTACTGAACTTTTTTTGTGTATGTCCTGGACCCAGCTGGCACTGGCAGTATGATGAACCTTATAGACCAGGAATAATGTTTTTCAATGAATGCAATGTATAGGATTACAAAGGAAACCAGTCATATTGAAATAAAGTGCATTTTTTCCCATTTAAATTGTTAAGAAACCTGGTATAACCCATCCAACATCTTTAATTTGACCAAGGTATAAACATTACCTGAAATAATACTACATGCAGGAGTTAGTTCCATAAAAGTAAATTGGTGATTAGATAAACAATATTATTTTAGGGTTTTATAATTTTATAATGTTGGAGGGGGATATCTGGACTTGTGATTTAATTGGTCATGTTATTATTATAATACACTAATAATGGCATCATGAAATAAAATTATTAATGACTACTTTGTATAGGGTATACCTATCCTCTGAAATGACCCTCTTCTCATGACAATAAACCTTATTAATTTTTTCTAACATCATTTTTGGAAGGGAAGGGGTTAATAGTATCTTTTGGACTCTGCCTAAACTTTATAGCATCTGACCAAACTTATTTTTAAATTTCAAATTCAATCAACAAGCCTTTTCTGCCAGATGCTTCCCAGACACAGGTGTTAAAAAAATGTTTAGTTTAGGGTTTTTTTTTTTGCCAGCATTCCACTCTTTCTCCTCCCCACTCTAGAAATAGCCAGCTACCTTTATTCCTGTTCCTTTAGCATATGTTTCCCAAAATCTAATCCTTTTATGGATTTCTTTTTCCTCCTCAATGGTATTCCCATAATCCTTTTTTGCCATTCCTTTCATTCAACCCCATTCACAGAGACTGGTAGACCCCCTCTCCTGTATTGGGGAGTGCAGTGGTGTGCTGCTCCATCATTAAGGCAGGGTTCATGAAAACTCAATTTGTTTGAGAAGCAGCCTGCTAAGAAACCTATGCTTACTAACTGTGCTGAGAAGTCAAATCATGGCACAATTGAAAATGCCTCTTCATCCCAGGCATTTTAAACCGTTCCACCCCCCAGCTCCCCAGAAAGTTTTTTCTAATTTATTTTAAGCATATTCAGATGAACTTTTTTAATGTGTGTCCTACTATCAGATCATTAAAACACGACAGGATTCAGAGAAGTATCAACCTGCCATATTGCTGAATCCAGTACAATATTGGCACATGCCTCATGTGGAAACATCAAAGAAAGACATGATAACAAAAACATAACCTGGCCCCTAAAAATCATTTGTCTACATAGGCAAAAAATGAAAATACCTCAATGGAGTACATTTCAAATCAATTATCAGTAACAATAACTCACATTTGTAGAGTGTTTTGAAGTTTATTAAGTGTTTTGTAAGGTAGTTATAATAAAGAAATTCTTCATCATATTTAGAATGCTCCATGGTATGTAAAACACTTTATATATATTCTCATGTTATACTCACCATAATCCTGAGGTGGGTAGTTTTATCAACATTTTACAAATGAGGAAACTAAGGTCCAAAGAGACAAAGGAGCTTGTGTAATGTTACATAGCTATTAAATGGTAGAGACAACTTGAACTGATGTCTTTTCAATCTAAATCAATCCTGTGTTCTTTCCACTAAAAAACACTACTACAAGCATGAGCCAAAACATCCCTTTACTATCTGACTAATGGGTATCCTTTGCTTTCTTCCATGCCCAGATCAGATGGTACCTTCTCCATGAAACTTTCCATGATTCACTTCTGCCAATGGTGGAATCTTCTTCCTCATCTCTCAGAGAGCTTTGAAGCTCTCCTTTGAGTACATCATAGTTTTGCATGTATTATATTGTACATAATTTATCTCCCATATTTAATTGTAAACAAGGACTACATTTTAGTTATATTTCTATTCCCCCATTACCAAATAAGTGACTTGTAGATAGTAAGAGCTTATGAAATGTATGTTGAGTGAATATGATTTAAAAACAAAGTATAATGCCAGTTAACACAAATTTATTATATTCCCCTTTTTATAGAGGAAAGCTAATTGAATTTTTATTTTAAATTTTCTTTTTTATTATGAATTAAACAAAGACAAAAACTTCAACTTTCAAAGAAAAACAAAAGAATTGCATTGTAGAGCTATCAATTTCTGTTACACATACTTTGGCTTTTTAAAAATTGTTTGCTAACATATATTTTGTAGTTACCTATATGTTTTATACCTACTTATCTGTTATATAGGGAGTAAAAAAAAATCCTGTTCATGTCACCTTAATTGAATGATTTTTCAAAAATGCTCCCTATCTGAAATGTCTTGTTGCTAATGGTAATAAGTATGAATTAAACTCTCAAAGCTTCATAGAAAGCTGAGAAGTGAGCAGTTGTTACTAAATTGAGTCTGTACTGATGCTATAAACCAAGAAATCAGGATGCAGAAATAGCTTGATTCCCTTTCTTCAGCTCACCTCTCCCTCCCTCCCCCACTCCCCGGCCCAAAGCCAAGACAAGATGCAGGCTAGTGTTGTTTTTAAAGTTATGTGGAAGATTGATTAGAGAGAGGAGAAATGAAAAGTAAAAAGACTGATGGGATAAGGTCTTAGAGAAGATGCAAGAGAATGGGATCAAGGAAACAGACAGAAGGACTGGCCTTAGTTAAAATCCCCCCTACCACCAATGGAAAGAGAAAGAAAGAAATGATGCAGAGGTCTAAGGAATGGAGTCCAGGGGTGGAGGTGGATTAAAAGGCTCCCACCAGATGGCTTCAATCTTTTCAATGAAGTAGGAGGCTAGGTCAACTATAAATGTGGTTGGTTGGGGTTGGTGGTGAGAGGAGAGGAAGAAAAAAATGTTTATAACAGATTCTGTCAGGATTGAGACAAAGATTCAATAATGATAGAGTAAAAGGCTCCTAGGGAGGTGGTACAGTAGATAGAGTGCCAGGCCTGAAATCAAGGAAGACTCATCTCCCTGAGTTCGTATCTAGCCTCAGACACTTAGTAGCTGTGTGACCCTAGGTAAGACACTCAACTCTGTTTGCCTCAGTTTCTCATTTGTAAAATGAGCTGGAGAAGGAAATGGCAAACTATTCCAATATCTTTGCCAAGAAAACCCCACATGGGGTCACAAAGAGTTGGACATGATGGAAACAACTGAACACCAACAAAAGGCTCTTCAAGCAACCAGGGAACCTAGTTGGGATTATGAGTCATAAATTTGTAGTGGATGAAATCAGCTCAATATCAATACTTTTTTCCAGCTACGCTCAACAGCTCTACAACTGGAGTTGATAAAGTGGATGGTGGAGGTCATCCAGAGATGAGATTAGACAGGGGAGGTCATAATGGCAGGTGCCACCAGATTGGCAAATTATGGAGGAAGTGGGGGAGAGGAGGTTAAAGTCTGGCATGAGAAATAAACAGAATGGTTTAAAGGACTGAAGGCCATGATGATAAAGGTGAAAAGTAAGTTTAGTGCTAAGAAGATACAAGAGATAGAAAGATCATAGAATTAAAGGTCTAGACCTGAAAGGGATCCCAAAGCCCATTGAGTCTACCTCAAGGGTGGGGAACCTGCGGCCTTGAGGCCACATGTGGTCTTGTAGGTCCTTAGGTGCAGCCTTTTGACCGACTCCAAGTTTTACAGAACAAATCCTTTTATTAAAGGTGTTTGTTCTGTGAAGTTTGGAGTCAGTCAAAGGGCCACACTTGAGGACCTAGAGGGCCACATGTAGCCTGCAGGCTGCAAGTTCCCCACACCTGGTCTAACTCCTCATTTTATACACAAAGAAACTGAGATTCAGAGAGGTCAAAGTCACAGAAATATTATGTGGCAGAGGTGGACTATGGATTCAGGACCTCTGACTCCACTACCATGATCTTTCCACTGAACCACATTACCAACTAAGATGCTATGGTCAGAGAAGAGAATTTCAAAGCTCCAGATCTAGGTGTAGGTGCAATTCTAAGAGATTGTGAGCGCTAAAGTGCAGTCACACTTCCATGTGACTGGAGTAAGGGTAGAAAGCGAAGTATTTGAAGATGAAGAAGTTGAATCATTGTGAGGCTGGGCTTTTAATTTTTGTTGCTTACACTGCTTTTACCCCTACTGGCATATTTAAAAATTGTTTTAATACATATTTTTCCTCAAGTATATAATAAAACAATTTTTAACATTAAAGTTTTGAGTTCCAAATTCTATCCTATTGGAATATTAGAAAACAAATAGAGGAATTGAAATAACTTGGTTCAAGGTCATACAGTGAAGTTAGTAACACTATTTGAAGGAGAATCCATATTTTGTAGCTCCTAGTCTGAAACAAGGCTCTTGCTAGCACTGAGAATTCCCTATAGTTGCATGACTCCAGGAAACATAATAGAACTGAAAAGGAATCTCAGAGAACATATAATCCAACTCTTTCATTTCACTGATGAGAAAACTGAAGTAAGGGTGAGATTCAGTCATCAAAATCAATCAACAAGCATTTTATAAGTGACTACGATGTGCCAAACCCTGCCCTAGGTACTGCGGATGGAAAGACAAAGATAGAACAGTCCCTGTCCTCAAGAAGCTTGCATTCTATCAAAGGAGACAGCTTATGTGCATACATGTATATGCAGAATAAATGCACAGTAGTTTGGGAAAGTAGGGCCCTGCTGGCTGGGGAGATGAGGAGAGGCTTCATGTAGAAGGTATCACTTGAATGGATCCTTTGGGGTGGAGAGGAGGAGAGTATATTCCAGGCATGGGGAACAGTGAGTTAAATGGAAGATAGAACGTGAGATGTAAGGAATATCAAGAAGGACAGTGTGCCTGGATGGTAGAGTATGGATATTTTTTCTTTCTTTTCTTTCTTTCTTTCTTTTTTTTTAGAAAAAAAAACACATTTTATTGCTGCTTCTATCCCTTTATATCACAATCACTTCCCCTCAATTGAATCTTTTCTCACAACTAAGAAATATAGCTAAGCAAACACCTATATTTTTATGAACATTGTATCTACATTGGAAGATTGTATCCTTTGTGCCCTAGGACACACTTTGAGAACTAAACAGAGGTTTTACACAGGAATGGTTCCCACTACATGTAGCAATAACGGTATAGCACAAATGATCCTTTCTCTGATCTCTCTTCTACAGGCGCCTCTCTCTCCAGTATGGGGGTGGGGAATAGGTAGAGAGGGAGAGAAAATAAGATGTGAGAAGACTTAATCTTTAAAAGGTCATAAAAATAAACTAAACTTATGCTATATCTATGTAAAGTTTATTGCTTAAAGTATAACATTTTTTTAAATAACATGCTTTACCAAGGAGAGAAATAGTCTCCAAAGATTGGCTTAAGAGACTGGGAATTTGAGTTGGTTCGCATATGGCTGTTACTTTACAGAAATCTATTCCTGTTTTCTACTATTTTGTTTCCTTATTTATGAAATGAAAACAATAAAATTCTCTGTCTCCAAATTCTCCTAGGCTTTCTGATATGTGAAGAAGACAAAATAGATAATATATATACATGAACACACAAAGATGAAAATAAGCAGAGTACTGTAATTGCTTAGAAAAAAATTCCTATGTAAAATTAATTCTTGATAATCTTAAGGACAACATAACTCCAAGAATAACAAATATAAAAAAAAATCTGCATTCATTTTTTGGAAAGACAAGCTAGCTGGGCATTTGTATCAGTTAAACATTGAATAGCAAGGCGTGATTAGTTCAGTAAACGGTGAAGGAAGAGATAAATATTTCTGTTTAGTCTAGAGTAAGCCAAAGAAGGAATTTGTTTAGCTCACAAGTTCCTACCTCATTTAGTCTTTTTCCCCCCCAAAAATTCCTGTACTAGATTCTTAGAGCAATTTTTTTTTGTGTATGACTTAAGTTAAGGGCCTATTATCTATTAAATAGGTTCACAGAATTTCAGATTTTGAAGGGACTAGAGATCTCAACCCCATTTAGACCTAAATCCCCTCTAAAACAGCTCCCCACAATTTACCATCCAACCTTCCTCTGAAAAACTTCAGTGAGGAAGAACCCATTCCCTTCCAAGGTACCCAATTCCACTTGTGAATATCCCTAATAGTTGAGATGTTTTTTCCCACTTGGATTTGAAAGCTACCTCTCCACAACTTTAATCCATCATTCCTCATTCTGTCCTCTGGGGCTAAGGAGAATACATCTAATCTATCTTCTACATGCAATTTCTTCAAATATTGAATGGTAGTCATCATCTGGCATGACCTTGACATCTTTTGCTGCCCACCTGTGGGCACTCTCCATCTTACTTTTGTCCTTCCTCAAATGTAGTACCTAGAACTGAATAGAATACTACAGATATGATATGAAAAGGACAAAGTATAGGAAGGCTATTACCTTGTCATTTCTTCTCTTAATGCTGCCTTAGATCACATTATTTTTTTGCTGACTCATGTTGAGCTTTGGGTATTCTAAAAAGTACTGGATATTCTTCAGATAAACTATATCTATCAATGACTCCATAATCTTGTAGTGTGAAGTAGAGTTTTGGAATCCAAATATAGGATTTTATCATCTCTATAGGGCAACTAAGTGGTGCAGTGGATAGAGTGCTGGAATCAGGAAGACTTATCAAATCTGGCCTCAAACACTTATTAGTTGTGTGACTCTGAGCAAGTCATTTAACACTGTTTGCCTCAGTTGCCTCATCTGTAAAATGAGCTGGAGAAGGAAATGGCAGAGCACCTCAGTATCTTTGCCAAGAAAACCCCAAATGGGGTCACAAAGAGTTGGACACAACTGAAAAAACTGAACAACAACAAAACTATTTCTGTAGAATTTCATATTATTAGATTTGGTATGCTTAATAAAATGTTCATTGTTTGACCCAATGAAACAGACTGCTAAAATCTGTTAGGATCTGGACTTGTCTAATACATAAGCTATCCCTTATAACATTGTGTCATGTGGCAAATTTGATAGGCATGCCAACTGTACCTTTATCCAAGTACTCTATGGTTATCTCTTGCTGCCTCTCTATGATGGTTATTCAGGAAAACTCCAGTCTTGCTTTATTTCTATTCCTACTCTCCCACAATTTCTTACCCACAAACAGCCTTACTGCCTCATGAATATGCTTTCCTTCTTTCCTCTAATGCCCCATAACTCAGGTGTGGAAACATGAACCATGATCAGATCAATCCTGCCACTGTTCTTGGAAGGTCTGCATCAATACACACCCTGAGGCTCCACTCTTCTTCCTTGGGAGGCAATAGAGTAGTATAGAGTGCTGCATCTGGAATCAAGTGCAGCTGGGTTCAAATCCTGCCTCTGGCCCTCACTAACCATATGACTCTTAGCAAGTCACTTAACTTCCCTGGGCTTCATTTTCTTATTCGTAAAATGAGGAGTTGTAACAGATGGCATTCAAGGGCCCTTCCAATTTTAACATTATGATTCTATGATCCTATTATCTCTGTAACTTCTCAAAACAAAGTGCCCTTCCTGGACATGGATCCTTTTTGTATGTTATTTCCCACATGAAAATATAAGTTTCTGAGGACAGGGATTGTCTTTACTCTTGCATCTGTATTTCCAGTGTGTAGCATAGAGCTTAGTACATATTAGGCAGTTAACAAATGCTTTTTGTTCTTTCAATTAATTCTTTTGTTCATTGATAAAGAAGTTAAATAACATAGAATCCAGATCTTCAGGACATCTCCCTAAGACACTTGCCAAGTTGACATTGATTCTAGCCATTTTACTAGCTATGAATCTACTTAATCATAATTTCCATTAGCCTCAACCTCTCTATCTTGTCTACAGGGAAATTGTGTCAAATATTTTGTTGAAATCATGGTAAACTACACCTGCAACATTCCCCTGATCTACCATTCTAGTAACTATCATTAAAGGCAAGTAGATGGAGCAGTGGATATAATGCTGGATTTAGAATCAAGAAAACCTGAATTCAAATCCTGCCTCCAACAGACACTTACTAGCTATGTGACCCTGGGCAAGTCACTTAACCTCTGTCTGCCTGTTTCCTCAACAGTAAAATGAAGATAATAGTAGCACCTACTTCCTAGGACTGTTGTGAGGATCAAATGTGACATTTGTAAAGTGCCTTGCAAACCTTAAAGTGCTAAGTAAATGTTTATCATTATGTATGCAACATTATGGGGCAGCTAAGATGGTACAATGGATAGAATGCCAGGCCTGGAGTCAGGGAGACTCATCTCCTTGTGTTCAAATCTTGTCTCAGACACTTACCAGCTGTGTGACCCTGGGTAAGTCACTTAACCTTCTTTGTCTCAGTTTCCTCATCTGTAGAATGAACTGGAGAAAAAAATGGCAAACCACTCTAGTATCTTTGCCAAGAAAACCCCAGATGGGGTCACAAAGAGTTGGACACTACTCAAAACGACCAAACAGATCATTATCGTTATTATTGTTAAAGGAAATGTTCTTAATGAGGCCCTGCTGGCCTTTGTGACCACTGATTCCTTGGATGTTCACTAACCCTCTCTTCAGCAAAATATCCTAGAATTTCCAGAGGCATAAGTCAGCTTGCTAGTCAATCATTTGCAAACTTCTATTTTTTTAATTGGGACTAGATGTACCCTTCTCCAGTTTTGTGGTACCTTTCCCATTCTTCTCCGCTTTTCAAAGAGCATTGACAATGGCTCAGCAGTCACATTCCCAAGTTATCTCAATACCTTAGGACGTAATTTTTTCCTGGCCTAGTGCCTTGGAAGTATCAAAACCAACCATGTTCACTTTTACTATTTCCTATTGGGCTTCAAATCCTTATTAGCTATTTCTCTTCTCGGTACAAAGATAATTCTCCTTGGCAGAGAAAATAGAAGCCAATTAAAAAATAAGTATTGTTTCCTTTTCCCAGCATCCATTAAAATTGCTCCCCCCCCCACCTTGAGTAATGGTTTTATTGTTTCTTTGATGTTCCTTTCTCTCCTACATCATTAAAAAAAGCCTCCCAAACTCTAAATTGAAGACCAACAACCACCCTTTTTTATACTTGGCATTTCTTGCCAGCCTATTCTTCCTAATTCTAGGACAAGAAATAAAAACTCTTCAAGTTAATAGTGGTGCCTAACTAGAAATAAATGAGCTAAAAGATATGTTACTCTCCAAATTACCTCTGTGTCTTACACCTGTAATAGAGGTAACAGATAAGGTCAGAGAAACTAAGGTCAAATGGCTAGACTGTCTCTCATCCCTGTTCTGAATAGAATGATGTCTCTTCACATGGTATTTAACTTTCACTGATGAACCAACCCCACATAATTGAGAGTCACTTCATTTTATCTGTGAGAAATGGTCAGGATGCTGGCTGCCCAGGGGTATGCTGGGGTCAGCTTGCACCAGCTCAAGAGAACAGATTGTCAAATTTTCTGTGTGAGCATTTCCACCTCAGAAATCAGACAAACAATAAAAATCAGGACATCATTGATTGTTCTATTGATTGTCTATAAAAAAGGGATAGAGAAAATGTTAATGATGCAGATTAAGTTTAAAAATATGCCCTGTGTGCATTTTTTTTGAGAGACAGCTGTTAAATATTTACTAGCGTATTCCTGGGGGCCAACTACCTTTTTATCACAGCCTAAGGAAGAGGAAGAGGATTAAAGGAATTAATTCATTAAATAAATATATTGAGTACCTGCTGTACAGCTCAGCATTATGTTAGGTTCTAGGAACGTGGGATCCAGAAAGCATATAAAACATGGTTTCTCTTCTCAGAGACCTTATTTTCTGGGGAGAGAAAATGGCAGAGTAGAGAGTACAAAACTTGGTGTAGACAGAAACTTGGGCTAGAATCCTGCCTTAGACGCCTACTAGTTGTATCACCAAGGACAAGTCACTTAAACACTCAGGGCCTATTTCCTCATCTATAAAAGACATACTTTTCTAATTGCCTCAGAGGATTGTGGTGAGGATAGCACTACAAAGCTTGAAGTGTCATGTGAATATGAGTTATTAGGAGGAGAAGTCATAATTGGGAAGATAAGAATATGAACATGAAATGATAGGAAAAACAGATAAGGCTGGATGAAGTAAATAAGAGTAGTGTAAGAAAATAAAGACAAGAAGAGGGCCTGGGTTCAAATCCCACCTCAGACCTGTGTGACCTTTTACAGGTCACTTAAACACCTTAGGACTCAAATTCCTCATCTGAAAAATGGAAAATGTTGAACTAGTTGGTATCTGACATCCCTTCAAGCTCTTGAGTCCAAGATCTCCAGCAAGAAAAAAATCTAAGACTTACTAAAAATGGTAAAAAAGGAATTCACTCAGGAATTAATTCATTCAGAGAAGATTTCAGAGAGATCCACAAAGGCTGGAGTAGTCATAGCTTGAGTTGGGTCTGGGAGGATAGGAAAGAGTAAAAAAGTAGGGAAGAGGAGGATGCATTCCAGGCTTACTAAAAATGGTAAAAAAAGAATTCATAGAATATGAAGGACTTTGCAAAGCAAGCAAAATAGTTTGATTTCAAGTCCACAAACACTTTTTAAAAGCTCCGACTATGCACCAAACAGAGTGCTTGGTACTAGGAGTCCAAAGATGAAAAAATGGCCCCATTCCTGTCTGTGGCCCCTATGTGATATGTACACAGATAAGAGCAATAGGAGGTAAAATGTGATGGGGTCAAAGGAGAGACTGCAACCAAAAGCTCTCTCAGGGTTCTTGAGGCAGGAGAGCTCACTTTCAGCTGGAGGAAGATCAGGGCAAGCTTCATGGAGGAGGTGCACCCAAAAGAAAAGCAATAATCCAGCAGGTAGAGATTAGGAGAAAGTATATAACAAGCTGTAAGTGACCTGTGAGAATGCACAGAGGTGAGAGAATACTGGGGAATATGGGGGAGTGGCTAAAAGATAGAGGGTGTTAAGGGCAGAAATATGACCCTAGAACATTTTTCAACTGGAAAATTATAGGATAAAATGTGACATATCTAACAATTTAACAAAGATTATTTGTTAGAGAGGCAGTGTAGTTTATTGGGTAGAGAGTTGGCCTTGGAACGAGGAAAATCTGGGTTCAAGTCCTCCCTCTGACACATACTGATTGGGTGAGTCACTTAACTTCTCAGTGCTCTTGGCCAGAAGTGGCAAACATGCTGTTTATCTGCCTTACTGTGGCCAAGTTCAGTCCAACCAGATTAAAGTGTAATTGAGAACTAGCTAACAAAATAAATAAAAGTACAATAAAACAAAGACAATATCAATTGTTAATTTTGTTAATTGTGGTTTTCTAAGTCACTACATGGCCCACAGGGATTCTTGTGTATGTTTTAGTGGCCCTATTTGTCTGAATTTCATACCCCAGATCTCCTAAGACTCTAAGTGTCAGAGAAGGCATTGACCAGCATGGGCAGACAGAGTTTTCTTTCTCAAGATTTCCATGTGCTAATAAAATCACAGGCCCAAGGGGCAGCTAGGTGGTGCAGTGGAGAGAGGACTGGCCCTGGAGTCAGGAGGACCTGAGTTCAAATCCAGTTTCAGACCAGAGACTTGACACTTATTAGCTGTGTGATCTTGGGCAAGTCACTTAACCCCAATTGCCTTGCAAAAAAAAAAAATAATAATAACAGACCCAGTCCCAATCTCCAGCCTATTTAATGACATATCCTGGCTGAACAGCTAAGTTTCCAGGAATAGTGGAGCTACATCAAACTCATGGAGCAAGGATGACCTTTGAAATGCATTTTCACATTTACCTATGGCAAAACTAGGTGATTGAAAGCCACCTCACCTACTGCTGAAGCACTGATTACACACACAGGTATCTCAGTATGACTAATTATTGGCTTAATGAGTCTATTATTTCCTTCTTGGCAGTAGTCTAGTCAATTGATCATGTCTCAAACTCTACTAACGTTTTCCACTCTAAAAGATTTATACTTTTTTTTTTAAGCCCTCCTGCCCTCTCTCACCCCCAGCTGTTTCTGGTGAGCAAAGTCATCATTAGCACAGAGCCACTGACAGCTGAAACAACTTCTCCCTGCTGTTCAGAACAGGATGGAGCCTTTTCATATTTAATCAGAACAGGACTGATGGCCACACACTGCACTGAGGCTTCTTCCTAACCCTGGTAAGAGGAATTCTGACAACAGGATTTAAGGGCCGCCTTGGGACAGAGAGAAATGGGAAAGGCAGGTCGTGGCTTCCATTCCCAAATCCTTTGTCACTTTGAGGTGCTGATTCTGGAAGACAATGCTAAAGAAAATGTGAAACTCCCAGAGAAAAACTATTGATATCTAACTGCTTATTATGTTCCTCTTGAGTCTCTAGCTTTCTTTAAGATTTAGCTCATGTGCCATTGCCTACATGAAACTTCTTATAATTCTCCTAGTTATTGGTATTTTATCTCCAAATTACCTTGAGCTCAGATGCCATCTAGTTCCACCAAGTATTAGAATCAACTAATTGTCGCATAGGGGATAGGTGGCACAGTGGACAGAGCACCAGACCTGGAGTCAGGAAGATTCATCTTACTTAGTTCAAATCCGGCCTCAGACACTTACTAGTTGTATGACCATGGGCAAGTCACTTCCTCAGTTTCCTTATTTGTCAGATGAGCTAAAGAAGGAATGGTGCAACCACTCCAGTATATTTGCCAAGAAAACCCCAAATGGGCTCACAGAGTTGTACACAACTGAACAATAACAATTGTCCCATAGATATCTCAAACTCAAAATGTCCAAAATAGAACTCCTCTTCCCTATCGAATCTGCCCTTTCAATTTTCCCCATTAGATACCTTTTTCCCATTCAATTGCCCTTTGAAACTTCTTTATTTCTATAGATGACATCACCAATCTTCCAGTCATCCTGATTTCAACCTAAGCATCATTCTCAACTCCTTCTTCTCTCTCAAGCCCTAGGTCCAATCAGTTGTCAGGTCTTGCCGATTCTAACTACTCAACATCTCTTTCATCCACCTCCTTCTTTCTTGTCCAAATACCTTAGCTAACACACCTTAGTTGAAGCCTTCACTTTCTGCCATCTGGGTTACTATAAAGAATCCCAGTTGGTCTTCCCACTATGTATATTGTATCCTCTTAGTAGAATATAAACTCCTCGATGGCAATGAATGTTTTAATTTTATATTTACATCCTTAGTACTTACTCTAACACACTGAATTGAAATTAATCAATCATAACAACAGCCACGAAGCAAAAAAGGTAGAGACACAACAGGCCCATAAAGGAGCATGCACTTGTTGAAAACAGCTTATGTGAGCATCTTACTGTCTGTGTGCAATCTTTAGTCAAGGACAAATGCTAGCTGATTCACTGCTTGATTACAGTAACAAATGGGAATGCTTCTCTTCAACATTCACAAAAACAAAAGGAAGAAAGAAAATACTGGGATATAAACAGAGTCTTTCTGGAATATAGTTTTATGCTTTTCCCACCTTTCACTCTTTTTTTCCAAATGAGAATATTTACAAAAACAGTCTCTTTTCTATTGATCTCCATAGTAACTATTCTTTGTGGAAAAGGAAAATGATTCCATTTAGGGAATGTGTCAGAAATAGGTATTCTTATAAGGGCCCATACAGAGGAAAGGGGAACTTGCCTTGGAATCAGAAGACTTGAGCTGAGACCCTGGCTTGGACCACTTACTACCTGTATGACCCTGGAAAAAGCATGGTTTTCTCGTCTGCAAAAAGGGATACTCTCTCTACTTGTAGTGAGAGATGGCATGGTATAGTGAACAGAGAGCCAACAATCAAATCCTGCCTCTAACACATACAATCTGGTTGACCCTGGGCAAGTCAGTAAACCTCCAGGTGCCCCTACTCAATTGTCTATGGCTAAGTTACCGAAAAGTTACTTATCTGCATCAGTAGAGAGAGCTTCCACGCTGGAAGTGCCCCACACTGAGAAAATCATAGATCTGGACCAAACAAACAAAATATTTTTACTTCCTGCTTCATTGAGTCGAGTTTTGTGAAGAAAGCCTCCTTTAAGAGGGATATTTTAACATTAAATATTATTAAATACACCACCTCCTATACTACATGAAGCCTCCCTCACACTCATCTCATCCTCTGTTATTGCCACTCTATTTTCTTGAAATTGTGTTCTATGTATTACTTGTGTGCTTGTTGTATACCCCCATCTAAATACAAGCTCC
Source organism: Vombatus ursinus (assembly GCF_900497805.2). Taxonomy (NCBI): domain Eukaryota; kingdom Metazoa; phylum Chordata; class Mammalia; order Diprotodontia; family Vombatidae; genus Vombatus; species Vombatus ursinus. The sequence goes on along the minus strand of NW_020954569.1, from coordinate 74,040,429 downwards.
TTGGGGGCAAGGACTATTTTAGTTTTCTACCTTGGTGCATGGCACAATGTCTTGCATGTAGTAGGTGCTTAATAACAGCTAGTTGAGTAGAATATGGCCCCGTGAACCTGGTACATAGTAAGCATTTAAGAAATGCTTCTTGGCTGGGGGAGAATAGATACTTAGTTAAATTAGTTTTATATGTTTTCCAAAATGAATGTGGGATGAGAGAAAAGCTTTAGGCAACCTAAGGATATCTAAGGTAGAATATTTTACAGCTCAACCTGGCTAAGCATTTTCATTAAAACATTAAAACTGAGCTCTCTATTCTTTTGAAAGGAGAAAAAAACCCATAACTTATGTCCATGAGCCAAAATATCAAAACAGAAATGCAAACTTTTTAACCCATCTTGGTGAGGACCCAAGTTTGGTAAAGTTTAGCAGACAAAGAAACAGAGAGAGACAAGAAGTTGTCTTTTTATCCACCTTCAGATGGGGCTTTTCCCAATATACTTTGGACAGATTGCTATCCATCTTATTCATCAGGGAATACATCCTTTAATATCTCATTTCATTTCAGTGCCCCAACTACCTTAACTGTAGAAAGTTCTTCATAATGCTCTATAATCTGCAATCTTCCAGAAATTCAATCCTGTTTTCTGGTCCTTTCATAAGGGCTATGTATTTTTAATGGGAACCAGGGAAGGAGATTATGGTGATAACTAAATGCTTGCAATATCAAATTCCATGGATATCAAATCTAATCACATGAAGGAATAAATATAAAATGAGGAAGTTTCAATTTTGCTTGGCAGAGTCTGAGGCCTGAATAGACCCTCTTCTGAGCATTTAGTTCTCAAGCAGACAGCTTCCAAATGGGAAAGGCCATTCTGTGCACCTTCAAAGGAGGGTTTAGGGATTCAGTAGTTTCAGAATATTACTGCCCTAACCAAGGAATATTCATCAGCCAGTTATCATTCAGGCCTTATTGGCAAAATGGGAAATGGACACAGCCCCCAAGCCTGTTGCCTTCCCCCTTGTTAAACAAAAGCCGAGACTTCTGAATTCCACAGTTCAAGACTTCCAAGCTCACCCACATCTGCCTGTGTAACAGATTGCAAATGCTTTAAGAAGTTACCAATGAGGGAGACTGATGATGGCCAGAGGCTATAATTGCATGTACTTTTTACCCAAGATACAAATAAGAATAACTCATATTAGATAGATGATAGATGGATAGATAGCAAGATAGAGACATAAAAAGTTACCAATTTATATCAGCGGTGAGGGTTTCTACCCTGGGACTTCTCCACACAGATGAAATAAGAGGTCTAGACCGAACAAACAAACAAAGTGCTTTTACTATTTGCCTTATAGAGTGGTTTGTTCTCAGGAAAGTCTCATTTAAAGGGACAGATAAATATTAATTATTAGTCAATGCACCACATCCTCCATGAGACCTCTCGTGAAGAATGATATGTGGCTAGCTCTTGCATCTTATATATCAGTATCTATCTATCTTATATCTTATATATAATCAGTTAGTCTTACTAAGATCTTATGAAAAAATAAATCATATTATAATATCTAGTCAAAACAGTCTCTCTTATAGGTAACTTCCTAAAACATTTGTAGTCTGATGCACATGCAGATTGTGGGAGAACTTGGAAGGCTTCATTTGTGAAGCTCAGGACCCCTAGCCTTTGTTTGACAAGGAGGATGACAATGGGCTTGATATTTGTAAGTTTTATAGTGCTATGTATACACACATATGTGTAAACACACTATATATATACACACACATATATGTATACATACATATATGTGAGTATATATATATATAGTATACATACATATATAGTATACATATATACACACATTTATTTATTTCTTTGTCTATCAATCTATCAAAGGTATTCTGGTAACTATTTAACAATCTACTTCTCTGAAAAAAATACAAAATCTACTTTTAAGTTTAATCTGCATAATTAATTCTTTTTCCATCACTTTCTTAAGTCTAGACAATGAATAAAATTAAATAATTCAAGTCTTTTTTACAATTTCTGAGGTATAAATGCTCATTCTGAAAATTTAACAATTAGCTCTTACTAACTAGTAGGAGCTGACTCTAGCACACCCCTGACATGCATTTACACATATACATACATACATACATACATACATACATATTTAACTGAGATAAAATGAGTGAAGCATTTTGTAACTTTTAAAGTGATATATTATATATATACACATGTAATATATGCATATGTGCACATAAACTCATGTGCATATATAAATAAACACACAGATATCACTTTAAAGCTTAAAAAAGTTTTACTCACTTTATCTCAGCTAAACTTTCTCATTGTAAGGTAAGAACTAAAAATATTGTTATCTCCCATTTTATATGTGAGGAAGCTGACTCAGAGAGATCAAGTAACTAGCCCAGCATCACACAACTAATAAGTGGCAGAAACAGGATTAGAACCTAGTTCTTTCTGATTCCAAGTTCAGCACTCTACCTCCTACACCAACCTACCTCTACTTGTGAGGGGTCCCTAATGTGCATCAACAACTGAAAATATCTGTGATTTTTCTTGGTGTGGGAACTTCCTTCACTAACACATACAAGCCCTTTGTGCCTTCCTAAGTGGATGGTCTTCATGAATTGCTGTGGTCAAAGACCAGTCATCATCATCTAATGGGCAGCTTTGGTGGGGGAGGACAGAGAGGAGCCTTCCCCAACCGGGCAAGGTTGATCGTCAGTCTGGATCTACTATGTGCAAGCTATAGTAGTCATTGTGCTATGAGGGTGAGAGAACTGGTCTTGGAGTCAGAATAACCTTGTCCTAGAGCTGTCCCTGACTGTCACTGCACATGTGACCCTAGGTAAGCACCTAACCTCTCAGTGCTCCAACCATCTCTCTAAGATTAGAGGTTGCAGAACCATTGCTTATCTGCCTTGGTATGGGGAGTTCTTCACAGAGAGCTCCCCAGATTTCTTTTTAAGTACAAGCCACTATGGTAAGTTGTTTAAAAGGTGCCAAGGTACAAAGACAAAAAATAATTACTATCCTGCTAACAAAACCTTTGAGAATCCTAAGTCACTTCTATGAATGGTAGCAAAGTGTTAGAGCAGGACCTGAGTGGAGATCATTGTTTCTGCTGATTGGAAGGAAGGAAGGAAGGAGGAAAGGAAAGGAAAAGAGGAAGAAAGGAAGAAAGAAAGAAAGAAAGAAAAAAAAAAAAAAAAAAAAAAGAAAGAAGGAAAGGAAGGAAGGAAAGAATGAAGGAAGGAAATAAGCATTTATTAGGCACCTACCATTTGCCAGGCACTGTGCTGAGCCCTTTATAAATATCATCTCAAATCATCTGTGAGAGATAGGTACTCTTATTGTTCTCATTTTGCTGTTGAGAAAATTGGCTAAGTGACTTGCCCAGGGTCATACAGCTAGTAAGTGACTTGAGGCCAGATCTGAACTCAGGTCTTCCTGACTCCAAGCTCACTGTTCTATTCATTGCACCACTAGAGCCTCTGGAGGAAGGTTCTTTGACTTATTGTGGAATATTATGGAATAAGCCACAACCATAGACTGAACATGTGCCTTTGTCATAATTTAGACTCTGCTACTCTACCACACCTATAAAACTTTCCCTACCTAAACTAGAAGTTGGATAAAATAGAAATTATACTCAGGTCTTTTCCCTAATCCTCCTAGTATCAACCCATTCCTTACTCCATTAATAAAAATCAGTAGAAAGGCTGCTTAAGGATAAAATGCCTTTCCAAGGTGCAAAGTTAAGGAAACAAGACTTTGCATCCTTCTGATGAGACCTGGCAGGGTGCTCTGGTGATTAGGTGAAACGTTAAATGTGACATCAGGTGCCTCAAACCAGAGATTCAGAAATTGGCCAGGAGCTTGTCTCTCCCCAAATGCTGCTTTGGACAGAGCTGGCGTTTTAGTCAAATTTATTTACTGTGCAGATGCAGTAAAGGTGAAGCAACAGGAGGTCCAGCTCTGAACCTTGAGGAGTTTATAAAATATTTAGGAAGGAAAAGCAAGTGGGTGCCAAGTCGTTTAAGAATACTTTTAAAAATAACCTCTCTCATCAAGCATCTTTACATGGTAGGCATTCAGAAAATGTTGGTTGAACTGAAAAGTAAGATGTGTGTCCTTCCTTGGAATTTTTACTTTCCTTCTATTCCCCAACTCATTCCATCAAGGAAAGACTGAGAGAGGGCCCAGATGTTCTCCATACAGTCACCCAGGGCCTTGCCTTCAGTAGTGAGCAGTTACTACCATGAGTTCCATCTTGGAATCTTCAAGTGTCTTCTAAAAGTCTCTTTCCCCAATATTCCTCAGCATAGTTTAGAAGGCCTTTTCTGGAGGATGCTAAGTGTTTTTTGGGGAAAAAAAACAGAAAAAAACAAATCCTCTAATCTGACTTAGAAATAACCCCAAACAAAAAGCCTTATTATGAGGTTTATGTTCTTATTGAGCTACTTTCTAGCTATTTTCATGTCTCACAAACTGCAAAGGAATTAAGAATCTCTCACTTGTCTTATTTTTGCTTCTTTGGTTTTTCTTTTATTTTAATTTGGTTCTATTTTATTCTATTTTTAAAAATGCTCTCAATTCCCCTAGAATCACAGAATATGAAAGATAGAAGGGACCAAAATGTATATCTGAGTCAATCCATACATGAAGGGAAACCCTACAAAGCCATACCTAACAAGTGATATTTTATGAATGTGTCAAACCACTACCTCAACAACCATTTCCCCTCAGACCATGATGGAGACAGCCCAGGACTCTAAGTCCAAAAGGCTGGTGAACAACAGCACTCCCCTGAATTCCAGCCCTGCTTTTATCCTGGCTCTCAAGGCCATCACTGAGAGGAGCCACCCTTATGCAAAAAGGGTCTGCTAATGAGGGGAAACTAAGGGAGGTCTTATAAATTGAGGAATGGCTGAATAAATTAAAGGATATTCATATGATGGAAAACTATTGTGTCATAAGAAATGATGAAGGGGGTGTTTTCAGAGAAACCTTGGAAAACTTGCATAAAATAGTACAGAGAGAAGGAAGAAGAATGAGGGGAGCAGTTAATATATTAACAAAGCTGCAAAAATAAACAAGTTTTGCAAGCCACAAGAATTCTGATCAACATAATCACCAATTGTGACTCCTGAGGACAGATGAAAAAGTACACTACCCATCTCCTGACAGAGAATGAGACATACATTTTTTTAGACATGGCCAATATAGGAATTTGTTTTGCTAGGCGGTGTTTATTTGTTATAAGGGGTTTGTTTGTCTTTTCCAGGGGTGGTGGTGGTGGTGAGAGGGAGAGTAAATTGAGTTTTATTAATTGAGAAAACTTGTGTTGTTGTTTTTTAAAGACTGGAATTTCCATTTTTGCTACCAGCTCCAACTTCTGGCCAACTTAAGAAGGCAAGCCCAAGAATCCCAGGAAATAGCAATGCCTCCAGACCCCTGACCCTGCTTCCAACCCAGTCTCCACAGTCACCATCCAGGGAACCAACCTGTGTGGATATAGAAACTGGCAACAGCTTCTGAAGCCCATCTCCTGCCTTTGTCCAGGTACTCTTCCTCCTGACCACCTCCTAGAATATTCAGATTTTTTTTCAAAGCTCAGATCAAAACACTACCCTCTACATACACACCTTTTTCTGATCTCCCCCAATTTACAATGCCTTCTTACAAAATTACCTTGGATTTTTAAAAATATATTTTGTTGTTAGTTGTTTTTCAGTTGTGTCTTACTCTTTGTGACACTGTAGGGCTTTCTTGGCTGAGATACTGGAGTGGTTTGCCATTTCCTTCCTCAGCTCATTTGACATACATGGAAACTGAGGCAAACAGGTTAAGTGACTTGCCCAGGGTCACACAGCTACAAAGTGTCTGAGGCCAGATTTGAACTCAGGAAGATGAGTCTTCTTGACTCCAGGCCCAGCACTCTATCCACTTCGCCACCTAGTTGCCCTTATTTTTTATATGTTTGTACGTGTATATGTTGTTTACTCCATTAAAATGTTAGTTCCATGAGGGCAGAGACTATCATTTTTTTCATCCATATCCCAACCGCCTAGCACAACGCCTGGCCCTTAGTAAATGCTTGTTTATTTGATGATTTAGAAATTGAGGGAGCTGGATTTTGTCTAACATCCCTTCCAATTCTATGACCCAGTCAGATTGGATGGTCTCATCAAACAATAGCACTGTTTTATACAGAGGCCTATTGGGCAATCATAGGTGGAACAATTCTCAGTATCAATATGATCTTGCATGATTTGAATGATGAGGGAACGCACGAGGAAGGAACATTAATATCAAGGTGTCGATGTCTGTACTTTGATAAATTTGATCTATTGAATTATCAATGTTTAAAATTCAGGATTCAAAAAGAAACCAAACTTAAATAAAATGACAAATGAACCATTAAGCCACTAAAGAAAGGTCTCAGAATCTATTTTCATCACCTACTTAACAATGTCCGCTTCATATTTAACAATAGCTAATATTTATATAGCACCTTTGAGTCTGCAAAGTACTTTATAAATATTATCTTATTTTGTCCTTACAATAACCCTGAAAGGTAGGTGCTGTTATTATACTCATTTTACAGATAAGGGAACTGAGGCAACAGAGGTTAAGCGACTCATCCAGGATTGCATAGCTATTATGTGTTTGAGGCTAGATTTGAATTCAGGTCTTCTTGACTTGAGGTTCAGTGCTCTATCCACTGCACCACCTCTAGCTGCTATTTAACTCAGTGAAATTTGACAATACCTCTACCTTTGCTTCCTTTTTCTAATTGGATGCAATTGAAAGAGGTAGAAGTGAGGATAAGTTAAAGAGTGTAGATTAGTAAAGAGGGAAGCCTAAAAGGAATTTAATATTTTTTAAAATTAATTAATTAATTTTTAATCTATGGAACAAAAAATATTTCCATAACAGTATAATAAAAAGATGGTTGCACATGAAACTGCAAATTTACTTTAAACTTGCTATTCCTTTAAAAAATATGATAAAGTTCTCATAAAAATTTCTTTTTTTTTCTTGTTTTTTCCTTTTTTTCTTTCCCTCCCCTCCCCTAGAGATGGCTGCCATAAGATACAAATCTATTTATCTATCTATCTATCTATCTATCCATCTATCTAACTGTATCTCTATGTAAAATTTTTCTATACATTCTTCTATTAATCAGTTCTTTAGTATCGATTAAAATCACTTATCAAGGGCTTTGGGAAGCACTAATAGGGCTCCTTAGCTATACAACTGAGAAGTCAGGTCCAATGCAGGATCATTTGAGAGTGGGTGCTGTATAAAACTAAGCCACCTCATCCTGCCTTCAGCCTTTGTGACTCCATGTGGATCAGGGAGCATCGCCCTTAAGATTCACTTAAAAGAATAGGATTCTAAAAGGCAGAAATGAGGAGGGATTCCATTCCAGGCATGGGAGATGGCCTATACAATGCAGAGATGGACCATACCATGTCATGGGGAGATGATCTGTATCAACAGAGAGGGTAACTGCATAGCAATGAAATCATACATCCTGTGCAATGTTTTACTATGAATAGTGCAGGATCCCAAGGAGACAGAAAGAACTATGTTATTGCACTTAATACTAAGGTTAGTATGTCTAAACTATTGAAAACTCTTTACCAATAAGGGCCAGGAGCTTATCAGTCTGCAGTACATTTTACCAAAGGGCGAAGTTGAGCCATTGTTTTTGCTTTAGCCTTTGTTATTTGACAGCTGGTAAATTGAACACCAAGACGCTGAATTCCAGAGGTCTATACTTGTTGCCAAAGTTCAGATTACATCAGCCTGTCTGTATTCAGGTCTCTGGCACTCATAATGCAAAGTTTCTGTCTGGCAATAAACATGGTGTTTATACCAAAATCATCTACATAATAAACTCAGAATGAGTACAGAACAGCCACTACAAGTGAGGGCACAATATTTCAGTTTCTAGTTCTCTATCACCTAACTACCTGTGTGACCCTGGGAAAGTCATTTCACCTTGAACACTAAGATTGGCATAGCATCTGAATGTTGTCTTCAATTATTCAAAAAAAAAAACTGTTATGGGGGAAAGGGTAATCCACACCCCTCCGAAAATACCTCCCTTTTCTCCCCTGCCCTCCTATATCTTAATCTATACAACCTTCTTAAAATCCCTCCCCCACCCTGTCCCCCAGGATACAAATTTAGAAGACTTCTACACCCCTCCAGATGTACACATTGTTTCCACTTCAATCCATATGAACACATAAGGTTCCAACATTACCAGCCCTCTACCCCCACCTGTCTCCTCTGTATTAGTTCTTTCTTCTACATCCCATATTTATGAGATAATTGCTCCTTTTTACCTTTTCCTACCCAATTTTGTTTCTTAGAATCACCCCATCATACATAACTCAGCCCCAACCTTTCTTTCAAACTACTTTAGTAATGGTGACAGTTTTAAGAATACTATATTTTAAGAATAACATTTTTAAAAGTAAAAAAAAAAATAAAAACAACAAAAAGAAAAAGTAGAGTTATTTTGCTTGGCCCCAGGATGAAACCAGGAGTAGAAGGTGCCAAGAGGCAGAGTTCTACTTAGAGCAAGGAAAACTTGACAATTAAAGTTTATATGGAACTTGGATGGGCTCTCTTGACCAGAGGCAGGGGACCTTGTTGGTGGGATATTTCAAAGGGGAAGATGAGGGTTCTCTGAGTCATGTGTAGTCCCTGAGGGTGCTCTGAGTTATGTGTGGACACTGGATTAATGAAGGAGTGTGGAGAAGAAGAAAATCCTTGTCTGCCTCACAACTAAGTTCATGGTTCCCTCGCAGAGATTTCTATGACAAACTCTATCGGCCAATGCTCAGGGAGGGGAACTTTCAGTTGGAAATAATTTGGGCCCAAAGGTATTGAAGTCTTCAGACTCTGCCTGTCAGCATTAGTAATGAATATGTATTACATCAGTGTGCTCTTTACCTGTGGCATTTAATGAGAACAGTAACTCACATTCCTTAATACAGAGTGAAATGTGTCATCACCAGTCTGTCCACTGTAAAACCATAAAGCAGAAAGCAACAGGGCAGTCGGGAGGAGGGGAAGGAGGAAGAGGGTGCAGCTCGAGGGTAGGAAATGTCCACATGGAGCCTGCCTCACGCTAGTCATACTTGGATGAGATGACCTCTGAGGCCTCTCTCAGCTCTAAATCGATGACCCTGCGAATCACTGGCTTCTGCAAGAGAAGGGAGATATAAAACAATAGAAACGAAGTAGGGTGGGGGAGGGGAATGGGATGAGAGCCAGAGAAACAGGAGGGGCCAGCTGGAAGGCAAGCCAAGTGGAGTCACCAGCCCCTAACCAGAGCTAGATCCAACCTTACAAGAGGACAGACGGGAGAAATGCTCCCATTAGTGCTCAAATCAAGAAGAAGAAGAAGAAGAAGAAGAAGAAGAAGAAGAAGAAGAAAGAGGAGGAGGAGGGGGAGGAGGGGGAGGAGGGGGAGGAGGGGAGGAGGGGGAGGAGGAGGGGGAGGAGGGGGAGGAGGAGGAGGAGGAGGAGGAGGAGAAGAAAAAGCCCACTCTTTTTGTATGTTTAAAGAAACAAAACCTCACCAAGACCATATGGGACACGTAATGTCCAAGAGAAAGGATTCTCAAACAAGGACACGTTTAGGGAAATTAGATACTCCTACAAAACCACTACCTTGTGCCTATTTTTTCTTGTGTCTTTCATAGTCACTAAAAAATTATCTGTATTTTGTATCACCTTCCATGAAGGAGCAGATTCCATTCTGGATTCTGAGTCAAGACATCAACCTGAGCTACCAGAATCACAGAGTTGGTAATGTCATGTTCTTGCCTCCAATACTACTGGCTGTGTGACCCTAGGTGAGTAACTTAACTTAGGCAACTATCTAAGGCTGTAAGTATTAGAGAAATTGGTCAGCGTGGACTGGTATGCAGAGAACTCTCTTTACCAATGAAATAATAACATCTAGCACTTACATGTCTTTTTAAGTTTTTCAAAATGCCTTATATAGGTTATCTCATATCATCCTCACAACAATCTTAAAGGTAGATGCTATTATCATCCCCATTTTACAGATGAAGAAACTGAGGCTGACAGAATTTAAATGTTCTGTCCAGAGTCACGTAGCTAGTAAGTGTCTGAAGCAGGATTTGAACTCAGGTCTTAACTGATTCTGAGACCAGCACTCAATCCACTGTATGACTTAGTTTCCCATTCCCTATCCCAGACATACCATAGGCTGTGATGAGACTGGCCTTGCCTAACTGTGATTTTGGGTACTTCACATTTTGGTCTTTAGATTTTTTGACTATAATGAGAATGTTGGATGAAGAGGTCTTTAAAGTTTCTTCGAGATTGAACATTCTAACATTCTGTACCTTTGTAATCCTGCTATAGGTTCTTCACTATTTTGCTATTAACTCATCTCTATCCTATTCATTTGACCCCAGACCATGTGTCATATCCTAGTCATCTTGCCTACCTAGAGCAATTATCTTGCCCTGGCATCCCACACATACCACACTCTTCCCTCAACAATTAAATTAAAACTTACAATCTCACACAGAGCAAACAATAAATACTTTATTGATCTATATATGGCTCTACTCACAATTCCTATGCCTGCTTAGACACGGAGTTCAGAAGCTTGTTTTTTAAACTATTTTGATAACTATGTGTGTTTAGTAGGTTTTCAATCATATCTGATTCTCCATGACCCCATTTGAGGTTTTCTTGGCAAAGATACTGGAATGGTTTGCCATTTCCTTCTCCAGCTCATTTTACAGGTGAGGAAACTGAGGAAACCAGGGTTAAATGACATGACACAGGTCACAAAGCTAGTAAATGTCTGAGGATAGATATGAACTCAGGGAGATGAGTCTTCCTGACTCCAGGACCAGTGATCTATCCATGGTACCACCTAGCTGTACTTTTGAGAATTATATTTCAATATAATTGATTTCTTTTGTGATCCTATGTATTTTATTTCATTTACTTAGAAATATTATTCTAAGAAGTGGTCCACAGGCTATACCAAACTGCCAAAGGGGTCCAGGACACACAAAAAAGCTTAAGAACCTCAGACCTAGAGTAAAACTCCCTTCCTTGACTATAAATTTTGTACCTTCCTATTTGAATGTAAACTCCTTGAAGTCAGGGGTTTTTTTTATTTTTGTCTTTATATCCCTTGCACCCAGCATGGTTCCAAGAACATAATAGGCACTTAATAAATGTTTATTGATTGATGGATCCACTTCAGTCAAACTACCTGGAACAATGAACACCTTCATTTTTCCAAGATAAGAGAATGTCAACATGGAACTACGTGGTAAATTCACTAAGTAAATAGCTGAGCCAAAAAAGGAAACCTTTACTTTCTGTTAAGTTTCCTTCTCTCTTTCCTAAGTCCACTCCTCAGACATCAATAAGATACTTTGCAAGAGACAGGCTTCCTATTTCAAAGGCTAAGCAGGGCTATCGGAGCATTTACCAAAACACTAACTTTATACCCACACATGGAAAAAATGGGAGAGGACCCTTTGGTTAAACATATCCAGAAACAATATGCTCCCAGTTAGCTTAATTCTTTTCACCCAAGTCACACATCACAGAAATAAGTACTATACGGACATAGTGTGAATGGAAAAGTCAACTGACCTATGAACTAAATCATGAGATACAAGGTCCATTACATTGAATGAATGAGCTTTGGTTATTACAAAAGACATGACTGTCTCCTAACAAAACAAACACAGTTCCTTCATTCAGCTCCTATTTCATAAGTCCTTGACAGGCAAATGTTCCAAATTGTTCATTTTGCTATTTAACCAAAAAATGAAATGATGAAATCTAGGTTTTAATAAAGACCAAAATCAAGTGGGCTAGAAGGATTCCTACCTTTCTCTGCCCTCTCCACTTGTCCTCCATAAAAAGCTCTTGCACTCACAACTCTGACCTCTCCCTGAGAAGCAGAAACATATGTTCAGAGTCTCATGTTAACTTAACTCTTTCCTTTCCAATACTAGGGATTGCTGTCACCAGGTAAGGTAACATTCTAGAATTTGGTATGAATCAAGGACAAGTCACCTGACTCCTAGTTGGTACTTTCAGGCTATAAAGAGTCCATCAACCAAAAAAAACTGAAACCCAACCAGTTTATCAATGAATATTTTGAGTTCCTACTATTGCTCAATACTATTCTAGCCATGAACCATCATAGGTTCATAGAACTGAAGAGACTTTACAGGTCACCTAGTCTAACCTCATTTTACTGGTGAGCAAACTGAAGCCCCAGAGAGATGAATTGCAGAAATATAAGATATTGTGCTTTTGAGCACTACTGCACAATCCAGTTGGGGAGACAATTATGGACACACATTAAAGAATAAAAGTTATGGGAAATCCAAGAATATTTAAATCATGCCAAATGTAGCTAGACAATAGAAACAGAATAAAATATAGAATGGTAATCAAAGTAAGATGAATTATAGTAAAATAATGCTTTTCTGCACATAGGCTAGACACTAGACTATCCATCTCAATTCATTCTGTGCCTACCTTACACACAGCAGGCCCTTCATAAATGTTTATCAAGTTAAGCTGATGATGTCAGTGTTTTAGGAAGAAGAATGAGCAAATAGAGGATTAGGTCTCTTTTCAAGTAAACTGACATTCCCTGAGAATTGCTCAGTAATGGCTAGTAACAAATGAATATGGATTTTATAAATATGCTTAAATTACACACTTCTTGTATTTCACATCTGAGCGCCCATTAAGCTTTTCCAATACCTGTGGGCAAGGCATGAAGCAAGGCTTAGGGGCAACCTCTGGTTTGTGGAAATAAAGTACAGTTAGGCCAGTCTTTATTGAACAGATACATTCCAGAAAGATTGTGTGGGGATTAGTTTTTGATAAACTGAATCATGTTTAAAATGTACTTCTATTTCTTACTATTTAAATGAACTTTCTGCTGAATCTTTTCTTATGTGATCTATCACACAGATCTGTTTTAATAAAAGCTAACTTTTTTATATAGTGCTTTAAGGTTTGCAGAGCACTTTACTTATATTATCTCATTTGACCCTCACAAGAACACCACGAAACAGGTGATATTATTATCCTCATTTTGCAGATGAGAAAACTGAGGCTTGGAGAGATTAGGCAAGTAGACTGGGCAAGTTGATTTGGGCAGCTAGAAAGTGTCTGAGGCAGGATTTGAACCTCAGTCTTTCTGTTGCCAAATCCTGCGCTGTAACCATTATGCCACCCAGCTGCTTCTGAGAGCATTTTATAAATGCCATTTTAACAGACAAGGAAATCCAGTAGAAAGTGGGTAATTCATGAAGTCTGTTAATTGGTCTTTCCTGCTGGACACATTACATAAAGCAGGGGGTGCTGGCCCAGGTACTGACAGGACACTGCATAAATGACATAGTACTTAGCTAGTTAAAGTCATACACACTTGAGTCTGAACTTGTGTTTAGTTCAGGTAGTGCTCAGTGAGTATGAACAACTATTTGCAGGGGAGCAGTAGAACGCCATTTAACAGTTATCAAAACAGAACTATTTCCATAGTATATCAGTGGTTACCATGGTGCTTAGAGTTTTTTTAGTTGTCAATTTTTATTCTTTAAAAAAAAAATACCCACATAAAGCGGCGAGGTGGCTCAGTGTATAGAGTTTTGGGTTTGGAATTAGGAAGACTCATCTTTGTGAGTTCAAATCCAACCTCAGACACTTACTAGTTCGGTGACTTTGGGCAAATGACTTAACCCAGTCTGCCTCAGTTTCCTCATCTGTAAAATGAGCTGGAGGAGGAAACGGCAAACCATATATGTGTGTGTGTGTATATACATATATGTATACATATATATACATATACATATATACACACATAAATGTGTGTACATGTGTATGTATGTATGTGTGTATATCTATCTAGCTATATCTGTATCTATATCTATATCTATATATGAAACTAAAAATATCCCAAGTGTTTATTTTCATTTATATAGGGTCACAGATTTAGAGGTAGAAGGCACCTTAGATATGATTTAATCCACTTTAGCTCCTCATTTTACAGATGAAAAAACTGAAACCTAGATTTAAGTGACTTGCACAAGGTCACAAAGGGAATAAGCATGAGAGGTGGGATTTGAACTTAGGTCCTCTGACTCCCAAGCCAGTCCTCATATTGTCCTATAGAAACCATGATCATCTATTTGGTTTCAGATAAAAAGTGTGATGAACTATGGACATGAAAAGTCACTATTATTGGATTTTAAGGAGCTGTCTAATTTTTTTAAGTTGGTGGTACAGTAGAGATAGTGTACCAGACCTGGAGTCAGGAAGACTGATTTTCCCGAGTTGAAATCCAGACACTAGCTGTGTGACCTTGGGCAAGTCACAGTATCTTTGGAGTACCACTCCAGTATCTTTGCCAAGAAAACCCCAGATGGGGTCACAAAGGGTCAGATACAGCTAATCAACTAAATAATAACAACCTTTTTTTAAACACCACATTCAACTCCCCCCCCATTTTATCCCCTACTTAGCTACTATTTTTTTAAAACAGAGATTCAGAAAAGAAGAGAAAAACAGTGCAAAAAAATCAAACAGTACATCAGCAGTGTCTGAGAATATGCAGTATTCCACACACGTAGTTCCCATCTCTGCAAAGAAAGGAGCATGGCACATTTTCTCAATTTTCTTTTGGTCCAAGCTTGGTTGTTAGAATTACATGGGAGTTATCTAACTTAAAAGTATAACTGAATCAACATTTACCTCTGATGAGGAAGTCCCTGGGCATGATAGATTTTTAAGGATTCTAGCCATTGGAGAGTGAGAGTGTACTCCTACTCTTCATGAGTACTTCATGAGTACTTCAGAACCACAGTGAATAGAAATATTACTTGCCTAACACTCAGCTCAGCACTTAATCAAACCCTTTCCTCAACTTTTCTTCTTAACTTTGGTTCTCTCCATTTTTTCTTCCCTCTAGATGTTGTTCTCCCTTTCTTTACATGGCTCTCCCTGTCCTTCTACTTCTTTTTCTTTCTTCTTTTCCTTTCCCTCATATAACTGATCATAGTGTGAGCCTGTATGGTTTAGAACAGTGGTTCCTAGCCTTTCAAATATGAGGACTTTTTTGATGCATTGAATTTCATAGATTCTACACAACAGCAGGTCAGTATCTGTTGGTTGAGAAAATGAAAAAGGACAAACTGACAGTGTTGGTGCATATATGCATGTGAGGACCCATTACTACAACTGCTGCTTCTGAAGGGTCTGCAGTTCACAGGCCAGGAATCAATGTTTAAAGTATGTGCTGTATTTAACTGAAGTTTTTTTTTTAATCTCAAAATGAAGTGAGTTGATCATCTATATTTCTTTCCCATAAGACAAACTTTTTTTCGGTATTCAGATTCAGACCCCACACTGCTCCCCCCTTCCCCCACCATGTATCAATGGCCAACAATGGTAAAACAGGTCTCCAACCCTGACCAAAGAATATAGTCATAAATACACATTTAGATATAAATATCTTCCACGGTTTTGCCCCAACTCATGCTTCACTGCTATGGCTAGACAGGGATCAATGCAATTTTCTCTGTGCTGAGCTTTGGGGCTCTGAAAAGATACCTTTTTATTTTGAGAAAAGGAGGTGATCATCAATTGGGGAATGGCAGAACAAACTGTGATGTATGAATGTGATGGAACACCAGGGTGCTACAAAAATGAAGAAAGAGATAATTTCAATAAGACATGGCACAGAAAGACAAATTTATAGAGTGAAGTGAGCAGCAATAGAAGAACAATTTATAGTAAAATATCAATAATATAAGAACAGATAATTTTGAGGACTTTTATAAACCAATAAATGAAATGAGCAGAACCAGGAGAATAAGCTATACAATAAAATCAAAACTTTAAAAGACAAACAACATTGAAAGTTGTAAGAATCATGAGCAAGGGAACGACCATCCATGATCCCAGAGGACCTATGATGACGCATGCTATTTTTCTTCTCATGGGGAGATGATAGATTTGGGTTGTACAATGAGATATATAGTCTCAATCAAAAATGAACATGGCCAATGAGGGAATTTGTTTTGCTTGACTATGCATTATTTGTTGCAAGGATTTTTTTCTTTTTTCCGCAATGGGATATGGGTTAGAGGGAGAGAAAATCAGTTTCTGTTAATTAAAAAAAAGAAACTTTAATTTAAAAAAAAGATAGGGAAAGGGCTGGAGCAGGCTGACCAGGAGGCTGGGTTCCCAGGAGGGCAGGATCAAGTGGGGTACAAGAGAAGGTAGAATAACTAAGGAATAACTTAAGGATGCCAAGCACCTGGGAAGAAGTTTAAAAAAGGAGATAGGAAACACTAAAGGAGGGAAGCAGATGGCTTCCCAAATAGCAGGATTACTTCGCAATTTTTTCCAGCACTGCTGACACATTAATTACTCCTGTTACTGCATAGTTATGGAATGGTAGTGGATATTTCTCCAGTTAGTAATTTCTACCTTCACCTAAGAAAAATACATTTGGTAGTGAGTACTGCTATTTTGTGATGCTCCTATTCTGTTGAAAAGCAACCAAATATTCAGACACAGTGTATTAGTTCAGATTCAACTAACAGTTAAAATTAAAATCCCAATTTATAAAAGAAGATAGACCCCAAGAGGAGGGAAAATTAATGGTAAAAAAATATGAATTTACTTTTTAGTTCCCCCTCCTCTTGCTATGAATTTTCATAATGATGCCATCATAAAGATATCCACACACCAAAAATTGGCTCAGATCAAGAGGAACACAACAGGAATAATGCTGATAAGCCAGTCTACACTAAGTCCATGGTCTGTCTTATGGATTCATCAATTTAGAATCAGTCACTTAACCATGTTTGCCTCAGTTTCTTCCTATGTAAAATGAGCTGGAGAAGGAAATGGCAAAGCACTCTAATATCTCTGCCAGGAAAATCTCAAATGGGGTTATGAAGAGTCGGACATGACTGAAAAAAATGACTGAGCACATCTCTTTCTTTTGGCCCTCTTGACTTTTGACCTTATTAAAGCCTCACCCTTCGGGAGTCCCTTTACTGGTGGTTTGCTGGTAAATGTTTAACAGCCAGTTCTCCTGGAAAGGAAAAAATGTACAATAGGATACACTTTTAATTTTAATCTGCATTATTAACATTTATTCCATCACTTTCTTAAGTCTAGACAAGCAATAAAATGATATACCAAACCCTAAAAAAAAACAGAAGAGACCTAAAAAAACCCTCATCTTTGCAGATGAGGAAGCTGAGGCCCAGGTCTTGCCTAAGGTTGTGACACATAGATTAAGCATTAGAGATTTTTTTTAACCTCAGTCATCTAACCCTAGAAGCCAGTACTCTTTCCAATAGACCAAGATATTATCCTTCTTTTCAATCCCACCCTGTCTCAATAATGCCACTCTAATTTGATCAGAAGGACTTGATCAACTAGATAGAAAAAATGCACACAATATTTTTCATCCTAGAAGTCCTCTCAGTAATTATCAGTATCTAATATACCTAAGATATTAGTGTTTAATATATCTCAGATACATTAGTATCTAATATGTCTTCAAATCCTTTCATCACCTTGGTACCTACTGTAGCTGACAGCTGTTTTGTTGAGTTTCTTAAAAGTTTTGATTTGAATGAATGACTGAATAAAGCATGTATTAAGTACTTTCTATGTGTGAAGCACTGTGCTAAGCTTTGGGGTTACAGAAAGTAAGTCAGACAGTCTCTGCTCCCAGGGAGCTCACCTGCTAATGGGGGAGAAGACATATATGGGTACTCCAAGTCATATGGAAAAACTTTATGTACTTAGGGTACAGTGACAAATTAAATGATAATGTCTTTTTAAATGTCATTTCCATGGATAAAATAATATTAGCATGTGATGTTGAACCATGTGACAATACCAAGGATTTTAGTGACCAGAACGTTCTTTTCTGAGTCTTCAGTAGCTATGGCAATAGCACCTGCTGGAGCAGTTGCCAGACTTCTTTTCCACCTGGGTTGCTTCCAAGGATGATGGCTGATTTATGTGGATTAATGCTGTATAAATCAACCCTAATTTTGTAGTCTGCTTCACTGGAAAAACGAGGTACCATTCCTGGGCAACACCCGTATTAGTACAGCCACGGTCTGATTTGTAGGACATTGTCCTCCATCCCCTTTCACTGATAGTTCTTTCTTCTCCCTTTCTACCCACATCCCATCAGCCAACGTGAAATGACATTTTATTGTCTTTCCATTTCTACAGAAGTATTCCTCCCAGAGTTGTTCATCTCAAACAGGCTGAAAAGTAGAAAATAAATACTTTTTTCTGCCTTTCCTCCATTACAGTGTGAGCTTAAATTAGGAGTATTTATAAAAGCATATAACACACAAAGGAATTTGATCTTTAGAAAGAAGTTCTACTATTTCATAATATTTAAAAATCAAATCTATAAATCTTAAATTTTTTGTAAGGAAAAAAGTGACAATTTATTGAGACTATTACAAGTGTGAACTTAATCTTGTTCTTTGTTTTGAGACAGGTTTCATAAAATAGCTACCAAGAAGAACTTCACATTTGAGTTGTATGCCTTCGTGGAAATGGTTCTTACAATGTGGAAATTTGCAATGCCACTTTCAAGGGTGCAACTGGTTAGCTCAGCTGGATAGAGTGTGAGGCTAAGAAGGCCAAGGTCAATGTTGTGTTCCTTGTACAAGTCAGTTTGTTCTGCCTGGGCTGCACCCACAGTCCAAACCAGCCACCTCAGCAATGTGTGGAATTGGTCAATAGGGAACTGGATGAAAAGGCGTGGGTGAAATGGTGCAAAACCACCCCCACCATTGGGGGAAAAAACCCCAAACAAATAAATGTTAAGACACATGTTCCTGACTGTGTTGGTACCATTATCTTTACATGTAGATAATGTTATCTTGTTTAAAACTAAAGTCTGGCTGACAAGCCAAATTAAAGCCATAACACAACCATAAGGACTTGAAGTCCAAATAATTTCATTAACATCAATTCCACAAACATTTGATTTAATGTAATTCAGGGTTTATTAAGGAAATGTTATTAAAAACTCCAGTCAGTAATATGGAAATGTTTTACATGATTGCACATGTATAACCTATATCTGATTGCTTACTGTCTCAGGGAGAAAGGAGGGGAGGGAGGGAAGAAGGGATAAAATTTGGAAGCCAAAACTTAAAAAAAACCCAAATGTTAAAAAAAATTGTTTTAACATGTAATTGGGGGGGGGAAGTAAAATATATTGTAAAAAAAAATGCCAGTCAGCGTTCTTATGTTAACAACTTTCCAATATATCATACTATAATAGGGTTTTGCTATTTATGGTTATTAGAAAATACAAAAACTTGCTTCTGTCAGTTGCAAAATATATAACATATCATACTGAATGCAAGAAAGGTAATCCCTATGGAATTTATTTATTTAGCAGTCTTTTGTTAAGCACCCACTTCAGGCAGAGGCAGGCTGGTGTGGGAGATAGAGATTTAGGCTTAGAATCAAGAAAATCTAGGTTCAAATACTACCCCAGGCCCTTACTGGCTATGTGACCCTCGGCAAGTCAATTAGCTCCTACATGCTAATTTTGTAGGATTTACCTATTAAATCATAGAAGGGTTGCTAATATGCCTTTGTTGAGGGAGTTTCCCACTCTGGGGGATCCCTATGCTAGTAAAAATCAAAGCTCCTTCACTTATGGGAAAAGCACTATACAAGATACTGGGAGATATCAAGATAATGGATATTAGTCAAAGGGTCATAGGGCTAGAAGGGACATTAGAGACCATCTAATCCTACCATCTCATTTTACAGATGAGGAAACTAAGACCCAGGTAGTGTCAGAATGAGGATTTGAACCTAGGTCCTCTGACTCCAAAGTCCATGTTCTCTCCACTTACTGTTTCTAAACAAAAAATAATCTGGTCCTGGTTTTTTTTAAGGTACTCTTGCATTCCCCAACAAAAATAAAGAGAAATCCTGAGCTGAGTTTGAGTAGTTTAAAATATATTACAATCCATGATTCCAAAGGACCAATGATTTAGAACATTACTTCTCTCCTGACATAGAGGTGATGGATTGATGATGCAGAATGAGACACACATTCTTAGACATGTCCAATATGGGAATTTGTTTTACATGACTAGACTTATGTGTTACAAAGGGGTTTTTCCCCCAGTAGAGTTGGGGGTGAGGGGAGGTGGGAGGGAAAGAAAATAAATGCTCATTAATTGAAAACAATAAAATATACCAAAGCCCACACTTTGGTTCCCACTGAAAGTGTGAGCCTATGGATCTAGTTCACACAATTATATTTTTCCAGTGGTTACTCTCATTCACCTCTTGATATTTTCATCTCAACTCTGGAAAACTAGGGACTGTTTCCAGAAATATTGGCAAGTTTTATTGAGAAATGTCTGTCCAAATTTCTTTTCATTTGTATAGATTTATATGATATCTAATGTTGAAAAAACATTCAAAATCTATTTTTGCTATATGAGAAGAAATAAAAAGATTCTCATTGTCTTTGCACATAAGTGCTAGACTAAAAAGGGAGGAAAATCTTTCTACTCTACCCTCCCCCTATTCCTGGGATACTATTAAATCTCAGGAATTCACTTAAAGAGGAACTGGGCTGGGCTTCCCTTGTAACTGAATAAACAAGAAAGTGCTGGCATATCCTTTCTAGCAAACAAACGAACCGATCACTTAAGCTCCCGAAATCTCACTGATTTCCAAACACCTACAAATTATTCTTCTTCCTGAAGTGAAGCTAAATAGGGCTAGGAATTCAGGATAAATGTCATCTTTAAAGAACTCACTATTTTTATTTTAAGGTTATTTCTTACATGGTGATCTTACAATATTTATCAGTGAAACTAAAAAGTTGCTGACAACATTTTTGGAAATGTAAATGCTGTGAATGCAGAAATCCATTCTGCTTATATTCGTCTGGAAAACAATATTGATTTCTGAATCCCAGATAAACCAAAGTTCCAGAAAGTCAGGAAATCACAGAATCATATTCAATGCCATGTCTGAAACATCTCATGTTACCTAAAGAGTAGGAATCTATGTTTGCTAGCTTAAGAGATAGGATTTAAGGAACATGTATGTACCATATCATTTTTTTATCTTGATATGTTAGAAATTTGATTAGTGTGCATGAGTGTGGCTAAAGCATTTAGCACAGTGCCTGGTATATAGTAAGCCCTATATAAATGTTAGCTATTATTATCATCATCATCATCATCATCATATTCTTCATCATTACAATTAAAAGGGCCAATGTGCAACCAGCCAACAGCCCGATTATGAGAAATTTGCAGCTGCAACCCTCCTTCTTCCTCCTCCTCTCAACCCCCAAAGGAAAGAGTGTGATGAAGTACAAAACAGGCAAGATCTGGAATGAGTAGACTTGGATTTGAATCCCAGCTAGGACATTTACTATCTGAGTGACTTTGGGCAAATAATTTATTTATTTGTCTTTTGTAAAGAGTATTTTTTCCAATTACATATAAAGACAGTTTTTATCATTCATTTTTTATAAAATTTTGAGTTCCAAATTTTTCACCCTCCCTCCCTTCCATCCTGTCTCTCCAAGACAGCAAACAATCTGATATAGGTAATACATGTGCAATCATGTTAAACATATTTCCACATTAGTCATGTTGTGAAAGAAGAATCAGAAAAGGAGAAACCACGAGAAACAAAAAAAAAACAACAACAAAAAAGTGAAAATAGTATGCTTCAATCTACATCCGTAGTTCTTTCTCTGGATGTGGTTAGCATTTGCTATCATGAGTCTTTTGGAATCATCTTGAATCATTGTATTCCTGAGAAGAACTAAGTCTATCATAGTTGATCATTTTCCAGTGTTGCTATTACTGTGTACAATGTTCTCCTGGTTCTGCTCACTTCATTCAGCATCAAGTCTTTCCAGGTTTTTTTGTGACATCTGCCTGCTCATAATTTCTTATAGCACAATACTATTCCATTATATTCATATACCACATCTTGTTCAGTCATTCCCCTAGGCATTCCCTCAATTTCTAATTCTTTTTGGGCAAGTAATTTAACCTCCATGGATCTCAGTTTCTTCATCTGTAAAATGAGCAGCTTGGACTAGATGACTTCCAGGATCCCTTCCTCCTTGAAATTTTTGATCCCATGAGCAAACATATGAGTTTGATCTCTCATAACATCTTTTCTCAAAAAAAAAGAAAAAAAAAGAAGCAGCCTGTTCTGACAGCTGGATACTTGCCCTGGTATAACAACTGCTATTGTTTCTTAGCTATTCACAGCTTTGCTGGACTGGCTGGCTGAAGCCATTGAAAATTTTCCCTCTACGCTCAAGAATTTCAATTCATTTCAGCTCAACATCACGCAATGGTTTGTATAAACTGACCAAGGTCCAGAGGAGGCAGAATATGCTTACAGGCATTCTTCCAGCAGGAGGGGAAGCAAAGAACCTGCTGGGATACTTGTTTGATACTCAGAAACATGCAGAGAAGTGCTGAAGACAGTTAATAGCCCTGAGTAATTTGCTGGCTCTCTTAAAGGGATTGATTCCCTTCCAGGAGCCACAGGTAGATGACAAGGGGTCACCTCTACTTAGGAGAAGTCTACTTCGAAAGGTCCAGAAAGGTCTTTCTGCCCCAATGCCTAAGACTTTTGTCTGTAATCACTCCAGGCATTAATGTCCCTGTTAAAATGAAAGTATATTATGTGGGGTGGTGGCGGCAGTGAGGATAGCATGATAAAAGCCACATCATCAGCCATAGACATCTCAGCTAAATTTAACATGTCAAATGATTGATATATAAAAATGGAACACAGGACATTGATATTTTAATGGCAAGTTATTAGAAAAGATAAAGACCACAGGGATGACCATCAAGGGCAGGATCAATCAACAAGCATTTATTGCATACCTACTATGTGCCAGGTGCTGAAGATACCAGTACAAAGAAGGAAATGATCCATCCTACACACACACACACACACACACACACACACATTTATATATATATATATATATACCATATGATATATATGTACATACCATATTATATATACACACATACCATATGAGATAGATAGACACACACACACACACATATATATATCTGGCATGTGTACATATAATCATATAATACATATGTATATATATATACACACACACACTTACCATGTGGTATATGTATATCTATTTTTCTATCTATATACCATAAATATTGTTAATAAATACAAAGAAGTTAAATATAATGTAGTTTGGGAGGGAAGACACTAGAAGTCAGGAGTTATCAGGACAGGCTTCATGAAGAACATAGCATTTGAAATCAATCACTCTCTGAAAATTTTTGTTCAAAAAGGGCGGCCTCATAAAGAGGGGGTACATTCCCAGGCATGTGGGGGGTCGGTGCAAAGGCAAGCTGGGAATCATGGTTAGAAGGGAGGGGCCACGGGGCTGTCAGCATGAGAACACTGGGTACCTGGAAGGAAGAGCAAAAGGGAAGATAGTTGGGTGGACACCAAAACACTTTGCATCCTTCACAGTTCTGCTTAGAAGCCTCCCTGTAGAAAAGAGCCATCTCTCTTCCTCATTTGTGGAGAGTCACTATGTGGAAAATCCAAAAGACAATCTTGCTGCTGTGACAAGTAGAACTACAATGAGGTCATTTGCCCAGATAAGAGTTTAAGGGCCCTAGGGTTTGAATTTATAAGGCCTAATCATTTCCACTTAAGCTGGAGGAGCTTGTTCCACAACAGTGCTCAAAATACCTCAGAGAAACTCTAAGGGGGTGAGCAGGCTGATTTCTTCTTGATAAGCTTAAGTAGAAATGCTGTGGCTCAAAGGTACCAAAATTGAAATTGAAATGGCTGTCTGAGCAGCTGGATCACTGCAGAGGATCTAATAAGGAGCATAGTCCTTATTCCTGCTCTCCAGAATCATTCCAAGTCTGGCCCCATTGGCCATTTGGGACTAGTTTAAAGCTGGGAGGAACAGAGAATCTTTGCTCCTGACAGGCAAGGAAAAAGATTCATCTCTCTCCTACATATTTCTCCTACTGTTCTGTTACTGTCATCTGCTCTAAGATGTCTTTGGAATGCTAGACAACCAATGAGACCCTAAGGAAAGGCCTGAAGAAGATCTAATGGGGAAGGCCCAATTCTGGATTGGATCCCATGTCTGCCCTACCAAATGGACAAAGACCTCATGCAACTAACCATGGCCCAGATCCATACCCCTAGAAATGGACTGAAGTGAAACACAACTCAGGATCTGTAAGTTTGAAGGACTGTGTATTTAATGTGTGTTTACTTCACCATTTTTTAATGTTTGCCATCTTGTGATAATGTGTCCTCAGTAAAATCACATAACAAAATGGATGTGGAAACCTACTCAGGAATCCAATAACTATTAAGTATCCACTATGTACCAGGTACATGCAGTACAAGGACAAAGAGTGAAGAGAAACAGGAAAACCAGCCAAACAATGATGATTAAAACTCACAGGTTCAAGTCTTACCTCAGCTATTTATTAGCTGTGTGACCTTGGGCAAGTCACAATCTCTTTGAGCCTTAGTTTCCTCCCGCATGAGCAAGCTGCTTAACCTCTCAATACTCTAGTATAGGCAACTCTTGAAGACTACAGTTTCAGAGCAGATTCTGGTCCTCAGTAGTAAAGGAGCTTTCCTCTCCAGGAGATCCCTATTCAATGACATCACAGAACCATCTCCCCTCTCTTCCCCTCCCCTCAATACTCATTCTATCAACCTAATAGGGTTGCTGGGAAGAAAATGCTTTTGTAAGTTTTAAAATATCATACAACTATATTATTATTGTTGCTTTTAAAAACTGAACTACAAATGAAAACTGTTGCTACCAATGGTTATTATTCGGTGTTGATATTCTAAGGACTAGAAATGTCTGTGCAAAGTGATGTATGCTTCCAGTCATCTATTAGTCAAAGGTTTAATCTTGATGTAACTTCTTAGACCTGGCAACCTGAACCAGCCAGTTTCATTTACAGAGATTCATAAAGGTAAATGAGTTATAGGAAAATATTTTTGCTACAATGGAATCTGGCATTTTTTTTGGCATTTGTAATAGTACATGCCCACACAACAGGGTCAGCTAATTAATAGCCAAAGAGAACAATGCCTATGTGAGCCCCAGTCTCGTGATTGGAGATGCCTATGAACTCACCACCAAGAAGGGAGAAAAGGATTCCACTAACACCTCCCAAAGGAACAGCAGGTATTTATTTACATAGGTTGATCACTTCCTTTGGAGGAAAATAGGGAAGTGAATTCTGTTGAATAAATGAAGTCCGTTTAGTAGATGTACTGAATTCTCCCTATGCTCTGGCTTATCTATGCAGAAATAGGAGGCCAGGAAAAATGATAGTGTTCCTACCTCACCCCATGCTGCTTTTTATGGAAAAAACATCCCTTGACAGCTCAATTTGTTTCAGA
The DNA here is from genome assembly GCF_900497805.2 of Vombatus ursinus. NCBI lineage: Eukaryota > Metazoa > Chordata > Mammalia > Diprotodontia > Vombatidae > Vombatus > Vombatus ursinus. Next base: position 74,014,843 of record NW_020954569.1, on the reverse strand, counting down.
ATGTTTTAAATGATAATGTCACCCCCACTACAAAATGTGAATTAGGTGGGCACCCAGGGGAACCCCACAGTCCAGCCAGTAGATATGGCAACATTTGTCCCTATACCTTTTCATTTTAGAAGTGTTTACAAAGGAAAAGGAAGAGAGGTAGCCGGGAGTTAGGCTGAAGGCAGATGAAGGAAATAAAAATGCCCAAAAGAAGGGCCTGCTCTTTTACTAAATGAACATTTTTATGGTATAGTAATGAAAATATCAGAGCATACTTTGCAATTTGAAACAGACGAATGTTTTAGCCCTGGGCATGAACTATTCTCCCTTTTTTTGTCATAGGATCCCTTTGGCAGCCTAGGAGGAGTTAGGTCATAAAGTGTAGGCAAATCAAAATTTAAGTCTTTCCATCAAGGCTTGGACTGGCTTCTTTGTGAGGGGTCTAAATTGCCTATGAACCTCCCTCATGCCACCACCACCCCTTTCTCAGAATGTTTTGAAATGCATGAAACACATAGTTTCAAAGAAAAGTAATTCTATTGAAAAAAAGTTATCAAAATATTTCCTAAAAGAATAATTTTACAGACCCCATGTTAAGAACCCCTGAAGTCTTTAAAGGGACCCCCTTTAAACCTAGATAGAGAATTTTCCAAATTCATGACATTCTCCTGCCAGTGACATAATTAAACATTAAAAATGGTGTCAGTCACTCAACAGAATGTCTTTATATAAAAAAAGAAAGCGCTAATTTGCTTTTCAATAGAGAGAATATGTGACTGGTTAGCTCGGTTATTAAGACATGATGTTAATAAAACCAAAATAAAATGAGGGGGAGAGATTTGATTTTCTCTTAAGTTTCATCCAGTTCTAACTTTCTGTGACTCAAACAATAACTAAATCCCACCTGTCAGTAGGACATTCCCCATAACATCCCTCTGAGAAAGGTGTGTGGCACTGAACATTAAAACTTCATTAAGTCAGTAGCTTCATTGCTCTGTTGACACAGAAAATAATTCTTCCCACGGGTGGGGAACCTGAGGCCTTGAGGTCACATGTGGCCCTCTAGGTCCTCAAGTGCAGCGCTTTGACTGAATCCAAACTTCACAGAACAAATCTAAGGTAAAGTTTGAATTCAGTCAAAGGGCAGCACTTGAGGACCTAGAGGGCCACATGTGACTGCGAGGCCTCAGGTTCCCCACCCCTGTCAGCTATTTCATCTCTCATCTCCCTGTCTTTGCATAGGATGTCTCTCCTCTCTGGAAAGTACTTCTTCCTAAACTCCTTATCTTAGAATTCTTAGGTTTCTTCAAAGTTTAGCTCAAATATCACCTCCCATATGAAGCCTTTCCTGATTCCTCGAAGCTACTAATGCCCACCCCACAAAAAATAATAGCTCGTATATTTATTTTGTCTATATTTAAATGTGTACATATTATCCTCCAATAGAACGCAAGCTCCTTGAGGGCAGGGGATTTTTCATTTTTGCTTTTGTAGTTCTAACACAGTGACAGGCTTATAGTAGAAGCTACAATGCTTGTAGATTGAATAATAGTTTAATGAGTTGCTGTGATAAAAAATAATTATTTAATGATCTACCTTCTGCGATGAGCCTTTCAAAACTTAGTTCACTTGATCCTTAGATGGCTATGAATCATTGGACCTATATCGGAAATCTTGCTGCTATCAGAGTTTAGCCTTCGGGGGCGGGGAGGAGGGAATATGCATTTAGCAAGTGCCTACTACGTGCTAGGCACTGTGCCAGTCTTTTAATAAATATTATCTCATTTGATTAAGAGCTCATGATTACCCCTATGTATAGTGAGGACTTCAGTGGAGGCATTTAAGTATTATTCAAATTTTACATGTGGAGAAGACAAGGATAAAGAGCATAAACAATGTGCTCAAGATCATATAGCTAGTAAGTGTCAGGGATGGACTTGAATCCAGATCTTCTGATTCACCCTAACTATAGGTCAGGAATTCTTAACCTGGGGTCTGTGAACATTTAAAAAAAAAGTTTTTGATAACTTAATTTCATTATGTTGGTTTTCTTTGTAATCCTGCATATTTTATTTTATGCATTTAAACACATAATTGTAGGAAAGGGCACATAGGCTTCACAAAGGGGTCCATGATGTAAAAAAGGTTAAGAACCCCAGTTTTAGGTATTCCTATGCAAGGAAAGACCTCTCTTCAGTTTTTGTCTCTGCTTCCTCCCCACTCTCTTTCAGCAGCCTCGTTGGCTTTCTTGGGCTTAACTATTATCCCTGTGAGTGGCTAGTTGGTGAAATGGATAGATTGCCAGGCTTAGAGTCAGAAAGACTCATCTTCCTGAATTCAAATTTGACCTCAGACAGTTACTAGCTGTGTAAACCTGGCAAGTCACTTAACACTGTCTGTCTCATTTTCCTCTTCTGTAAAATGACCTGAAGAAGGAAAATGGCAAACTACTCCAGTATCTTTGCCAAGAAAACTCCAAATAGGGTCATGAGTAGGACACAACTGAAAAACAACTAAACTACATCATCCCTGTGCTCACAATCTATATATCACAAGCAGACTCATGAATCTATATACCCAGCACCATTTTCTCTCCTGAGTTTTAGTCCTACCTGATCAGTTTCCTATTGGACATTTCAAACTGGTCAGTACAGAGACATCTCACATTCACCATGTCCCAAACTGAACTCAGTATCTTTTTCTCAAACCATCTGCTCTTCCAAACTTCCTTATTGCTAGCAAAAGTATCACCATCCTCCCACTTGCCTGGGTTCATAACCCAAGTATTATCTTTGACTCCTCACTATGCCTTATCCCAAATCAATTTCCAAATATTGTTCCTACTTCCACAACATTTCTCAAATCCCTCTTTCTAATCAAATTATAACCACCTTAGTCCAGGCCCTCCTCACATCTTACCTAGATTATTGCAGCAGCCTCCTAATTGGTCTCCTAGCTTCAAGTCTCTTACCATTCCAGTCCATCCTTCACACTGCTGCCAAAGGGATTTTCCTTAATGGCAAATCAGATCTTATCAATCCCCTACTTAATCAACTCCACTGGCTCCCTATTGTCTCCAGGATAAAACTTAAACTCCCCTATTTAGATTTTAAAGCCTTTCACAAAGTAGTCCCAACCTATATTTCCAGCCTCATTGCCTTCCACAAGCCAGCCACAAACTGTACTCCATGTCCTGTCTCCATCCCATAGCACTGGCTATTCCCCTACTCAGAATTCACTCTATTCTCACCTCCTTCATTTCCCTCCTGTAACAGCTCATGAGAGAAGAAGGAAAGAGAAATGAGAATCCCTCATTTCCCTCCAATGACAGCTCAAGTACCACCATTTCTACATGAAGCCCCTCTTGATTTTCCCAATGATCATTCCCCCCAAACTACCTTGTATTGAACTGTTTTGTATTTATTACACACTTATTATCTTTTCCCATTAGAATGTGAACTCCTTGCTAATAAAGATCATTTCATTCTTTGTGCTTTTATCTCCAGTACCTGAATGTAGTTGGTACGTAACAAATGCTTTGTGATTGACTGGCCTCAGAAGCTATTTAGTCCAACCACCTTGTATTCTAGTAGAGAAGCCTGAAGCCCAGAGAGTTTAAGTGATTTACCCCAAATCACATAGTTAATGTGACAAAGGTGAGATCAACACGCATCTTATAATCTAAGTCCCAAGACTCCAAATTCAGTGCTTTTTCCTGTGTACTTCACCTGCTGCTTTCCAACTCAAGAATGAGGGATTTTGTTGTCATTATTTTTATTGGACCTTTGACTTCATTAGTGTAAGAAACTGCTAGTCAGGTATCTCTCTCTCTCTACCAATGTAGACTAACACATGTTCTTCAACTTAGAGTCTTTGAGAGTTGTCCATATATTGGCTCTGTTATCCCAGGCAAATAATTTTACCCCTTGACCAGGATAATAGATTCAATATACATCAGATGTCAGATTTGATCTCACAGCTCTCCCTGACTCTGAGGCCAATCCACAGCACCATATCCTGACATTTTCCACAAGTTACCCAAATACTTAAACATTAATAGCATCCAAAGCAAAGATACATTTTCGTGCAGTAAAGATTTATTTCAATACATGAAAGTGCTCTGATTTCCTTATAATGGCTTCATCATCTGATGTTAAAGATCATAATCTCTCCATGACCTAAGACAATAGAAACTTTTAAAAATTTTAACATCTACTAAATAGTTTTAGTGGTAGTAAACACATAAATACTTCTATTTTTATGGTTCTTTAGCAAGACAAAATGAGTGAGACAAAATAGATATAACGAAATACTTAAAGCTGCCATATTTTTGTGATAATCTATTCTTTGTTTATAACTGTGGTTACATTTACTTATTTGTTTGGAAAATGGAAAAGATGATAAATTAGAAAGAATGTTAAGAATTTTTTTTTCACTTTTGTTGGTCAAGTCTAAAAAAAAGCAAGTTAAAGATGCTTCAAATGACTTTAAAAGTTTCTAGGTCTTTTATGAATTTAAATGACTATCTTTTCTACTCTAAATTACTTCTCATTCTAAAGGAGTCAAACTAATATAATAATTGATGGTGGTGGAATATTTCTCATATTGATTTTGAGCCAAGTTTCTTGATTACGTAGATAATTAATTTTAGTTTGTTTGTGGCAAAACTCTTTCTAATCCAGTGCTATCACAGAGATGAAGCAGAGAAAACTTGTTTTTACTTCCTTGATCTTTATAAATATACTTATTACTTAAAAGCAATAATAAACTTTGAAAGAGAAATATTGGAGAAGGGGAAGAAAGAAATATAAGTGATTCAATGAACTTTTGGGAAACAGAAACAAACTGGATGTAGCAAAATGTTATTCAATAAATTCACCTTTATATCACATTTATGTGGCCTTAATTTCATTTTACAGAGAAAATTACAACACAAATCATGCAAATGATTTCTGTATAGCTTACACAATAATAATGTGTAGTAACTAGATGCTGACCTGGGAAGCCTCCACATGCATACTTTATTCTTACCCTAATAATGTCCCTTCCCTTCTTTTTGAAATCAAAATTTTTTTCTTCAATACAGTATACTGATAAATGGATAAGAAAAGCTCCAGTCTTCAAATTACAATGAGTCCTATCCTCCACCTTCTCAGACCGGCCATTGTATATTATGATCATTGATTATTAAATGGGCATCTGTAAATATCTTCAGATTCAAAAGCCCTGAATTGGTGGTCCTATTTCTATTGCTGAAACTAAGAAAGATTGAGTTACTTAAAGTCATATGGCAATTAGAGTAGTAGAATTAAGACCCCTAACTCAGGACTTTTGAATCCAAAGATATTTACAAGATTTTAAACTATTAGAGCTCCACTAGTGTAAACCTGCACTGAGACTTTGGGACACCTTGAACAAATGTCCACTGTTGTCGTTGGATTGGGTTGGGTCTTCCTATCCTGCCTAGGCTACAAGCACAGTAGCTGCTCACAGGTCTGATCCCAATAGGGACTGGCACAAAAGCTTTAACCTGCTCAGTTTTTTTCCCTGCCCAGACCTAATCACTTCCTCTTAGGCAGGGGCTTACCATATTATGTGGATACTAATTAATTTTAGATCAACTATGACTCAAAACTCTTGAACTCAAGTGATGCACTAGCCTTGGCCTCCCCAGCATCAAGGATTAGGACAGACACCACCACACTTTACATGTTCCTTTAAGATAAAGGACAATGGGTCAGAAAGCCCAACTGCCAGTTGTTTCAACAACTTAGAATATAGCTCCTCTTGGTCTGGTGATTTTAACCCAGTGAGTGTAGCGTGGTGCTCTTTTATCATTTTCCTACTGATCTTGGGTTACAATTCCTTATTGGCCATTTTGGTTCTGTCCTCAGTTCAAAGATTCTCCTTGCAGAGAAAACAGAAGTAAAATAAGAGTTCCATCAGTCTGCCTTCTTTGTGTCATCTATTATCACCATCCCATCCACCTTGAGCAGTGGTACTATCATTTCTCTGACCCTCTTCCTCAATAGAGCTTAAATTTTAAAAAATATCTGTGTTATCTTTGGCTTAGTTTTCCTTATTTGCCTTAGTTTACCCTGAGCTTCAGTGCTCTTGCCCTTATTCTTACAGGGCCATGCCATACTTTGCATTCCTCCCCTATTACTTGTCTAGGGTAATGATTTCTTTGTTTAAAAACATTGGTCTCTTTTGACAATCCCCCTTTTCATCCTCATCAGGACTGTTTCCTTTTTGTTTTGAGGATGTTATTCTTTTTTAAATTTTTTTAAAAATGTATTTATTTTTAATTTTCAACATTCACTTCCCTAAGCTCTTGAGTTTTGAATTTTCTCCCCCTTCCTCCCTACCTCCTTCCCCAAAGACAGCATGCAATCTGATATAGGCTCTACACATGCATTACTATTAAACATATTTTCACATCAGTCATGTTGTAAAGAAGAATTAGAACCAATAGGAGGAATCACAAGAAAGAGGAAACAAAACAAAACAGAAGAAAAAAAAAGTACAAATAGTATGCTTCGATCTGCATTCCAACTCCATAGTTCTTTCTTTGAATGTGTATAGCATTTGTCATCATGAGACTTTTGGAGATGTCTTAGATCCTTGCATTGCTGAGAAAAGCTAAGTCCATCAAAGTTAGTCACTGCACAACGTGATTGTTGCTGTGTACAACATTCTCCTGGTTCTGCTCACTTTGTTCAGCATTTATTCATTCTTGAGAGCTTATTATTGTTGGGTTGACTTCCCCTATATCATTTTAGCTCGTGTGTATGTGCATCAAACTATGCCTAGCTTTCCTCTCCTTTTTCCCCAAACCCTGGCTGGATTGGTTACTTTTGCCCAAGGTTCCTATTATTTTCATGCTAGCAACCAATTTCTCCTTGCTGGTGAAAACTAGATCCAGAATATCAGTTCTATTCATTGATTTCTCTACCTTTTGAGGAAGGAAATTATCATTAAGGCAAGTCAAGAACTTCTACGCTGTCCTGTTTTGGGCATTGAGACCTTCAGCAGATATTTAGATAATCACTCCTATACCACGTCTCCTTGCCAGGCTTTTCATTTGTTTCCCAGACTCCTCTTCTCTGTTCTCTTTCTATCCAAGTGGTCCGTATTAAACACAGATGAAAAGGGGATTTCTGTTTCTGCTTCTATTGATATTTACCCCAAATGTCCTTTACCATGTTTAGTCTTGGATTTCTCCTGATGAGTATAACCTCTTTTTACAATGCTACATTAACCTTCTTTTATTCTATTTTAAAGAAGGTATAACCTTCCAGAACCACATTCTACTCACAGTTCAAATAGCTAATTTGTGTAGAATTAATTTGTGTAGAAATAATAGCTGCTATTCCTCCTTTTCCTCCTCCTAACTACTACTACTACTGCTACCACCACTACCACCACTACTACCATCACCACCACCTAATGTTGTATATAGCACTTACTATATGCCAGGCCCTGTGCTAAGCACTTTATACTTTTTATCTTATTTGACCCTCACAACAACCCTGGGAGGTAGGTGCTATTATTATGGCCATTTTCCAGATGAGGAAACTGAGGCAAACAGAAGTTAAGTGACCTGCCCAGGGTTATACAACTAGCAAGCGTCTGAGGCTAGATTTTAACTCAGGTCTTGCTGACTCCAAGCCTAGCACCCCAACCACTCCATTACCTTTGCTGCCCCAATAGGTATTCAGTCTTTGACTTATGATAGACTGAATGGTGAGGTTCCCCACAGGGCTTGATTTAACCTACCCCCACCCAACACTCACCAATTTGTAGCATCCTTGCCACATTCACCATGTATCAAGTGGTCAAATGGAAATTACCCAAGTTCTGAGAAGCTAATAGGATAATGAAACATCAACTAATGTATTCATAAAAGAAAATGAATTACAAATGTTATTCTGCTCAAGGATATAGAATTATAGTATCATCATCATCAACTTTTATGCCTAGAATGGGCCTTAATGTTCCAGATATTTTCTGATCAGGATGAAGTACAGTGGTACTGTTCTTTCCCCTGACCTACACAATTCTTCCATTAAAGCAGACCAATTAATCAACTAACCAGCATCTATCAAGTGATACAATGTGTCAGGAACTGTGCTAGCTGCAGGGGATACAAAGACAAAAAAATGAAACAATTGCTATTCTCAAGCATTCTATGAGAAGCAACATCTCTACTGATCTGCATATAATGTACAAGTACATGCTGAAGAAGATGAATACTGGGGCAGCTAGATGGCACAGTGAATACAACACTGGGCCTGGAGTCAGGAAGACTCATCTTCCTGAGTTCAAATCTGGCTTTAGACACTTACTAGCTGTGTGCCTCTGGGCCAGTCACTTAACCCTGTTTGCCTCAGTTTCCTTATTTGTAAAATGAACTGGAGAAGGAAATGACAAACCACTTCAGTACCTTTGCCAAGAAAACATCAAATGAGGTCATGAAGAATCAGACTAAAAATGGCTGAACAACAATAACATAAAATGAATACAAGGTAGTTAAATACAAGATAATTAGGGAAAGAAAGCACTGGGATTTGTGGAAAATCAATAAAGGCTTAGTGTAGGAGGTAGGGCTTGAGCTGCATCTTGCAGGAAGTGAGGAATTGTATGAGATGAAGGTAATAGGGGGAGCATCACAGGTACAGAGAATGGCCACTGCAAAGACATCAAGATGAGACAGAGTGCCAAGTATGAAAAATAGAAAGAAGGCAAGACTGGCTGGATTGTAGAATGCTAGAAGAGGAAGAATGTATAAGATTGGAGAGAGAGATTAGGGGCAGGTTGTGAAGTGTTTTAAAAACTAAACCGAGGAATGAGTATTTGATCCTGGAAGCAAAAGGGAGACACTAGAGTTTACTGAATAAGGGAGTGACATGGTCAGGTCTGTGCTTTATGAAAATGCCTTTGGCAGCTGGGTAGAGGATAGAGTGGAATGTAGTGGGAAGGGAGATCAATGAGGAGGCCACTGCAATAGTTCAGGTGACAGGTAATGGGGACCTGGACTAAGGCAGTGGCTTTGTGATTAAGACAAGATTAGCTCTCTAGGCAGCCACATTCAATTTTTGCCTCATATGGAGTTAAGGTGAAATAAAACCCCTAAGTCTCTGTCACATGAACAGCTATCAAGCCAAGTATTTTTCATCCTGTGGGTGAAATTGATTCTTCAATGTAAAAACTTGACTTTTCATTTATAATGTTAAACGAAATGAAATCTTGTTGGGTTTGGTTAATTTTTCTGTTCTATCAAGATAATTCTGATTCTGTCATTCAACATACCAGCTACCCCTCCCAGCTATGAATCATGCATAAGCCTGATAAGCATACCTTCTATATTTTAATTCCCATGTCAGCTCTTAGATTCCCCACTCTCCTCCATGATTCCCTCTTGGGAAGGAAACAATGAAGACCAAACAAAGCAGAAGTGAGGGGGAAAGAGTTCTCCCCTTGGGGACTAGGGATCCTTCCATTTTCCTCATACATTCCCTTACCTTCTGTTCCAGAAAATCCTTTGGTTTAAGAAGACTAATACTGCCATTCTATCAATCCTGGAGGTTCTACTAGAAGTATAGCCCCTTTCAGACCAGGGCAGCTCACCAATGCACCATTAGATCCAACTTGTATAGCTTTCAATCATTCCATTAAATTCCCACAATGCTCAAAGTGATCCCACACTCATCTCACAGCTATTCTGTTGTTTCCAACTCTATTGCTTTCTAGCTCTCTAATTTCATCAGTTACAGAAGTCACCGTCACATGTTTCCTTGCTCTCTCCTTGAATTTTACCTTTGATAATCCCTGTTGGTCAGGCTTTCCCAGTCTATCTGGCTCTGCCTAGTTTCAGGTCTTGTTTATGTTGATTCACCCTCTTGGCACCATTATTTTCTTACCTTAACTGGCTGGATTGGAAGGGTCAGCTTTTGTTCTGGGCTATACAAGGCACAGCATCACTATGGCCTTTGTGCTTTTTGCTGGGGCAGACCTCCACCTCAGGAAAACAATTTCGAAAACTGAGTAGGGGATGGATCAGAGAGCTACCTTCAGGGCTATATTGTCTTATACACTTCAGCTTCATTCCTGATGCCAAGTCACTGATAAAAATAATGAATGGTAAAGGGCTAAAAACAGTACCAGAGGCATGACTGTAGGATCTTACCTCTAGGTTTTCATGGATACATTAATTAATATTCTTTGCATGTGTTTATTCAGCTAGTTGGAACATATCTAGTCCATCTTTTCCATGAAGGTATCATGAGCCATTATGATAAATGCCTTACTGAGATCAAGATAAACTGTGGTATTCTTTTGAACTATCAGTCCAGTTAATGAATTTCCTTTTTATACTGGGTTAATTTGGCATAATTTATTCTTAGTGAGACCATGCTGGTTTCTAATGATCACTGTCATCTTTCTAAAAGGCTCACAAACATTGTGTTTAACAGTCTCATGTAGGATTTTACTAGGCATCAACATCAAACTGACTAATCTATAGTTATCTGAATCTATTTTTGTTCTTTTTGAAAAATTGGGACATTTGCCTGTCTTCAGAATTCTGGCATTTCTCCATTTCCCCATGATTTCTTAAGGATTATTCAGAGGTGCCTCTTTGATCACATCTGCAAATTCTTTCAGAATTCTTTAATGTAATTGATTAGAACTGGAAACAGGGACCTATTTAAGGTGAATCCATGCTCTCTTATTACCTTTTTTATCTGCTATGAGCTTTAATTTCTTATTAACAATGTTTTTCCCTTTACACTCTGAAAGATAGTCTAGTAGAACAAAAAGAGCACTAGGTCTAGAGTTGGAGGTTCAAATCCCAGCTTTACATTTGCTACACATGTGACTTTGGGCAATCATTTCACTTCTCTGAGCCACCATTTCCTCCTCTGTAAAATGATGAGTTTAGGCCAGATAGCCTCAGATGTTCTTTTACAACTCTGAATCTATGATCCCATTGTTCCAAGATCATTGTTCAATCAGGAAAAAGACTGAAACAAAATGGGAGTTAAGTAGTTCTTTTTGTTTGTCTTTGGGCTCAAGTGATAAGCTTAGAATCAAAGGTTAAGAGCTGGCCTGGTCATCTAGTCCAACCACCTGGCTCTATTTATGAAAAAACAGACAAAAATAAAAAACCCCCCAAAAAACAAAAAAAACAACCAAGGCCCAGAGATTAATTGACTTGGCTAATACCACAAAGGAGAGATAATAAAGCTGGGATTCTAACCCAGGTCCTTTGATTCCAAATTCAGAATTCTTGCCACTACACTACCCAAAAGACCTTCCTTATGCATCTTCTCACTATGACCATACCCTTTCCCCAAACCCTTTTTGTTGGGCTTTAGCATTTTTCTGAACCTCACATCATTCCTAGCTTTCTACTGCCTGATGTTATCCTCATCGGTTAGTGACATTCTTTTCAATTCATCTTTAATCAGATGCCTCCCTTTCCAACTTCACTACATTGTTCTTTTAAAATTTGTTCATCATGAAATCAAATTGGTTTCTTTAGTTGACTCCTTTTTTTTTCTTTCACATTTGGATTATTCTTGATTTAGTAGTCAGAATTTCATGGTGACAGTACCTGATCCTTTTCTTGCCACACCTATATTAAACTAACAATGAACTTGATGGATTTTCTGCCCATTAATTGACTAGTTATAGGACTAAGGTGACTGAACTAATGAGTTTGGGATTGCTGCCTTCTTGTTCTGGCTTTTTTGGCATGGTGCAGACAGAATCTTATTATCATCTCATTTAGGTTTCTACATTCTGAGTTCATAAGCTTGGCTAATGGTGAGGACAGGGCCACTTTTATTTTCTTTTTTTGTTTTTGTTGAGGCAATTGGGGTTAAGTGACTTGCCCAGGGTCACACAGCTAGTAAGTGTCAAGTGTCTGGGGTCAGATTTGAACTCAGGTCCTCCTGACTCCAAGGCCAGAGCTCTATCCACTGTGCTACCTACCTACCCAGGACCACTTTTCTTTAGGAGGGGAAGAGAACAAGTATTTACTAAGCACCTACTGTGCTAAGTGTTTTTACAAATATTACCTCATTTGATCCTCACAACAACCCTGGGATATAAGTGCTGTTATTATCCCCAATAGACAATAGAAGAAATTATTGAAAACAGAAGTTAAATGACTTGCCCAGGGTCACATGACTAGTAAGTATCTAAGGCCATATTTGAACTCTGGTCTTCCTGACTGTAAGCTTGGGGCTCTAACCATTGTACCATATACCATCACTACTGGCAAGGGATGGTTTTATACTTTCTCTGTTTTTTGTCTCTTTATTTCCCTAAGGCAGTGTTGTAATAGCCATGTATCTAAAAAGTTGTACTACTGCTAAAATATCACATCTTTAGCCAATATACTCAAAGAACTAGATTAATCCATATCAGAACTCTCCCACTTGTGTTATCAATCCCTTAATCTTTTGTTGCAGAATCTGGGTCTAGTGAACTAGTATTTAGGTTAATGAAATTAAGCAGAAGTCTCCTGGTTTGAACATTAAAAATCGCCAGATATTTTGTTTTTCAGAATTTTGTTTTTTTTTTAGATCACTTCCACTTTTCCCAAATAGTTCATTAGACCAGAAAAAAGCAAATCTTAGGACAACACTGCAAATGAACTTTGTATTTGTTCAAATGACAAGTTGCAGAAAAGCACTATCAGTTTCCAACAAATTTCCTTTCCTGTCAAGTTAAACATGTGTGTGTCCAAGAGGTGGGGAAAAAACTGATGAGAAGGAGGAATTGTCATTTGCTCAAGTTTTTGACAGTTTCCTCGTATCCTTTCTTGGCAACTATTAGAACAGGCTCATCCAGTTTCTTCTGAAATGCTTTGTGTTCCTTTTGAAAGCAATGATGTAAAAACTCAAGTCGAGTGTGCATAGTATATTTTAGCAAACAAAAAAAGCTTATTAATATTAAATTATTCAGCCATGAATAGAATATGTTTTCAGCTCTATAGGATTCTCCTTTTTGCAGCAGGGAGGCCTGATCTCATGGGAAGGAGGAGAAGACATTTAAGGAATATGAACAACTGTTTGGGGGCAAATGCCACAAATGGCATGTAGCTAGTTATCATTTTGACCATTCTACTTGGACTTAGAACAGCTTTGTTATTATGATTTATGGGTGATGACTAGCTTACCAATGTCACAGTTTGCTAGTACAATAACGTATGTCCCAAAATATAGAGCTGTAAAATCCAGCATCGATTTGTTAAAAAGCTTTTATCTACCACTTTTCAAAGTTTAGATCATCAAAATCTGACTCATACTGAGCACTACTTTAGGCTGACAAACTGCACCCTGAGGAAAAGGGGACTCTGCTACTCAAATGTGAATGACCTATATGTCAATTCTCTTGTCCATAACATTGAAGGCATAGACCTTCCGTTTTGGACTGATGACATCTCATATGAGCACCTGCAGGGTCATGCAACTAATTTTAGCTCTGGACAGAAACAGCTGGCACTGATCTTTCAGGTAGCAGGCATTTATCAGAAGTTGCTTTCATTGAGGCATTCTCTGCCTTTTAAACTGAGCATTTCCTCGGCATGGGCATCCTTAGATTTCAGACTGTCATTGATATTGAGAAATCCTTTGAATGAAGCTTAATACATTCTGACCCCTTGAATCAAAATAAAAGATGCCGAATTTAGTTCAAAACAGGAGCAAAGGAGCTTTTTTAAAAGGGGGAAATAAATATTATTCCTGAGTTTTCTGTTTCACCTAGTGAAATGTGCAACTAGACTCTTTTGCCTTAGTCAGTCTCATTTTCTCACTGAAGATCAGATCAGAAACATGTTATTTCTAATTGACATCCCACTAAATTGAAAGAAGTTGGCACTACACTACTTAAAAAAGAAACTAAACAGATCCAGCTGTTTGAAATACAAATATTCCACAAAAGCCTCCAAGTAAGTTTCCAGCTGCTTGCCCTGCATGCCAACGCCTTCTCCCTGTCCGACTAGGCTGGAAACCGCGCGTCTCCAGGCTGCCACGCCAAGCCTGAGAATTGCAGAAAACCCGGCAGCTGTCTGCTTCTTTGCAGGCCCACAGCACCTCCGTTTCCACGTCTCACTTCCTCCCTACCCGGCTACAGAGCTGGCTGACGCGTCTACACTGAACAAGGGGAAGCGCATTCCAGCCATCACTGCTGCTCCGCTGCCGCCCGGCTTCCCCAACTCACCAGCGTGCGAAGTTTCCTTTGCTTGCAGAGGAATGGGTGTCGGGTTTCACAGCCGGCTCCCTTTCTCTTCACCGAGTGTCCCAGCTGTGCAGCTTCCCGGGGTTCGACCACAGCAGTAAAAGCAGAATTGGGTTTTCAGCAGGCGACAGTCATGGGGTAGGTAGGGGGAAATAGGCACCCGCTTTTTGAATCCCGAGATGTTGTCGGCTTTCTCTCCCAGACCCGTCCGGCAAGACTGGCAGTTACAGTTCTACAGTGGCACCTCCCACCCCCTTGAAGTCTGCTGAATCTGCTTCTATCTGAAAGGTTTGTATGAAAAGAAGGCGTGCCTCCAGAACCTTAACAAGGATATGAGGAACTCACCTCCGGCAAATCTTGTTTGTGACTCAGCTGCCTGGAAAGGCAACTCGGTTGGCGGCTGCTGGCGGAATTCTCCAACAGAAAGCCTAGCGGTGGGCTTGATTCTATTCATTTATCTTCTGCGTTTACGCAGCAGCTTCTTCACAGAGCCCTGGGCACTAGAGGGAAACGCTTCCAACACACAGTTTTCCCCAAAGAGCCTCAGCTACTGGAAGGGAGGCATCGAAAGGCACGGGGCCCGAGGTAGAGGAAGGATCCCGGTGAAAAGGAGGGATGGGAATTATGCTTTGGAAAAGTTAAGAGTCCTAAGGCTATCGCTATGCACAAGCCCAGGCCCTACTTCCTGAAGACATTTCAAAAGTTTGGTAAATAAAGGCTAATGCCAAAGCGAGCTAACAAATAAATTAATACAAGACTTCTGGTACTTTGAGTAAATATTTGTACCCGTGTTTGCTAGAACTGTGGTCCGAAGATGGTAATGGAACCATTACCTAGCCAAGGTGTGTCTAGCCTAGATGAAACCCCCACAGCCAGTTGATGGAATCAACTCAGCAAATTAAATAAATAAAATACAAACTTTTAAAAGGAAGGCCACAGGAGGTCTTTGGCATCACCTTGACAATGCAGTCTGATTGGTTTCCCTGATTTTCATTTAGTTCTGGTGTGTCCAGTAGACTTAACCACAGAGCCCTTGCCACAGGGTTCAGGTAGTACCTAGGGTTAGGGAAGGAAAAGGAGGAGGGGAGAGAGGGAGAGGGAAGGGGAAGGGGGGAGAATGGGGAACACAGCTAGGAGGTGGTAGATTCTGCTTCTCTTGTTATTTCTACACCCTCTATCCCCATGATCCATTTGGGGAGTGGAAGCTGAGTTAAGTATGAGGCCAAAATGGATCAACAGATGACTAAGTCAAGCAACACTGTATCTAGGGCAGTAGTGGAAAGAGTATGAGACTGAACCTTAGAAGACCTGGAAAAGAAGTTGTGTGGCTTCCAAGCAGGTCAGTCCATTTCTCATCTAAGCAATGATCTCCAGACTTTCTTTGTTGTTAATCACATCTCCCTATTAGTTTAAAAAAAATTGATCATGCTTCCATGGCCTATCTATATTTATTAATGTATAAAAGAGTTAGAGTGACTCAGGGCTTGCTCAGCTGGCTCCAATCCAGGAAAATCTGATTTCAAGTTCCATTTCTGCTGCTTACTGATGGTATGACCCTGGTCAACTCACTTAACTTCTAAGTGCTGCTAAGACTATAAATTTTGGAGAAGGCATCAACTTGCTTTGGTAGAGGGAGTTTGCTCACCAAAAAGTTTCCTATAACACAATGAAGTTGCTTTACAGGTACTACTATACCCATATATTATATACATTATAAAATGATTAGAGAGATATTTTTAAAAGATGAAATGAACAACATCTTAAAGATCTTATCAAAGGTACAATACCTCGATTTATTTTAAATAATATATTTTAAATATTATTTTAAATGGTCCCTGGGTAAGGAGAGTATAGGATTGGGTCCTAGCATCTTTGAACCAAACTGCCTGGGTAGCGGGAGTAGGATTAGAGCTTGGGATCATTCTAGAAGGCAAGACAATGTCTGGGGATCTGGCTGCCTGAGTTAAATGGGGTGGGATCATCGGATAAAGAAGTGGAAAGAGTGTGTGACCTTGAGCTAGATAAGAGGTAAATCAAGTGGGGCAGGGGACCAAGTTACCTTGGCAAGGGAATACAAGTATATACCTCCACTCATACCAAAAAAAAAATTAATTTTTAATGTCTTGGGGGTGGCAAATTTAAAGGCTAAAATGCTACTTGGTTCTGGCAAGGAAGAGGCAGGGCAGAGACATTGGTAGCAGGAGCGGTAGAGAGATACCCCTGGATTTGCTGCTAATTTCTCCTCTTGTGCCAGTTATTGACTGGCTGCTTGGAGTAGTTATAACCTAGATGCCCATGAGCAGCTGTGACTCAGGCACAGTTGGGAAAATTCCCTCACCCATCCCCAGTTCATATGTACCCTACATACTAGATCTCCTCCAGTGGGCACCCCTAATGAAGGAGGTGGTGGCATTGTTTGAGACCACACACCCTGTGATCAGTTATTTAGTGGGAGTGGGTTCTCCAATCTCCATCATCCAACTGTTGGTGCTGTAAGATGTACCCTATAGATTATCTTACACATGCCTCTTTGAGTTTAAATTCCAACTCTGCCACCTGGACCTGGATAACCTGGACCATTTCACTTACTTGCTCAGGGTCTTAGTTTCCTTGATGATAAAAATAGCAGCAGTGGGGGAGGTAAATTAGTTGATCCCTAAAGTCCCTTCTACCTCTAAACCTATGACTGAAACACCTTTCTCGGCCACCACCCCCCAATTAGAATATAAACACTTTGAGGGCAAGGTTTTTTCATATTTGTTTCCCTACCACTTAGAATAGTGTCAGGCACATAATTACTCTTTAATAATGTGTTTTTATTCATTCATTTATTATCTCAAGAATCAATATTTAGGTGATACAGTAATAGATGTATCCACTGTGGACCAGTGACTAAGTGTGTGTGTGTGTGTGTGTGTGTGTGTGTGTGTGTGTGTATGTGAGTGTGTTTGCATTTCCAGATGCAGGACTAAACAGATGTTAGACAAAAAGTATACCTGGAATTAGTTGTTGTATTGTTTTTGCTAAGGTATTAGTTTAAGATGATATAATGACTATTCATTATCTAGATTTTTCAGTTCAATTATTACTAACAGAAAAAAATATTTCCTGCCATTTTGATTATAACACATTTTTATTCTCATATACATTGGTGATGTCACAGAATGTGCCAGTATCCAAATGTGATAAAACAAGGTGAATGACTAACCTAGAGTTATCTACCCCATTCCTGATCTTTACGTTCTGAACCAGGAGTCAGATATGTTCTCATTGGCAGAGAGGGTGTAAGAAACTAGAGAGACTGATGGGAGAATTCTTAGGTTTTGTTTTGCTTTGTTTTGGTAAAACCTTGCTTTTTCAGCAGAGGGGTGGCAAAGGAGAACCAGTAGTGGCATTTGTGAAGAAAGATGCCCTTAGAGCAACGGGTATTAATTTAACATTTTGAAAAGACAGTAACACTGGTTATTTTGAAAAAATGAGAAATCTGTGAAAACAAGACAGTGACATAACTTAATCACCTTCTTAAAAACCTCCCTTCAACGTGATTTCACATAAAGTAAAATAATTCTACCCAATCCTTGTCCTTAATGAATTTGCAATCCAAACAGACAACACTGAGGTGGACAGCTATTCAAGGAGATACACACAGATACCTGTTTCAATAGGGAAAGTACTATAAAGATTTTATAATATAAGAACAATTGATTAAGTGAGAAATGAAGATAACAATATTAAAGGCATTGAATACCAAATATCTTAAGTTCCTTTGCAATATTACATTCCAAGAAGGCAGTATGGGACTAGTAGCAAGCTACCCAGGCAAGACTTCAGGTAGCAAATTTGAAGAAGGATCATTTAAGGATGTTTAAGAATGAGAAAAGGGAAAGATATGGGTAGACTGGGATAGGAAGGGCATTACAGGTGAGAAGTGAAGCTTGTGAGAAAACTTAGAGGCTGCAGATAACAGGGTACTAAAAGATCTTCCTTCCAAGGAGCATGGGGAGGTCAAAATCAATGGAAAATCCCAATGAGTCCAGTAGATAAGAAGCAAAGATGACTATTTTTATCTACTTTGTTTTCTATGTTTTCTCAAGGGTATCACTTTTGGCTTTGTATCTCCAATGCCTAGTACAGTGGATTCCACATAGTAAATGCTTAATATGTGATTGTTGATTGATTAAAGTCCTGTGACACAAACATGATTAAGTGAAAAAGATTATCGTTAAAAATCTTGATGGAAGTACCAACTGACAACAGATTAAGATTAGGGAGCCATTCTTGAGTGTACCTCCAGTTTCAGGTCATTTTTGATCAAGTTTATCTAATCATAAAAAAACTATCAATCCCTCTCCAATTAGAAGAAACCCCAAAGTATGCACAGCATGACTAACATGTCACAAGATCAAGTTCCCAGGGCTAGAATCATCTCTGCCAATTTCTCTTACTGCTTTCAGAGATTGGCTTTCAGAAGAACTCATGCTTCAGTGACTTTCCTCATATCAGAAGCACATGATTTTGAGCATGTTGGCATGTCTGCATCAGGAGACCTGTTTCTAATTTCCGTCTATAAGACTGGGTCTGGCTAGAAATTTGTAGGCAAGACTTTCGGTAATCTTAACCTTTTTTCTCAATCTTATTTTAGCCTCAACATCCTCATCTGTAAGGTAAAACTTTTTTTTGGTATTTCCTGGGTAGGTTGTGCAAATGAGTGAACATATATGTTTATTCTTTTCTTCCCAGGTGATGTCTGTGGTAAAGATATGGAGGTTTCCCCAAAGATCTTTGCACTTGCTTTGTTTGTCATTCTCCTGGTCAGTCAGTCACCAAGCATTTATTAAGTCCTTACTATGTGCCAGCCACTGTATAAAATCTAGGGATAAAAAGAAAGGCAAAGGCATGATTCTTGCTCTCAAGGAACTCACAGTCTAATAATGGAGACAATATGAGAATAACTATGTACATATAAGATATACATGTAAGATATCTACCCAGGATAAATGGGAAATAATCTCAGAGGAAACATACCAGCAGTGAAGGGGAATTGGAAAGACCTACTGCAGAAGGTGAGTCTTGAAGGAAACCAGAGAAGCCAGGAGGCAGAAGAAAGGAAGGAGTGCTCTCTAGGCATGGAGGGCAGCAAGTGGCAAAGCATGGAGTCAGGAAAAGGAGTGTCATGTGCAAGAAACAATAACTGAAGGGGAGTAAAGTGCAACAAGACTGGAGAAATGTAGGAATGCTTGTGTGTAATGATTCTGTCCATAAGCAGAGCACCCATATAGTTTCAGCGGTCAGGGTGGGGATGATCTTTAAAAAAAGAAAACAGAATTTCTAAGAGCATTTTGCAAGCATTTATCACTTAAATTCTTATTGATTAGTTGGTGGTCAGGGAGTCTAAATCCACAGAATGTGCCATATGTCCAACTCATACTTCAACTGATTTTTCTACTCCAATGCCCCACTTTGGGTCAGCTGAAAATAATGTACCTTATTATGTTTGTATAAGGCCATATTCTAACTAAGTTCCTCTTCCAATGCCTCACTGTGGTGTGGAGGTATCGTTGGGTTCTTACAGGCTATGCCACAGAAGTGTAAAGGGCTTCCTTCAGTTATGTGTCTAGGGATGGGTTGCATGTCTATCATACAAGAATTAGCCTCATTAAATTTGGAAAAGAGCATAATTATTTTGGCAAATGGGTGATTGCTCATATCAGCCATAGCAATTCTCTAAGACCATCTACTAAGTCATAGCAGGACTCTGATCTGCGTCCATGGAGGAAGGATCTGTATCAGTTAAAAGAAGCTGGTCTGGTCATCTACCAAGAGGGAGAGATAAAAGTGGGCACTGATATAGTACTTTAAAGTTTGCAGAACATTTTGTATACAGTATCCTATTTAAACCTCACCAAAAAAACAACCCTGGTATTTAGTTACAATACTCATTATTATTGTCCCCATTTTACAGATGAGGAAATTGACTATCAGAAATATTAAATGATTTGTACTGAATCCAGATTTCCTGGTTCCAAGTCCCATGCCTTGTCCATCATATTGCCTCCCAACTATTGCATCGGTATCCTCACTATTAAAAACAAAACAAAACAAAACAAAACAAAGACCCAGAACAGGTCTTCCAGCACATTGAATATATCGTCTGAAGGATCTTTTGGGAGAACATTGACAAGAATTATGGGATGGGTGGGTTGCAATCTGCCCTATTAGAGGGAATATGCATCAATGACATCACAGATCCATTAAAGAAACTGAAAAAATCTGAGGGGGTTAGCCTAGGTGATATCTAGGTTTCTCCTGGTTTAAATCTATGATCCTACCATTACAAGTTCTATTGTTTTCCAGTTGTTTTGGTCATGTCTGACTCTTAATGACCCCATTTTGGGTTTTCTTGGCAAAGATACTGGAGTGGTTTACCATTTCCTTCTCCAGCTCATTTTACAGAAGAGAAAACTGAAGCAAACAGGGTTAAGTGACTTACCCAGGGTCACACAACTAGTAAGTGTCTGGGGCTAGATTTGAACTCAGAAAGATGAGTCTTCCTGACTCCAGTCCCAGTGCTCTACCCACTGCACCACCTAACTGCCCCTTATAAGTTCTATAGTCTACACCTTTTGAAAAACAATATGAAAACTAAGTCATTCAACCATGATGACAAATTAAAATGCTTGGAATTCACATTGCTGGCAGAAGCATTTGATTCATTCCTATTCTGCTGATATTGTAACTACAATGATTACTTCTGGAAAGTCAGGATTACACTTTGGATAGGGATATTAAGTACTGAAGCAAGAATTCAGATAATTTAGATCCAACATATGTTTTTGTTAGAAACACCTAAATAATTTGGGGGAGGGAGACATGTTTTTCCTTTGTACAAGGTTTAGTTTGGATTCAGAAGGCTATTCATTTGCTCAAGGTAAAATTGAACTATGTATGTTGAACTATGGAGATTATAATAATAGGATCACAGGGATATAGATTTAGAAAATTGGAAGAGTCTTTCAGGCCTTTTAGTCTAACCACCTCATTGAAGAGATGAGGAAACTAAAGTATAGAGGAGTTATATGACTTGCCCAAGGTCACATAGTCTGTCACAAAGTGGCAGAAATAGGATTCAAACCTAGATGCTTTGACTCCAGATCTAGCACTCATGTCTGATATACCACAATGCTAGAGTATTATGGTACTACTATAAAGAACAGGATTCAACATGAATCTTAGGCCTCGTACTAAAATATTGCTTTAAAGAACTAGAAAAGTGTATAATGAAATTAATAAAGAGGAATGAAAGGTCAAGAATCTCAAGGGAAATAATGAAAAAAAAAAGTGGAAAGAAAGAAAGTCTACCAGTACTGGATTTAAAACTACAATCTAAACAATAATCATCAAACTATCTTTGATAGTTTACTACTTTAAAAAAAAGCTGATCAGTAGAACTGATTAATTATAAAACATACAGAAGTAACTGAGCCAAATAGCTTTGTTTGATAAACCAAAGACCCCAACTATTGGAATAAAGACTCACTATTTGACAAAAACCAATGAGGAAAACTGGACAGCAATCTGGTATAAATTTGTTTAGACTAACACTTTATACCACAGACTAATACAAATTCCAAATGGATACTTGACCTGGATATAAAAGTTCACAACCTAAAAAAAAAAAATTAGAGGAGCAAGGAAGAAAATATTTTCCCCATCTATGGATAGGAGAAGAGTTAATGGCCAGGCAAAGGATAGAGAGGTTCAGAGAAGATAAAATGGATACTTTTGATTATCTGAAACTATAAGTCATAAATGGATAGCTATAAATGTATAAACTTATAAACTGTAATTGTACTTGCATTTGCAATCTATAAATTTGTACATCTAGTTTACGTAAGATTTTTATACATTGCCTTAATATTCTCACATGACAATAGAATACAAATTTTTATGTAATAGAATAGCAAAAATTTGTAAGTCATTCTAGGAGTAGAGAATTACAATGCCCAATATATTATTGAGTAAGAAAAAAATAAAAATAAAAAAAATTATAAGGTTTTTGCACAAACAAAATCAATGCTGCTAAGAATAGAAAGGAAGCCATTAAATAGGGGGGAAAATCTCTGCAGCAAGTTTGGTCTCATTTCCAAGCTAGATAAGGAACTGATTAAAATTCATAAGAATAAGAGCCATTGTTCAATTGAGAATCAAATGATATAAACAGGCTGTTCTCAAATGAAGAAATGCATGCTATCAACAAACATGAAAAATGTTCCAACTCATTTATAATGAGAGAAATATAAATTAAAACAACTCTAAGGTTCTAACACATATCCATCAGATTGGCAAAGATGAAAAAAAGAACAGAAAATGACAAATGTTAGCAAGGCTTTGAGATAAGTAGCCCATAAATAAGACTGTTAGCAGAGCTGTGAATTGGTACAGTCATTTTGGAAAGTAATTTGGAACTATTCCCCCAAAATGACAAACTGTATATTCCCTTTAACCCAGTGATACCACTCTCCCAAAGAGATCAAAGAAAGGGGGGAAAGACCCATATATACAAAAAATATTTAGCAACTTTTTTGTAGTAGCAAAGAACTGGTAACTGTTATCTTAGTTACCCATCAGTTGGAGAACATTTGAACAAATTATGCTGCTATTATATAAAACAAAAAAAGGATAAACTCCCAGAATAAAAAACCTTACAATTAAATTGGCATTTGAGTGTTTTTAAAAGCAGAAGTGATGGCCTAGCATTACCAGATTTCAAATAATATTATAAAGCAATAATTACCAAACTCTACCAGTGTTATTTTATGGCAGCAAGACATAGAGTACAACTGTCTCCAAAGAATTAAAAATGAATATCACACAGGGCAGTGGAGGGAAGCATGGAGAGTGTGGGCAACCTTTAACATATAATAAATGAAGCCTTCTGAATATGTAGAGAGGTGAGAAAACTGGGGGACAGGGTGAGGGAGGGACTTTTATAGTGGTGCGTAGATTGGGATTTGAGAGCGTGGGTGAAGGGGAAAAGTGGGAGGAGAAAATAAGGTAATGGGGATAAGCTAAAAAGAGAGGCTGAGAAAGAAAATAGTGAGTAAAAATAAGATGGAGGGAAGTTCACAAATGGTAATTATAACTTTGAATGTGAATGGAATGTTTATAGCAGCTCTCTTTGTGCTGGCAAACAACTGGAAATTGCAGGGATCTCCATCAATTGGGGAATGATTGGACAAGTTGTGGTGTATGGTGGTGATGGAATAATATTGTGCTTGTAAGAAATGAGGAGCTCAACGATCTTAGAAGGTCATGGAAAGAGTTCCACAAAATGATGAAGAGCGAAGTGAGCAAAACCAAAAGAACATTGTATACAGTAACAGGAATAATTTAAGAACAATTTTGAGCAACTGAGTCATTTTGACTATGATAAATATATAAATTAGAAATAAATGATATATGAAGAAACATGCTATTTGCATCCAGAGAAAGAACTGATTAATACAAGAATGTATAGAATAATTTTCCATATATATTTATGTCCAATGGTAGCTATCTCTGGGGTGGGGGTGAAAGGAGGGAAAAAAAGGAAAAAAATTCAATAATGATTTTACCATACATTTAAAAGTAATAACAAGTTGTACATAATAGATTTGTAGTTTCACGTGCAATTTTCTAAAAATATTATACTATGTTATAGAAATGCTTGTTTTATTCCATAAAGTAATTTTTTTTAATTTTTAAAGTTTTTTAAAAAAGAAGAAAAAGAGTAAAAGTGATCATTAAGGAATTATAGGAAGAGAAGATGTGCTGTTCATATAGTGAGAGTGAAGATTAATAGGACAATAGCCAGAGGCCATTCTTAAAATAACAAGAGAAAGGGGAAAAGGCCTCTATTGTACTGAGTGAACCTTCTGTGTCAGACTAATGTGAGGAAGACATGGCCATGTCAAACAAGAAGGGCTGTTGTGAAAGGACTTTGATGTGTCTCATTGGAGAAAACTCAAATCAATGAGATTATAGGTTCATTTGAGCATTGGAATGTATGAATTATCATCAGCATTAGTTGATATTAATTTTAAAAATAAAAAGATAATCAATTAAATATACATTAGAAGAGTGTCCTATAAGTAAGTCCAAGAACATATCTACTGGAGTAAAATAGCTCTTGTTTGACTGTTGAGGAAAATGGAGAGCAGTTCAGCGGAATTAAATTTTAGACTTCATTTTATACTATCTATCACAATAATCTTCAAATTGATGTGTCATCTAAATGTAAAAGACCACATCACTAAAAAATTAGAGAAGAGTGGAGAAGGTACTTTGTACAACCATGATTAGGGGGACCCTCCTTAACTAAACGAGAAATAGAGGTGATATAAGAAGTAAAATAAGCAATTTACATTGCATTAAAATATAAAGGTTTTGCATAGTCAAAATCAATTCATCCAGGATAAAAATGGAAATGGTTAATTGAGAAAAAATCTTTAGACATTAAATACGTCTAATAAAAATCTGATATCCAAGACATATAGGGAATTAACATAGATATATAAGAATAAAAGTGATTTCCTAATAATTAAATGGTCAAAAACTTTGAATAAAATTTTCAAAAGAATCAATAAAATATCAACAACCTTATGAAAGAATGCTCCAAATAACTCATAACAGTATGAGAAAAATGCAAATTCTTTTTTTAATGCACAACTTACTATTCTTTTAAATACATAATAAAGTTATCATGTAACTTTCTTTTTTCTCTTCCCCCTGCCAAGATGGCTACCATTAGACACAACTATACAAACTCAAACAACTCTAATGCTCTACCTTACACTCTTCAAAGATGTGAGTTGGCAAATGGCACATGTTGGAGGGACTATAGAAAGATAAATACATAAATGTAGTATTGCTTGAGCCAGATGCTGTATACTCTGATTGGCTTAGCAATACCACTACTGTATTTGGTAAATACATAAAAGGTCTTAAAGAAAGACAGATCCCATGTTTACTAAAATACTCAAGACAGCAAAAACCTGGGAACAAAGTGGATATCTACTGTCTAGGAAATGTTTGAACAAATTGTGGAATATGAATATTATAAAATATTATGCTGTAAGAAATAACAAATATGAAGAATTCAAGGAAACTTGGAAAGACTTACAGAAACTCATTCAGAGTGAAATAAACAGAACTAGGAGAACAATTTACAGAATGATCACAGCAATGTAAAGGAAAATAGCAATGAAAGGCAGAAGAATTCTGATCAACTCAGTAACAAATTGTGATTCAGCGGAATGGTGGTGAGGTATACCTCCCTCCAAAGAGGGCCAAAAAAGTGTTAGACTATTTGGTGAAAAATGATCAGACTTGACCAAGAGGTTGATTTACTTTGCCCAGTGAACTTGTTAATTTGTTATATGCCAGTCAAGATTCTTATGGAGGCTTTGGGGAAGTGACGGTAATATTAAAAAAAAAAACCAAGCCAACAATAAAGCATTTCTTAAAAAGCTTCAGAATAATTAAAGAATGTTCTCATGTGCTTCTTTTCTGAGAGTGAAATATAGCCAATCCTGGGTTTTGACTGATAGATTAATCTTCTGTCAACTACCACATTCTAATCGTGCTTTAGTTGCATTTCTATGTTGTAACTTTCTATAAGTCAGGAAATAATATTTGGAGGCTGACTATAGTCAGAAACGAGAGATATACAAGGCATAGAACAGAAATTATACATACAAATGAGTGCTGTCTTTTTTTTTTTTAAATCAATCCCTTTGGGATACTGATTACATATTCCACATCTGCTGTCATGTCTCAAAACATTTTTGGTTGGTAATATAGCCCACTATACCTTAGTGTTCATTTCAAATGTGGAAAAATGGCACCTGAGACATTGCAATCCTTCACATAGAGCTCACTGTGAAAATAAGTAGCACCTGAATCATTACCACCCACCAACATCTGTCATTTAGAACAGCCACTCACTGCAGTTGGATCACAGCAACTACTCTATGATCTGTCACCCTGAAAGTTGCAGAACTGAAGGGTAAGTAATTGATCAATTAGAAAGATTGTTCTGAGGTAGACTCATTCACACACATATGTATGTGTGTGTATACATACACACACAAACACACATATAATTTTGCCCCAATTATGTGTTAATATAATTTTTTAACATTTTTTAAGTTTTGAGTAGCAAATTCTATCTTTCCTTCCCTTTCCCTCCCTTCCCCTCCCTGAAACAGTAAGAAATCAGATATTAGTTATACATATGAAATCATATAAAACATTTTCATATTGGTAATTTTGCATAAGATGATTCAATTAAAAGAAAAAAAGTAGAAAAATAGCATGTTTCAGTCTGTATTCAATCAATATCAGTTCTCTTTCTGGAGGAGGACAGCATGCTTTATCATGAGTGCTTTGGGATTGTCTTGTTTATAGTTTTCTTAGTATTGAGCTAAACTTAAATTCTTGGAATTGATCATACCTGGTTTTAGTGTACAAACTTTCTCATGCGTTGCTGAAGCAATTTTGCTAATATTTTATATAAATTTTCTGAATTTATATTCATTAGGAATATTGACCTTTAGTTTTCTTTCTCTGTTCTGTCTTTTCCTGGTTGAGGTGTTAAGATCACATTTGTATTACTGAAGCAAAAAACTTTTTTTCTTTCAAGACTTCATTTATAGAGCATTAAATTTCTTTCTCTAAACTTGATTATTTAAATTCTCTATTTCTTGTGTTAACTGAGGCATTTTTTATATTTTTATAAGTGTTCATCCATTTCATTCAAATTGGTAGTTTTTAGCATAAAATTGGACAAAATAGTTTGTAATAATTTTCTTAATGTCTTCCTTTGTTGTGAATTCACCTTTTCAATTTTTTATATTGGTCTTTGGTAATATTGGTATATTGGTAATTTGGTCTTCTTCTTTAAAAAAAAAAAACAGACCAGCTAATGGTTTATCTTTAAAAAACAAAATTTTAAAGAGTTGGTTTTAATTGCCACTTAAATGTTTTGGTTTTTTTCCTCCAATTTTTAACCTCTTCTTTGATTTTCAGAATTTATATCTGGTGGGTTTAATTTTTTTTGGTTCCCTAGGGGTGTTTTTCAGTTGTATGCACAATTCATTTTTCTCTTCCCTTTTGTTGTTGTTGTTGGTTATAGTGTTTAGAGATATACACCCGCAGGACTGCTTTGGCTGCATCCCAACACTTTAGGCATGCTGTCTTATTGCTGTCATTTTAAAAAATTAAATTCTCTATTTTTCCCATGATTTGTTCTTTGACCTACACATTCTTCAGGACTAACAAATCAATCAATAAATACTTATTAATCATCTACTATGTGCCAGGCACTATGCTGAGCACTGGGGATACAAAAAGAGGCAAAAAATAGTTCCTGCCCTCAAGGAACTTATAATCTAAAGGATTGACTTTAAGGATTAAGAATTTAATGGATCAAGTATTAAGTTATTTTGTCTCCAATTAATTTGTAATCTTTTCTTCAAAGGTCCTTCATTAAATGTAATTTTTATTGTGTTGTGATTGTTAAAGATATAATTAATATTTCTGCTTTTGTGCATTGGATTATGACTTTTGAAGATAGCATGTTTCTGAGAGAACACTTGTTTCTTCTTCATTGGAATTTGAACACTCCATCACCATATACTTCCTTCCAATTGTTCAAATGTACTTACCTTTCTATGTTTTTCTTACATTTGCATTTCAAATCATTTACTCAGCTCTGGTATCTTTATCAGAAATTTTAGAAATCCTCCATTTCATAAAAAATCTACTTTTTCCCTTGAAAGATTATACTCAATTTTTGCCAAAAAAAAAAGTCATTCTTGATGGTAGCCTTTATCTTTTGACTTCTGATATAACATAGGCCAAGCTTTCCTCATCTTTATGGTTATAGCTACCAGGTCTTGTGTGATCCTGACACTGGCTCCTTGGTATTTGAATTCTTTTTTTCTTGAGGATTACAGCACTTTTTATTTGACCTGAAAGCTCAGGACTTTGGCTATCACATTCCCCAGTCTTTATTTTATGGCTTCTTTTGGGAGATGACAAATTAATTCCATTTCCATTTTAACCTCTGATTCTAATAAGTCTGGGCAGTCTTCGTCCTAGATTTTTAAAAATGTGATACTTTCTTAAGGTCAAGGTTTACAGGGAGTCTGATGATTTCTAGATGATTTTTCCTTGACCTGTTTTTCATTAGTTGTTTTTGATAAGAGATACCTTACCTTTACACACACACACACACACACACACACACACACACGTCTTTTGATTGTATTCTAGTATTTCTTGTTGTCTCATGGAAATGCTGATCTCTGTCCAGTCCAATATAGTTTTTAAGGAGTCTATTTTGAGTAGGGTTTTGTACCTCCTGTACTAAGCTTTATCCTCCTTCCAATTCTTTCCACTACAGTTTTCACATCCTTTCCTATTCTTTTCTTCTAGAGCTCTAATTTATATCTCTTTAAAACTCTTGCTTCATTTTTTTTTCCCAGTAGAGCTTGCAGTACATCTATTTATGTTAAGGATTTTGCTTGTAGGAACTTAGTCTTAGGGTCTTTATTTTGCAGAACATAAAACAGGTGCAGAGAGTCAAGGTGACTTACTCAATGTCATACAGTAAACTAGTAGCACAGCCAGGACTGAAAACCCAGCGTCCTGGTCGTCCCCCTACCCCCAAAATTCAGTGTCTTTCCACTACTGCTGCTAAGCAAGCTGAGCAGATGAGAGAAGTTGACCAAGAAGCAAAGAGCAAGGCATGATGACTTTCCTCTGAGGTATGAGTAGCCATTTCGGAGAGAAAAGCATCCAACTGTTCATCTAAACTTCTATCACGGAAGTGAGGCTGAGTTACATAATAAGTCCAGCTTTATAGTGACATAGGATTTAGAGTTGGAAAACTTGTTACAGATTTTTATCTCATTTTCTAGGTGGAACTGAGGCCCAGAAGGGTTGAGAATAATGCTCAAAGTTAACACAGGTATTAAATATCTGAACAAACTCATTTATGTTTAGACCTCAGTGACCCTAGTATCAGACTAGGGAGAAGTGAAACTGTTATGAAACCATTCATATTCACTCCTGTTTTTCCTTTTCCTTATCTGTCTTTATCTTTGTGGTACCTCGCCATTTCTAGTCCTGACTTTCACTCAGAGACCCTGTCTTACACCCCAATGCTTCCAGATACAGCTGGGTAATGGGCTGAACTCAAATATTACCTCCTATAAGAGGTTTCCCCCCAATTTCTTCCCCCACCCCAAGGTTTTAGTGCTCTCCTGGCCTCTCCAATGTTACTTTGTATTTAGTTTGCTTATATTTTGTGTTTACTTATTTTTATACATGTTTGCACCAGTAGAGATACTTGAGAACAGGGAATACTTTGTTTTCATCTTTATAGCCCTAATGCCTGCCACACAGTAGGAACTTGACAAATGCTTCTTGTTTCTGCCTCCAATGCCTATGTATCCAATAATTTTCTATTACTAGTCATTCATTCATTCTCAATGAGTTGACACCACAGTTCCACAGGACACCAAAGCAACAATCTTGTGTTTGCCTTTTCAATTTCTGTCTGAGGAGTCACATGGGAAGTAGCCTGTTGTAGCAGAAAGAACACTGGAGTTGGAGACTCAAGGTTTGCATTTGGGTCCCATGCTTTGTCACTTACTAGCTGTGTGACCTTTGGTCAAGTCATTTTACATCTTGAGTCACAGTTCTTATCTACAAAATAACAGAGGATTATTATTCTTTATTTCTTTAAAAAACTACTTTTGTCCAATATCAATTCAATATCAGAAATGTTTATAATGACAATAAAAATAAAAATCTTTAAATTGGAATAGTTGTATTACCTACCTCACAAGGCAGTTGTGAAGCTCAAATGGGATGATTTGTATTTAAAAGTGCTTTTAAAAACATAAAGCACTAAATAAATGTAACCTATTTGATCATGCCACTGAGGTTTGGACCTCTCAATCACCTGTTTATGGTGCTATAGAATTCATTTTGGAAAGACCATCCAACTTACATGATTATTATTCATTTCACATTAAATCATTCACTAATAAATTATCTGGTTGCACAAATCAAAATATAAACCTGTCACATTTGCAGTGGTGTACATGCCAGATGTCCCAACACCAGACACATCAGCAAAGGCACTGAGGCATCCAGGAACATTTGTGCTCCAAAGGACAGGGCCACAAGCTACATGACTGGACAAAAGGAATATGTATTGTGGATGCTTTGTCCCTTCTCTCCTTCCCTTCTTTTTCCATCCTTCTTTCTGCTGGGGACCTTGCACTTAGAGAGATGAGCACCCTGGCCACCCTTGACTCTGTCATGGTGGGATCTTGAGAGATACCAAACTCCCAGTATATCCACTATTCATACAAATCCTCCCCCCCCCCCCCTCCCTGTCTCTTTCTTCTCTCTCTCTTTCTGTTTCTCTGTCTCTCTATACATATATATATACACATATATATGTGTAAATCATGTTCATGTAAATCACTGACAGTCAAACTCAAACATGTGGGAGGAACCTGGAGAAGAACTCCAAACTACAGCTGCTTTCCAAGTATCGATGCAATATCTCATGCAATTCAGACTATTTCTCCAAGTTATTTGCTTTTTCACCTACAACTGCCTGAGTGGGGCAAGAGCTACAACCCATTCCTTTTGTGGGCACTTGGCATCTGCTGCTCTGTCTGGCTTCAACAAGATGCTCCTCCCAGGATAAACTCATCACTTTTAATCTCATCCCCATGCTGCTAACTTAAACCTTGATTGACACTACCTCCCTTAGCCTCCTCTCCCCTCTAATTGGAGGGTGGGAGAGAGAAATACCAAACTCCTCCCAAAGCCTTCATTTATAGAGAGCAGAAACTGGACTCTTGACTCACCACACTTTGCATCTGTTGCTGTGCCTGATTTCAACTCCATGGAACAAGATGTCCCAGCATCAAGTACCTCCTGCTGTCCCCAAATCCATTCCTTGCTTGCCTGTCTCCTTTTGTATATTGCCTCTCCCAGAGATTATAAACTCCTTGAAGGCAGAGACTATCTTTATTTTTATTAATTGTATCCCCAGGGCTTAACACATCACCTGGCACATAGTTGGTGCTTAATGAATGTTTATTGGATTGGATTGGACATAGGATGATGTCCAGTCAAGCGCCTATTTCTTTCTCTCCCAACCAGCCCTCCCTTACCCAGAGGCTTCTGTCTTCTAGCAAAGAAATTGCAGTAAGTCAAAAAGGTCCTCTGGGCAACCAAAAGAGATGGGAAAAATTTCATAAACTAAAGCTTACTTACTTTATTAATAGATGAACTACTTAGGTCTTTGTTCACTGACTGTTTTCTGCATTGGAAAAATACAATTCCAACAAGCTAGATCATCTGGTTTCCAAGATGAAAGTGGATTAGAAACAGATTTGAAAGGAAAAGAGGGGTCATGATAGGCTGGTATGTTGACTGCTAGAAAGAAGAAGGGAAGAGAGAAGACATTCCCCTTCTCCAAGAATCTATGATTTCATCAGGGTGAGGAGTTCCTTCATTAATTCAAATTGCAGTCTCTCTCTTACAACTAGTAGATGGCCTTCAAGTGTTGCTATGGCCACAAAATTTATTACCCTTTCGTCAATCTGGTGATATGCCTCTCTAAATTTATTTAGGCTGATCCTCCATTAACAGACATAAAGTCCACACAAGGCCCATACACATTGCCTTCCTGAATTGGTAGGACCCATGAAAACTTGTACCCTGCAGTTATATACTTTGACTGAACTGGGTAGAGGGTAGGGGAATGACTGAAATACTATTTAAAAGCACAAAAACTTTAAAAACATAAATCTGAGGCCATTTAGTGAAGAGGAAATAGACTTTGAAGGTACTGAAGGTATTTATTACGGGATAGATAGTACAATAAGGACCCTAAGTCAAGTATAAAATGTTATTTTCTGTTCAATCAGTGTACTGACAGAGAGTTGATGAACTCAAGATGAAAACTGTTATTTCTATCTTTACATTTTCAGAGTTGGCCAGTGTGGGAATTTGTTTTGCTTGTAAAGCTTTTCTTTTTCTTTATTTTTTTTCCTTTTCAAAGGACATAGAGAGAGGGAAAGGAAGAAGAAGAGAGAAAGGAAGAGAGGGAGAGGAAGAAGGAAAGGGGGGGGTGTCACCAAAGCATTTCTAAATATACAAAAGAGAACAGGAAGGAGGCCTGAAAATATCACAGACAAGTAGGAGAGTTTGAAAGTAACATGTTGAATATTATATCTGTATTTGTCCCTATCTCTCTCTATATATACATATATACATACACACACACACATAATAAAAGGCAAGGTGTATATAATAGAGACTCACAGTTTCACATGCCATCTTCTTTGTTATGGTGCGTGAAAATGCTAATTTATTTGGTTCAGAATAAAAAATAAGTTTAATAAAAACATTTCTGTTCAGTCAAAGAAGTATGTAACTCACTTTAGGGAGAGCTCCATAAAAATAACTGAAATAAAAACAGTTGTGGTACTTTGATGAGTGAGCTACAGTAGCCTGGAAAATTCATTTACATGGAACATCTGCTTGCCAGCACTGCTGAATAGATGAAGCATTACTACAGTGTGATCAGCCTCAGATAAATATCTTGAATTGCAGAGGCCCAAAACAAAGTATAAGCTGAAATATTTGTCCTTCAGATATTAATCCACAAAGTAAAGTCATCCAGGATACACTTAGGTCACTTCATGGTCCAACACAGATTTGAATCTTTTTTTCTAACACCTATTGGCACAATAGCAATAGGAAGTTAAATTTTAATCAATTTCTTTTCTGGAGATAAATTACACTAAATGTTTTCCTTCCCTTGAAAATATAGGCATGACAACAAGAAAAAAGCAGGCCCTTTTTTGCCCCGTAACACTAATTTAGTGTTGCCAGGTTGCCCTGAGCTATCCTTTTTTCTATTACCTCTCCATTTGTATTAGGGATCATTTCCCCGCCTTTTCCACCTCTGAATTTTCCCCTTTTCCATGGGTGGTACTGAAGTGAAACTGGTACAAATCACATCGTTCACTTCTGGTCACAGACTGATTAGTTACTGTTGCTCTCCTGAAGTTGTCCTCCGGAAGGTTTCTACTCTAACGTGATCTGAAATGATTACTTCATTAGTAGTCAATTCTATTAGTTCAAGTGAATTAGCCTTCTCATGATTCTATTAGTTCAAGTGAATTATCCCTATCACCCAAGTGAATTATCCCTAACCTAGGTTCCTGTTATTTTGGAATTTCTTTGTAGGTTTAGTGCTTCTTACTAAGGAGTACAATGATGCCAGTAGAAAGTAAGCCCCTCATTTTTGTGTCTGTAATTCCAATACATAGCATATTGTTTAGCATGTAGTTGATGATAAATACTTGCTTGATAAATTGAATTGAATTAGTGAAATTAGTTTGAAATGCTGAGCCATGACTAGAACCCTAACCTAGTGGCAATTATTTTCTCTTTGTACTGTTTTCAAATTTTTATTGATAACTTTGTTTTTACATTATTTTTATTTCCAAATATATCTCTTCTTCCTTGCCCCCTCCCCACCCCCTCAGCAAGATATTTCCTCTATTGAAAAATGAGAAGGGGAGAAAAGTTCAGCAAAACTAATCAACATATCAGGTCAGCTAAGTGGATGGAGTCAGGAAGACCTGAGTTCAAATCTGGCCTGAGACACTTAATAGCTGTGGAACCCTGGGCAAGTCATTTAATTCTATTTGCCTCAGTTTCCTCACCTGTAAAATGATCTGGAGAAGAAAATGGCAAACCACTCTAGTGTCTTTGCCAAGGAAACCCCAAATGGGGTTATTAAGAGTTGGACATGACTGAAACAACTGAACACATCAATCAGATCTGATGGTGTATAGAATATTCCACACTCATAATCCCTCATCTCTACAAATAATGGAGAAAGGTACATTTTCCCACCCCTCCCTCTCTCAAGCTTCTTGATCATTGTAAGTTCACAGTGTTCAATTTCAGTTTTTTCATTCTTTTGATTTACATTATGGTCATGATTTATGTTGTTTTCCTGGTTTTGCTTTTTCTGTATCATTTCATATATCTTCCAATATTCTGAATTTTTCACATTCATCACTTCTTACAGCATAGTAATATTTCATTATATTCATGTATAACAACTTATTTAGCCATTCATTCAATGGAAATATACTATTCTTTGCTACTGCAAAAAGTGATGCTATAAATATTTTGGTGTATACGAGGTCTTTCCTTTTATCATCGACCCTTCAGGGAGTATATACTTAGCAATGGGATCTCTGGATCAAAGGGTATAGACATTTAATTACCTTCTTAGCATAATTCCAAACTGCTTTCTCAAAGAAGTGAACCAGTACATAGATCTATCTATACTATATTACTGTGCCTGCTTTTCTATAACTTTTCTAACATTATTTCCATCTTTTTTTATCTTTGCCAATTTACTGAGTATGAAGTGAAACTTCCAAACTGTTTTGATTTGCATCTCTTTTATTGCTAATGATTTAGAGGAATCTTTCTTGTTATGGTGGTCTATTTTTACAGTAAAATATGCAGAATACGTTTTCAACAAATTGTAAATGGAATTTGAAAAAAAAGAATTTGTTGTAGGTTTATTCTAAGTAAAGGGACAGCTGAACTAATTCTTCGTAGAGAGTTGGGGGCTATGGAACTGGAATGTGGTATAGAAGGTAAGATGTAATAGTTCTGTCAGTTGGCCTTGAATAAATGCTTTTCTTTTAAATCAAGATGCAGATGGCCAAGAGGAGTCCCATCCCTTGAGCATGGGCAGTGTTTTACCTGCTGCAACCTCCACACAGAGGCTGGGGACACCTGCTTCCAGGCATATATAACAGAAAAGCCCTGCTCTCTGACTCAGAGCATGAGCAGGTATTTCATGGCTATTTCCTGCCTGCTTACTGTGTTGTAAAGAGAGGCCATTTGGTTGGCTGCTGAGCTTGAAGTGAGTGTACACACAGAGAGCACTGACTGGCCAAATCAGTCTCTTTTTTTCCCCCTGGTAGTGATTAAAGTAAGGGCTGTTTTAAGTTTCTGTGTATGAAGAAAAGGAACATCAGCATCAGCGTTCACCCAACTGGACCCACATGTAGCTGTGAACAGTTGGCACTTATGTTCTTGGACTGATTTCATTTGTTATTTACTGTTCTTGGGTGAAGGAGTATTGGAGATAGCTATGATCTTGTGAGCTATGAAAAAGAGGAAGCAAATGCTGCCAGAGGTCCATAAAATTAGAGTTTGCTACCATCCCAAAGTTTGCTCCATAGACAAGTCCAGTGAGGCATCAGCATAGCCCTCACAACTGACTTGCTAGACCCATCTGAGCAGCAGCTAAATACCATGCCCTACAGTAAAGACATGGGCTATGCCACATTCAGAAGTCAACTTGGTAGAACTAATGCCTTGCAGCAACTGCTGGAAATTTGAACCCACTCTCTCCTGGAACTGATGCATAAGGGAATATAAGATATAAGGGAGAATATGTCTGAGTTTGGGGAGACATTCTATACTTCCAGTCTTGTCATATATTTTCAGTAAATATCCCTTTGTAAAGGCTAATTGATATTAATCGGTTAAATGACATTAGGGTGCTATTCACTGAGTTAATTAATGATAAAGAAGAGAGTCTAACTGTAACTGATAATTGATATTAGGGAGAACACACCAGAATAAGGATTCAAGACAATGCCATTAGAGAAAACCCCATAATCTCCCAGGGATACCTTTAGTGCCCTGAGGGAGATGTAGCCAGCTGCCTCTGTGGAAGCATTTCATGTCAAGTGGAAGTTGGCATATGGACCCTGAGAGTCTATAAAGGGTATATAAGGAAAAGTTCTGTGGGAAAGGAAGTGAAGAAGAAAAAACAAAATGAGATGAATGGATAAGGGATGGATGATAGGGGATGTAATAGTGTGGTATCCTGCTTATGAGAATGATGCCTTGGATGGTGTCTCCCATACCAAGATGCACATAGTCAGCAAGGTCTCACCTATTATTCACAATGAAAGAACAGACACATCATTGAATCAGCTTTACTTCACAATTCTGATTTGCTTCCCAGTTTCTTATGGCACTAAATCCATTCTCAACTAGGAACTTCACTCACTTAAGAGTCTGGCCTCACCCTAACAGATGGCATCTTGCCTCAGCCCCAGACAATCAGACTTTACTTTCTCTTTGTTCCAGTCTGTGTCCATATTCATCTGCTTCTTCCTGCAAACTACTACACCGTCCATCTGACAAACCATTCTCTTTTGATCCTACAAAAGTCTCCAGTTCCAGGAAGGGTTTTATTTCAATGAGCTTCTGTAGGAAAATTAGTAAGAACTACAGCTAGAATTTATGTAGCACTTTAAGGTTTGCAAAGTGCAAACCTGGATATAGAGAAAAATTGGTTTAAAAAAATGTTAACTCATTTGATCCTCACAACAACCCTTGAAGGTAGGTGCTAGTATTATCCCCATTTTAAAGATGAGGAAACTGAGGCAGACAGAGGTTGAGTGACTTGCCCAGAGTCACATAGCTAGCATCTGAGAAAATATTTGAACTCAGGTCTTCCTGACTCCAAGTACAATACTATACCCACTGTGCTAACTAGTCACTTATTAAGCAGCTACTAAGCTGCCGATTAATTGGGGCTATTCTTTTTCTGCCTAACAAGCTACTGTTGAAATCTTTGTAATGCTTAACCTTGGAACCTCTGTGAATCTCCTTAGTTATTAAATAGTTAACTCTCTCGTTCTTTGGGCTAGGTTTCAGTTCGAGGGTGGTTCTCATTCTGATCTAAACCTGGCAGGTGGTGAGCTGCTCCTGACTCTCTAATTGTTGATTATCCTGGATGGGGAGAGGTACAATTCAAGACCAGGAGGCAACTATCAGAAGCATAGCAGCAGACTCATAAACTGTCCTTCCCTCACTAAAATCCTGCAGGAGGAGTCTATTAAAATGCAGGACCCAGATCTAGTTTCCATGGGTTTCATTACTTTATCCTGACACCATGGAGAGAGGACCAGTGTCCCTTGGGTTTAGATGACCTCTGAGTGTCTTCCAGCTCCCAGTCTATGATTCTTTGCATGACTTTGTTCTGAAATGTCTCTCTCCATCATTAGGAGATTGGGGATGGGAAGTATAAATTATTTCCATACATTGTCCTTTTACATCTTGGAAGGCAGGATTTTCCTTTGATTCTCCCACATCCTTGCACCATTCTAGGGCTAGAAGTAAGGATTCAATGCAAACTTGTCAAATTGAATTGAATTGCCTGGCCTGTCATGAGACTGTCAATTTACTTAAGGGGGAGGAGGGGAAGAGAATATTAAATATTGAGAATAAGAGAATATCGTGAAAGAATATTAAATATTTACTCTAGGCTTACATTGGAGCTCTCTGCCTTTTCTTTTTTTTTCCCTGGGAACCTCTGCTTTTAGCAAAACAAACACTGCAGAAAGGTTGTCTACAAAATAAAATGAATCAACATTGAAGATACTACAAATTGTGATGGAAGAGTAGCTTTTAAAAGTGCTTTGGACAGCTCTTAGGCCAAATGTTAGAGGCCTGAATTTTCTTATTTGAAAATAAGTCCGAGTTAATATTTTAAAAACTTTCATATAAACTGATCAGTAGAAGGACTTAATAGTTTATCTTATTGGTGAAGGTCTGAGCACAGCAAGAATAGAATTTAACTTCACAATGGAGATCTGAAAGTTTGTTCATGGGGTGCCTTTGAATTTGGTTTTGATTGCTGGGAAATACAGTTTTACATCTTGTTCGTTCTTCCTGTAGATAGCTTAACAAGAACATTGCTGGTAGCTTATTTCATGTAAGATCAGTATTAAGGTAAGGAATAGAAAGGAAAGGAAAGATTATTCTTATAGAATGTTAGGCAGAGAGCACATCATCTCCTCAGTGCTAAAACAACAAATGTTCCCTCGTCGGGGAAGATTTGTTTTTGAAAGCAAGCATTCAACACTGCCAGAGGCCCCCACAGGAAACACTTATATGACAATGGGAAAAAGCCGCCTTAATGGAAGGATTCACCATCACTGCAATGGTGACCCTGTGGGTGGCAGAGCTATATTTCAATTGCCTGTTATATTAAGGGCTTATAACCTTGCCGTGAGAAGAAAGCAGTGTGGCATGATGAAGAGAGAGCTGGCCTCTATATCAAAAAGTCCTACCTATGACACATGCTGGCTGTGTGACCCTGGGTGAGTCACTTAACCTCTTAGTACCCAAAGGCAACTTTCTAAAACATAAGTTACAGAGGAATTGCCCTTCTGTCTTGAACGGTTCTCTCCCTGACTGAAACAGCTCTGGACCTGTCCTGGCCTAGTATCTCCTTGTCCTACAGGCTATTTATTCCTTAGCTTCCTAGAATCCCTTCCTTTCTGATCTACCTCTTTTCTCTGGAATCCCCTGTATATGGGATTTACTGTTCCAGGTTTGAAACTTCCAGTTTCTTTTTTTTCCTTTTTTTCTTTTTTCTTTTTCTTTTCTTTTCTTTCTTTCTTTCTTTCTTTTTTTTTATAGGTGTGTAGCAAAACCTTTATTTGATTTCTGGCAGCCTCTTATTTTTTGGTCTTTGAAGCAGCTGTTTTCTGAGCAGGTCCCTTCTGGGCGGGTCCCTTCTTGGCTGGGGCCTTCTGGCCAGAGGCTTTCTGACCCTTCTGGCCAGGGGCAGCCTTCTTGGAGGGGATCTTCTTGGCAGAGACCTTTGTGGCCAGCGCCTTCTGGGCAGCCCCCTTCTTAGGAGATCCCTTCTGGGTGGACACCTTCTGGAGCTTCTTTACTTCATGCTTGATAATTCAGTTTCTCATTTTTCTTGGCCTTCACGACTTTGTAATGGTCAAAACCTGTCATCTTAGCTTTCCTTTCTCTGGCTTCAATCTTCTTGGCCCATCTGGTGGCTTTCCATTTTGTATTGATCTTTTCTTTCTCCCAAGCAGCCCGGACATGCTTCTGATGAGCACTGTGTGGGAACTTGAGCACGAAGTCTGTAAGTTGCATACATTTAAATGGCATGGCCTGCCTCCTCACACCACTGCATGGGCCATCAACCAAAACCCTGTTCTGATCAATAACATCCACAATAGCTACCAGCTTGCCGGCATGTGGCCCAAAGGAAATGTACGCCACCCAGCCAATTTCCACATAGCCCTTGAATACCATGTTGGCGGTGCCAAACGAGAAGGAAGGGCCTGCAGAGGACCTGAAACTTCCAGTTTCCAAGTT
Source organism: Vombatus ursinus (assembly GCF_900497805.2). Classification (NCBI taxonomy): domain Eukaryota; kingdom Metazoa; phylum Chordata; class Mammalia; order Diprotodontia; family Vombatidae; genus Vombatus; species Vombatus ursinus. The sequence goes on along the minus strand of NW_020954569.1, from coordinate 73,975,282 downwards.
GATTTGTACATCCCTACCACTGACCTCAAAATGGCAGCTAGGTGGCGCAGTGGATAGAGTGTCAGGCCTGGAGTAGGAAGACTATCTTCATGAGTTCAAATTCAGCCTCAGATGCTTACTAGCTGTGTGACTTTGGGCAAGTCACTTAACCTGTTTGCCTCAGTTTCCTCATCTGTAAAATAAAGCTGGAGAAGAAAATAGCAAACCACTTCAGTATCTTTCCCAAGAAAACCCCAAATGGGGTCACAAAAAGTCGGACATGACTGAAAAACAATTGAACAACAACAACAGCAACAACAACCAGTGACTTCAGGGAGGTGGGAAACCAATCAGAATATCTGTTCTGCCCCAACAGAAAAATACACACTGCTCTGATCCCAAATTTCCAGAACTGCCCTGAAGCAAGGGCAAAGAATATCCATGAGAGCCTAATGTTATTATGAGCTAAGTACCAAGTCCGGGGAGCAATTTTTCTCTATATCCAGTAGTCTCCAAAGTTGAGGCAGCCATGGCATGACACCAAGTGGTGTTTGATCAAACCAGGTATGACAAGGCAGGTCACATTCAGGTGTATGCTGATAAATGTTTAATAACTGTGGTGTGTGTGTGTGTGTGGTGGGCAATGCACTTCTAAGTTTTATTTACATTCTTAACATTTTCTTAAGTATAGACAATCAACAAAACAAATTAAGCCCTAGTTTGTAGCAATTATTAATTTCTGAGCTATAAAATTTAATTGAATTATGCTGGAAATTTAACAATGGACTTGTAAGCCAGTTAGAACTGGTTCTAGCACACCCCTGGTACACCCTCTCCATAATGCCTAGTTGTGGAACTGGTCTTCAATACAATTATACCTCCCTCTCACTACTCTGTGGCTCCTCAACTTTCCCTCTCCTATACTAAGCATTAGCTCCTCAGGGCTGTTATAACCTACCCCCTGTCTGGGCACCCACATCAGTGGCTAAGTAAGTGTCACTGGAAAAATATGTACATACATCACCACACCCCCATCTGCCTCCTGTCCCCAGATCAACTTGAAGCTTCAAAAGGCACCCCTTGGAAGGAAGCCTAGGCATGCCAGGTCAGTGACCAGTGACGAAGAGTGCCATCCCCTTTTCGTTTCCAATGGGTCAGAGTGAGTTGCACAGGATGAGCAAGGCACAGATGGTTTGCAATCTGTATTGCATATCTCATTACATTATCTGTCCCATTCCCTATGACCCCCGATCCCTACCCCCAATCCACCCATCTGCCAAATTTCCCTGTTTCTACTGAGGGAATTACCATCCTTGCAGTTATCCAGATTTGCAGTCTTGGTTATCCTCAGCTCCTTACTTTAACTCACACCACACATAAAAACAATTGCTAGATCATCTTGTTCCTATAGCCACAACATCTCTCTCATCAGTTGTCTTTTCTCTACTTCTCAGTCACCTTATTCAGTCCTTCACCATCTGCTGCCTGTGCTGTTGCATTAGCTTCCTAATTGGTTGCCTTGCCTCATATCTCTCTTTTCAATAACTTGTCATTCATTCAGTTGCCAAAGTGATTTTCCTAAAGCACAGGTCTGACCATATCACCTCTCATTCAATAAATTCCAGTAGCTACCTAAATACATTTATGATCAAATAAAAACCCCTCTGTTTGGCATATAAAGCATTTCAAAACCTCAATCCCATTTACCCTTCTGATTTGTCTTATATTATTCACCTTCCTCCATCCCATATTACAGATGAACTGGTGTTCTTACCGTTCTTCACACTCCTACAAAAGTACAACTAAAATATTCAACCATTAACAGTAAAGTAAGGTATGAATATCATCCATTAAGCAGAATCAGGTAAAGAAAGAGGAATGGGTTTATATTGAAAATGTTCTGCTGGGTTGAAATCAAAGACAATTAACTTTTGTTTGTTTCTATGTTATTTACAGTGAACATATCTACACATAAAAATATGAGTCCTGCTGAAATGCTATTTTGGATATGTCTAGACAAGAAGACAGATTGCCAACTTCTACATACCTATTCTAGAAAAAAAGCTGAAATTTTCACCAGGCTGAATAATGATCAAGATATCTATTGAAAAAAATACAGCAAGTGACTTCTTCTATGCCATAATTGCACAAAAAAATCAGCCAAGAGTCCAAAGGTGATATGAAAAGGGACCACCAGCAAGCAAGCAAACCTGGTATCTCAGTATGTGTGTGTGCGTTTTGTGTAAACACACACATATGTGTATATATATAGATATACATACTATTTACATACATGTGTATATATGTATATGTATGTATAGCTATATATACACTATGTATATACATACATACATGTGTGTATAAATATACATATACATATTTCTCTTTTCTTTCTTGGGTATCCATGAGGAACAGAAGATGATACTAAAGTTAAAGTAGAATGTGAATTTGATTATGACAGCCAATCTGGAGGGTTTTGTCTAGAAAATTCACCTCAGAAGTAATATACATTCAGTTCAGCTGACTAAGTAGAAGTTGAAATGAAATGGTGAGTTTAATTTGGTTTGTGAAAAGCTCCACAAATAATCAAATGCATTAGCTTAAAAAAAATTCCAACTGCTCATTTGGCTTTGTATAAACTACTCAAAACATCCTGCAGTGGTACATATTAATGCACAGAGAACACATGAACAATTAAATAACAAGCAGTGAATGCAGAGTCAAATAAATATTTATAGTACATGAAAGTTCAACTGGTTGGGTTATTCTTGGTCTAGGCTATACTTCTTCTAGGACAGAAATTCCTCTGGGTCTCAGCGAGTTACAGTGTGCTCACAGTGGAGATTTTCTGTCTACATGGTACTCACAACTAGGACAATAAAAAAATTATCTACTTCTCTTCACCTCCACCTTCTGGCTTCTCTGGTTTCCTTCAGGTCTCAGCTCAAGCCTCACCTTCTTCAGAAGGCCTTTCCTGGTCTCTTCCACTGATAGTGCCTCTTCTCTGAGATTACTTTCCATTTACACTGTATCTATCATTTATGTGCAATTTTTCACTTGTTTCTTCCATTAGAAGGTTAACTTCTTGAAGGAAAGAGCCATTTTTTTTTGCCTTTCCTTCCTCCTTCCTTCCCTCTGTCTTTCCTTCTTTCCTTTCTTCCTTCCTTCCCTTTCCTGAGTTCAAATCTGACACTTGCTAACTGTGTGTCCCCAGGCAAATCAAGTGACTCTGTCTCAGTTTCCTCATCTGTAAAATGAGCTGGAGAAGGAAATGTCAAACCACTCCAGCATCTTTGCCAAGAAAATCACAAATGGAGTCAAGAAGAGTCAGACATAATTGAAAAACAACTGAACAACAATAGTAATAAATACTTGCTGATTGACTAATTAATGGTAATACAATGGGAAGAATCCCTTTGGCCCCATCCCCTGCCATAACAACTATGTATCTAGAGTAATCCCATTGAAACATTCACTACAAGAGATGCTGGGAGATGATTCACGTAGCTAACAATATTATTGTTGTTAAAAGTTAACCAATAATACTGAATTTAGTTATTTCTGCATATGACATTAACTAATGAGTATTTTAGTTCCACACAGTAAACATTTATTAACTTAATATAGTGTGCTAAACACTTGTGTAGCTACAAAGCTTCAATGAGATGTGACCTCTCCCCAAGATTTTAATATAGCAGTGGGATTAAACACTTATGGACAATCAGAACAATGTGTGAGAGATAAAACAAAGTACTAAGTAAGCCCTGAGGGGAAGAATTAAGAAAGTCAGCTCACCTTTTAATGGGCCAGGATCCTAAATTATAACAACATCAGCCTCCTATGTTGGCTACTGTAATTACCTCCTAATCAATTGGTTTTCTCCAAGCTTATTCTTTAAATACTTATCAAGATAATCTTTCAAAGGCAGAGGTCTGACCATATCACTCTTCTGCTCAAAAACCTTGTGGGGATCCCTACTACCTCTAGGATAAATTTCAAGCTCCTTAGCCAAGCATTTAAGGTCTTCCTAATGTTTCCAACCTACCTTACTGGCTTTCCTGCAAATTACTTCCTTTCATGCCACTGGATTATTGATAGCATCAGCTTTTAGCACAGTGCTTGGCACATGGTAGGTGCTGAATAAATGCTTGTTGCCTTGACTCACTCTTTAAACTCAACATGCCTTCTCTTGCCTCCCATGCATTTACACATGTCACCCCCATGCCTGCAATTAACTTGGAAAGAACCAATTAATTAGAAAGTAATTACAATGCCTACAATCTCTCTTAATCTCTACTTTACAGAATTCTTATTCTCCTTCAAGGCTCTGCTTAGATGATGACTCTATGTAGCCTTCCCTGAACCACATAGGTGAATATGTTCTCTGCTTCCTTAAATGTTCCTAGAGTATCACCTCCACCTCATTGATCCTTAACCTTATACCTTACTTGTCTCTATACATTATGTCTTCTGTTTCTCTACCTAAGAGAAAGTAAACTCCCTGAGGGCAGAAACTATGCCTGTCTTATAATTAAGATCACATGTCTTATAGCACAGTGCATTGCACAAAGAAGGTAGTTAATAAGGATTTACTAAATTGACAGGTTATGTTCAGTTAGTTAATGACAATGTGGTCATTATGAGGGTGGGAAGCACCAAACATATAGCTAGCTATTTATGGTTTTTCCCCTCACTACTGCCATATATCTTATCTCCAGACAGAGTCACTTCAATAATGTAGACTAGATCTCAGTACTGAGAAAACACCTAGAGTTTAGTCTATTAGTAAGAACATTGCTCATGAGAAGGGACATCCAGGAACAGAGCAGCAGACCACAGTCCAAGTACAGAAAGAACAAGTTAGCTTTATAGACCCCCCCCCCCAAAGAAATAGTGGCACAGTGGATAGACTGCTGGCCCTAGAGTCAGGAAGACCTGGCCTCAAATTTAGTCTTAGACTCCTATTAGCTGTGTAACTCCAGGCAAATCACTTTATCTTTGTTTGCCTCAGTTTCCTCAACTGTAAAACAGGAGTAATAAATAGCATTTACCTCCCAGGGTTGTTATAAGAATGAAATGAGATAATATTTGTAAAGTGATTAGCACAGTGCCTGACATATAGTAATCAGGTAATAATTATTATTAAAAGTAATCATTACCAAAAGTAATCAGAGCCCATTCAAGTTCAGAAATTCAAAATTAATTCAATCCTTGGTTAATGATGCATGCATGTAACAATGTCATGTTCCCAATTTTAAGCAGATGACCAAGGCATTCATTTATGGATATAAAGGGACTTTTTCTGACTTGCAGTGAACATTATTAATAAGGCAGTATAAACAAAGAGCTCTAATTTCATTGAATTTTTGTCCACTTTATTTTGCTAGTCACTAATGTTTATAAAGCATGACTTCTATGAATCATGTTTCCTAACTCCCTCAATTCATTTCAAATTGATAATGTAGGTGGACAATGACTAATTATTTATCTTTTCAGCCAAATGATGTTAAAGTATAGGATTTAATCCAAATCTTCTTTCCTGGGCCAGGCACACATTCTTCTTCTCTTCTTGGAAGTCTTGAAATGCTAAAATCCACCTTTGATTTATCATCTTGCTCTCCCTATTTTTCTTTGAAATTACTATTACATTTACCCCCTCTTTACTCATTTGCACTGGCATCTCCTTACTGCAAGCTCACGTCACCTCATCGCTAGACTATTCCAAAACCCTCTTGGCCGGCTTGCTTAATTCTATTCTCTCCCCTGGCCAATCCATGCTTCACACTACTCTCAAACTGATCATCCTTAAGCCATGATTTCAACATGTTAGCTATCTGCTTCAAAATCTATAATGTCCTCTTATCACTTACTGCATTAGACCTAAATTTCTCTGCCTGATTTTCATAAGCTGACCTCGCCCTACTTATCCAACATTATCCCATACTACTTATTCCCTAACAGGAAACCTCTGTTAAGATCAGAACAGGCTATTTATTCCCTGTCTCCTTAAGACAGGCTAATTATCACTTTTATACTTTTACTCAGGTTGTTTCTTCCCTCACCCCCATTCTCCACTCTACCTGTCTAAATCCTGGTATGCATCCTTTTAGCCCCATCTTAAATACTATATCACTTTCTCTAAAAATACTTTCCAGAATACTCTGGCCCACAGTACTTCTTATCTTCTCACAGTTTCCCATAAACAAAATGAATACCACACAGTTTAGCACTTACCCACATACCATGAGGAATCCCACATTGTTTATTGTGTATTCACTTTGTCTCTCCAACTAGATTATAAAGTTTTGAGAGCAGAAGCCATTCCATGCCTGGTGCTTTGTTGTGTCACACCCATGAGGGCCATCTTTAGTCATCGTGATCTATATCTTGCAAGTGGACCTAGATGACTCCAGAGAAAGTGAGGCTGATGACCTTGCACAGTCCTCCCTCACTTAAATCTAATTCACTTGCAAGTCATGGTATCACCTTGGTGATGTCATGGTTCTCTTCAAGAACAAAGGACAAACAATAATCTGTCACACCCATAGCTTTTCCCACAAGGCTGAGTGCCCAGGAGGTAGTCAATAAAGACTTGTTAATTTAATTTGATTGAATAATACCTACATTAGTTCTTTTTCTGCCAGAGCTTCATTAAATAGCAAAAACCAGGAGGTTCTTAATCCTTGAGCATCTGTCTCCATATAAAGGGCATGAGTGAAGACTATCTTGGTGAAATAATAATAATTCATATTTATAGAGTATCAGTCATCCCAACATATCATTGCTCAAGGATACATAGCTAGTAAGTGTTTGAATGAAAGATCCAATCCTGGTCTTCTGACTCCTGGAGCATTTTATGGAAAATGGCAAATTTAACTTCTCTCAGAGATCTTGATCACTTTTCTCTGAGATCATGTTCTGCATGCCCTAAAACTGACCAAGCAAAGTCAGAGTTTAGTATAACCTAACAATTATTCCCTTAATCTTCTGGGAAACTTCTGGGAAATTTTATCCTTGCTTCACAATATCTTCATGGTAAAAACAATCAACATTCAATTCACAGGCATAACTTCATAGAACTCATACTCATGCTTAAATATCTCAAAGAATAGAAACCCTAGTGGGGCAGAGACAAGGTGGTGGAGTAGAGAAAGCACTCAGCTGAGCCCTCTCCATGTGTCCCTCTAAACAACTTTAAAATAACCCCTCAAATAGAATTTGGGGTGACAGAACCAATAAAAAGTCACAGTGAGATATTCTTCCAACCTAAGACAACTTAGGAGGTTAGAAAGAGAGATTTGTAATATAGGAACCCAGAGCCTATGTGGATGAAATGCCAGTGGTGGGACTAGGTGGTGGTGACAGAAGCAGCAGCAGGTTTGGGAGCTCCTAAGCCAGAGACAGTATAGGGACCTGGCAATTGATCAAAAAGAAACTACAGGGTACCCCAGATGCTGTTTGGCAACTCCATTGCCTATATCCACTTTGGGGTCATAGTTCAAGTCCAGGGAGGAGCACTTCCAGTCTAGAGGGAATAGTAAACCTGAGGGACAACTGTTTGGAAACTCCATAGTCTATACTCACTTCTGGATCATAGTTCTAGGTCAGGGAGGAACACTTTTAGATGAGAAGGAGTGGAAGTCCTAAAGGACAGTATCACTTCCAGTCCAAAGGGAGCACAGATCCTGAAGAACAGTATCTATTGAAATCTGAAAGGATCTAGCACCCTTTCTGGGTAAGGACCAGAAAGCAAATCAGGAGGTCCATGGCCACACTTCCCCCTATATCACACCACCTTGGAAGCACCTAAAAATTTCCAAACCCCCAAAACAAATTCTGAAAACAGCAGTGTGAAAAAGCCTGAAGCTTGAAATAGTATTCCCACTACTCCCCATGCTAGGAACTGAGCCCAACATTAGCATAAAATTCTAAATCAATAAACAGAATGGAAAAAAATGAACAAACAACAAAAAAAGACCTTACCATAGAAAGTTACTATGGTGGCAGGGAAGATCAAGATACAAACTCAGAAGAAGACAATGAGACAAAGCAAAGCCTTAAAGAAAAAATGTGAATTGGACACAAGTCTAACAAGAATTCCCAGAAAAGTTAAAAAGTGATTTTTGAGGTAAAATAAGAGTGGTAAAAGAAAACTTAGGCAAAGGATTGAATGAAAAGGAAGAAAATTATGAAAAGACACTTAACAGCTTGGTAAAAGAGGCATTAAAGACACTGAAGAAAAATTACTTTAAAAACCAGAATTGGCCGAATAGAAAAAAAAAAGGCACAAAAATTCACTGATGAAAAAACCTCCTTAAGAATTAGAATTAGCCAAGTAGAAAAAGAGGCTTAAAAGCTCACGGAAGAAAATAATTCCTTAAGAAATTATAATTGGGTAAGTGGAAGCTAATAATTCCATGAGACATCAAGAAACAATAAAACAAAGTCAAAAGAATGAAAAAAACTAGAAGAAAATGTGAAATGTCTCATACAAAAAACAACTGAACTGGAACTGGAGTTGAACAACTGAATAAAGTGAGATGAGACAATTTAAGAATTATTGGATTACCTGAAAACCATGATCAAAGAAAAAGCCTAGACATCATATTTTAAGAAATCGTCAAGGAAAACTAACCAGATATCCTAGAACCAAAACATAAAATAAAAATTGAAAGAACCCATCAATTACCACTGGAAAGTGATCACAAAATGAAAACTCTCTGGAATATTATAGCCAAATTCCAAAGTTCCCAGGTCAAAGAGAAGATACTTCAAGCATCCAGAAGAAACCATTCAAATAGCGTGGAGCCACAGACATGACCACATAAAATTTAGCAGTTACCTTGTTAAAGGAGCAGAGGGCTTGGAATATGATATTCTAAAAGGCAAAAGAGCTAGAATTACAAACAAGAATAACCTACGCAGCAAAACTAAATATAATTTTTCAAGTGACAAAATGACATTTAATAAACATAAGACTTTCAAGGATTCCTGATTAAAGTACCAAAGGTGAATAGAAAATTTGACTTTCAAGTACAAGACTCAAAAAAGCATAAAAAGGTAAATATGAAAGAGAAATCATAAAAGACTCAAGAAGGTTAAACAGTTTGCCTCTATATATGGGAAGATAATACATATATCTTCTAAAAACTTTATCATTATTAGAGCAGATAGAAGAATTCTATATAGAAAAAGGATGTAGGAATGATTCAATTATATTGGGATGATGTGAAAAAATGGGTAGACAAGAAAGACAGATCCCCAAGGAGAAGGGAGAAGCATAAGGAAAAGTTGGAGAAATTAACTCACTTATTAGAGGTGCACAAAGAATTTTCTGAGTGGAGGGGGAAATGGTGGAAGGGTGGTAGGTAACCTTACTCACATCTAAATTGATTCAAAGAGGGAAAATACATATAGATACTAAATTGGTAATAGAAATCTATCTTACCAAACAGAGAAATAGAAGGGGAAGATGAAAAGAAAAAAGAAGAAGGGATGATAAAAGCAAGAGCAGATAAAATAAGGTAGTGGTCAGAAACAAAACAGATTTCAAAGGAGGGACAGGATGAAAAAAGAGAGAAAAAGATAAACAGAAGAAAATAGGATGAAGGGAAATGTACAGTTAATAATCATAACTGTGAATGTGAATGGGATGAACTTAGCCATAAAGTAGAAGTAGATGGCAGAATGGATTAGAATTCTATGGAGGAGAATTCAACAGTGTTGTTTACAAGAAACACACTTGAAACAGACCCACACAGAGTTAAAATAAGTCTTGGGGGTGAGAACTCGTGATTTGATAAAAATTGCTGGGAAAACTGGAAAGCAGTTTGGTAGAAACTAGGCGTAGATCAACATCTCACACCATATACCATGATACAGTCAAAATGGATAAATGATTTGTACATAAAGAGTGATATTATATGTAAATTAGGGGAACATGGAAAAATGTAATTGTCAGATCAATGGATAAGGGAAGAGTTTATGACCAACAAGAGATAAAGAGCATCACTGAATGTAAAATGGATAATTTTGATTACATGAAATTAAAAAGCTTTTACACAAATAAAACTAATGCAGCCAGGATTAGAAGAAAAACAGAAAATGCGGGGGGGGAGAATTACAGCAAGTTTCTCTGATAAAAGTCTCATTTCTCAAATAAATAGGGAACTGAGTCAAATTTGTAAAAACAAGAGTTATTTTCCAACTGATCAATGGTCAAAGGATACAAACAGACAGAAGAAGAAATCAAAGCTATCAATAGTCAGATGTGAAAAAAATGGTCTAAATAACTAGAGGAATGCATATTAGAACAACTCTTAGATACCACCCTCACACCTATTAGATTGGCTAACATGACAGAAAAGGAAAATGACAAATAATGGAGGGAATATGGAAAAATTGCGACATTAATACACTGTTGGTGCAATTGTGAACTAATTCAACTATTCTGGTGAACAATTTGGAAATATGCCCAAAGAACTACAAAACTACATACCTTTGATCCAGAAATACCACTTCTAGGTCTGGATCCCAAAGAGATCAAAGAAAAGGTTAAAGGACGTATTTGTTTAAAAATATTTATAACAGCTCTGTTTGTGGGTACAAAGAATTAGAAATTGAAAGGATGCCCATCAGTTGGGGAATGGCTGAATGAATTGTAGTCTATGATTCTGATGGAATATTATATATCTATCTGTCTGTCTGTCTGTCTGTATGTATGTGTGTGTGTGTGCATAAAGAAATGCAATATGGTTTCAGAAAAAACTAAGAAGATTTGTATCAACTGATATGAAGTAAACAGAACCAGGAGAACATTGTACACAGTAATAGCAATCTTATACAGATGATCAACTGTGAAAACAGCTACTCTAATCAACACAATGATCCAAAACAATTACAAAAGGCTCACGAAGAAAAAAGCCTTCTACATCCAGAAAGAAAACAGATGAACTCTGACTGCATAGTGAAGCATACATTTTTCTCTTTATTTTTATTGTTATATTTTGTTTGTGTTTTCTTCTACAACATGGTTAATATGGTGTGTTTTGTATAACTTCATATGTATAATCAATATCAAATTGCTTTTCTTCTCAAGGAGCGCAGAGGAGAGAGAGAGGGAAGGAGAGAATTTGTAACACAATTTTTTTTAATTTTATGTAATCAAAATTATTTATTTCATTCTTTCTCTTGCTTTACGGGCATGAACTTTTCTCATATCCATAGATATGATAAATACATAGATAGATAATTTTTCCATGTTTCTCTAATTTCTTTTTTTTCTTTAAATTTATTTATTTTTAGTTTTCAACATTCACTTCCACAATGGAACTCACAATTTTAAAAAAAGATTGTTAAAATTTTTTTACATGTAATTGGGAAATATTTAATGAAAAAAAAATAATTTTTGAAAAAAAAAGAATAGATACCCTATATTATTGTTCTTGTACAGATAGGTGGTGGTGCCAGTCAGAGGTCATGTGTTCAAATCCACCACTGTCACTTACTTTGTGACCTTGGGCGAGTGCCTTTACCAACTAGGCCACAGTTTCCTCATCTATAAAATTCAGGGATTAGATGAGATGTCCTCTGAGATGTTCTTCTTCCAACTTTAGAGATAAGATCCTTGATCTCTTTGAACCTCAGGCAGTTCTCTAGGGCATTAAACTATATACCTTGACATTCTGACAGAAACCCCATCTGATACTATGATAGTGGCCAAAAAAAAAAAAGAAAAGAAAAGAAACTCATTTAAAATTTTAAATTACACACACATACACATTTATAAATAAAATATATATGTAGATATATTTATACATATGCATGCACATACAGGTTAGATATGCATATACTTGTTTGTACAGATATAGATATAATACAGATATAGCTTCAGAAGATATGGGTTAAAGAGCATCAATATAATGCTGTGGGTTATATTTGGTGGGTCCTGCCAATTGCTGTGTCTGTCTCCTATACCTTAGTTCCTTCAGTTTAGCAGCATTGGGAACAGATGTCCCATGCATACCACCTCCTGTTCAGCTGTGGCAAAGAATCATCCCTCATCACCTTTTCCAGCCACACACCAAGGTGACGTATGGAGGTTAGAAATATTCCACTGGATTGAATGAAATGAGGCCTATATTTTGACATGAGATATTTGGGCCTTACAGGAAGAAGGAAGAGATTGAATTAAAGTGGCAATATTTTGAAAGATTTCACTCTGAAAATTTGATTAATTATAATTTTTGAGTCTGGCACAGTTTAAGTTGTCAGAAATCCAGTCAAGGGAAAGGATTCACAGGGCACAAGAGGAACAAGAATTCCTGTACCTTTTCCCTTTCTAGATAAGGCTTGGCCAAACTCGAATATGCATTTCAGGTAAAAGTGACTAACAAAGCACAAAGAAATAGAAATGTGTGCATGCACACACACACACACACACACACACACGAACAGTAGCTGTTCACATATACCAACCACAAGCGTTTGCCAGCATTTCAAATACCCTTCAACTCCCCAAGAGGTAATAAATTCCCTGTTAAGTCGATGAGTCAGATGCCAGATATGCAGTGTTTCCGGTGCTTGACCTGTGGCTGACTGCTTTGCTTATCTGCACGGACAGCCAGCATTTTGTAGGAACTGTGACTCTATACAAAGCACAGGATGTGGGCACCCAAACTAAAAACAAAACAAAACAAAACAGAACAGAGGAGTTTGTGCTTTGGTTGTGTGATGGAACCCCCATGACTTGCAAATTATATTAATCAGAATAAAAGGATCATTACTGTTCCTTCCAATGAGTCATTATACTCTATCTAGATGGAGAGCATCCTTTTATACATATTGGTTTTGATTTGACTTATGGGAAAGGAGGGGCAGCTAGGTGGCACAGTGAATAGAGTGCTGAGCCTGGAGTCAGGAAGACTCATCTTCCTAAGTTCAAATCTGGCCTCAGACACTTACTAGCTGTGTGACCCCGGGCAAGTTACTTAACTGTTTGCCTTAGTTTCCTCATCTGTAAAATAAGCAGGAGAAGGAAATGGCAAACCACTCCAGTATCTTTGCCAAGATAACCCCAAATAGGGTCACAGAGAGTCAGACATGACTAAAAAATGACTGAACAAAAAAAATGAGAAAGGAACAAATGCATTATTTTAGTGAATGTGCATCAGTTCATCAGGCCCACCATTCCCAGCATATTTAATATTCTTCTAATGGCCAAAAGAATAAATAATCCTCTAAAGAGGGCACATAGTTCAAATGAAAGAACATTGGATTTGGAATCAGAGGACTTGGGTTTGAATCATGACTCTGTCACTTATTCACTTGAATTTCTATGACCTTGAGGAAGTCCCAACTTCTCTGAACCTCAGTTTCCTCATCTGTAAAGTGAGGAGGTTACACTAGCTGGCCTTGAAGGTTCATTCCAACTGTAAATCTATGTTACTAGTATATAAAATTTTCTCTGGGGCTCCATTACTTCCTCTGTAAACTGAAGAACATGGACTTCTAAGGTCTAGTACAACTCAAAATCTATGAAACTTCAATTTTTTTTTAATCAGTAAAAGTGAGTTCCACTGCCCAGGACACTACCACATATTGAAATGCCTGAAAGTTGCACATAGTAAATAAAAAAGCATCCATTAGTCTAGTGACAAACAACAAAGAGAAAATCAAACCCAAGGGGAAGTTTTATCACTCAGGATTAGTGATTATTAAACATGAAATGCCTACAGGGAGGGAAGGGAATAAGTATTTATTAAGCTAGGCACTGTACTAAGTGATTTACAAAATCTATCTCATTTGAGTAGAGTTTGTTGGGAATAAAGGTGGTTGTTGTTGTTTGTCCTTCGTTGTCAAAAAGGACCACAATATTGGGAAGGAGATGTCACGACTTGCAATTGAATTGGATTTAAGTGAGGAAAGGCTGTGCAAAGTCATCAGCCTCACTTTCTCCTCTGGAGCCATCTGGGTTCAATGGCAAGATATAAGATGATTGGAGATGGCCCCCAGGAATAAAGGACATAGTGTTTGAATCTGTGAAGTTGACACAGTAAGGCTCTAAGTGAATACCATTTGGCCATTAGAAAACGTGAAGAGAGGATGCAGGTATCCCAAGTCACTGGCCAGTGCTGGTGGACAACTCATAACCTACCTCTCTCCAAGCACTGCGTTGCTCACTTACCCCATTTCATGGTTGTAAAACGTGGTTGTCTTATTTTGGAAAATACATCTCATCTGTTGCACTTTGGTTTCTAATTGGAACGACAGGTGAGAAGTCTAAATGGCAGAGGGAAAAATAGGGAAAAAAAGAAGCTTTATAACACAGTACAATCAAGGGGAAACTCTAAGCCAAAAGGAATAAACACAGCTCTTCAGGCTAACATGACCATATTTTGTTGCCGAGTCTTTGCAAAGAACACATGCCATGAACATCCCTAAAACTGTTGGGAAATTTTCCTCTTGGCACCCTCCTGGATGCCCATCTGCTACTACACCACAGTGCCTGTGATACGAAGGTCTAACGATGAGCATTTGGTAGAGCCAGAGCCTCTCCAATGATGACTTACCACTCATCCCATCTTTTCCATGCTGGAAGACTTCCTGAACTAAAATGGACACTAACATAGGTCTTGGGAAGGGTGGTTTAACCACTATCTGCTTAATGGAGGGGATGAGTGTTGATCTGAACAAAGACTCCTAGCCTTAGAAATAACCTGGAAAATTATTCTGAGCACAGGACCCCATTCAAACCACACAGGAAAGAGACTTTCCCTTTAAAAAGATGGCATTCAATCGATCAATAAGCAGTTATAAAGTGCTTACTTTATGCCAGACACTGAAGATGCAATGAAAGAAATCAAATAGTTTCTGCCCTCAAGGAGCTTAGATTGTCCCAGGGGAGACATGTACACATATAAATACATACAAAATGTTTACAAAGTAAATACAAAGTAATTTTGTAATGAGGCACTAACATTTTAGGGGAATTGGGAAAGGCCCTATGTAGAATTTGGCACTTGAGCAGAGATATGAAGGAAACTAGGGATACTAAGACATGGAGATGATGAGGGAATATGGCTCAGGCATGGGATGAGGGGAAGGAAGCAGCCCACGGGCGGGGAACCTGCGGCCTCAAGGCCACATGTGACCCTCTAGGTCCTCAAGTGTGGCCCTTTGACTGAATCCAAACTTCACATAAAAAAATCCCCTTAATAAAAAAATGTGTTCCGTAAAACTTGGACTTGGTTAAAAGGCTGCACTGAAGAACCTAGAAGGCCACATGTGGCCTCGAGGCCGCAGGTTCCCCACCCCTGGGCAGCCTAAGCAAAGGCACCAAGATGGCAGATGGAATAGTCTGAGCCAGAAGCAGCAAAAGGCCAGTCAATAAGCATGTATTATTAAATACCATTATTAAGCACCTAATAATTTCCAGGTACTGTGCTAAGAAATTAGAAAACAAAGGTAAAAAAAAGAAACCACTCCTTGCTCTCAAGGAGCATGCAGTTTAATGGCAGAGACAACATGCAAAAAATTATGTGCATGCAAGATATATATATATATATATATATATATATATATTCAGAGAGAGAAATAGAGAGGGAAAGAAAGAAAGAGAGCGAGAGAGAGAGAGAGACAAAGAGAAAGAGAAAGAGAGAGAGAGAATACATTGGAGATAATCAGTGGAGGGATGACACCAGCATTAAGGGGGATCCCAAGGCTTCTTGTAGAAGGTGGGATTTTGTCTGGGACTTGAGGATTGTTGTTAACAAACTTCTTGCAGTATTTCTCACTGTAGAGCTGACTTTGGTTATCTAGCAAAAATACCAATGAACAAACTTGCAAATAGGGTCTCTTGAGAATAATAGTAACTTTTAAATAGAGGCTAATTGTTTTCCTGAGGCCCCTAAAGATCTGCTTAGAGGAGAAAAGCATGATAAGCAATGAATAAAAAGCAGAGCAATGCTCTTATTAAAGTATTAGGGAAGTAAACCTTTTCTATCCTCCATGAGGATACACTAAGCTTTCCCACCAATATAGTTAAGATAATTACTTTCCCCAATTTTTCAGCACCGCCTAATTTATATTAATTTGGAAAAGAATAAAAGTCATTATTTTGAGCTATCTAGTTGGAAACAACAATTACTGCTTCACTGTTCTAAAAGGCAATTTAAATAAAAAAAACAATAATTACTCAAATGCTATTGATAAGTTTCAGGTCTATAACTTCTGCTGAATGCTCCTTACTATTGTGAATTACAGAAAAATAAACAAAGTGGTTGTGCTATATTTTTATTTATTATAAAGACTATGGGAAAGCAATTAAGTGAAGGGGGTTTCTGTATACAAGTGATACCAACAGGATCACATCCTTACAATTCTAGGAATGGACCACAGATTTAGATCTGGAAGGGACCATTAGTTCAAACTCAACATTTTGTAGGACCTGAAGTCCAGAGAAAGCAGTTGGCCAAGGTCACACAGGTAGAAAGTGGCAAAACAAAACATGAGTCAAACCCAGGGCTTCTGCTGCCACGTGTACCAAGTCCTCTTGCCAACCTACCCCATTGATCTCTGCCATGAAATGGGATTTATCACTTCAAGACAGGATCTTCCACTATTTTTCATTCTCAAACGTTATCAAGAATAAAAAATGAAGGTATTTTGTTTTCTTCTGTCTTTAAATTAGAGATATACTCATTAATCCAAAGGGTAGTAAGTAAGAAAACAATTTTTTAAAAAAAATCCAGACTTGTGATTTTATTGGTGCAGAAAACTTCAGGTGAAGAAATGTCCTTCAACAATTCCCAGAGAATTGCCTGGGGCAATGAGATCCTAAGTGACTTGTCCAAACTCACACAGCCAGCATGTGTCAGAGGTAGGATGTGAACCCAGATCTTCCTGCTCTTGGCTAACTCTTTATCCATTATATGATGCTACCTCTAACGACAAGTTCAAATGTATAATAAGCTAGTTGTTTTTTATAGTTTTTAAATTCTGAACTTATTGTTTAAGTCGTTTTCAGACATGGCTGACTTTGTTTCCCTATTTGGGGTTTTCTTGGTGAAGATACTTGAGTGGTTTACCATTGTCTTCTCCAGCTCATTTTACAGATGAGGAAATTGAGGCAAACAGGGTTAAGTGACTTCTCCAGAGTCCCATAGCAAGACTGGATTTGAACTCTTGTCTTCCTGACTCCAGGCCCAGTGCTCTCTCCACCGTGCCACCGAGCTGCCCAATTTGAACTTAGCATACAACAAATAAAATGGGCATTTTGTATACACAGTAGAATGAAAAAGATTATTAATAATAGTCGCTAGTATTTACATAGTATTTTAAGGTTAGAAAAGCACTTTACAAATTCACCTCATTTCATCCTCACAATAATACTGAGATAGGTGCTATTATTATCCCCATTTTACAAATGAGGAAACCGAGGCAGGTAGTGGTTAAACAGCTCAAATGGCTTATGTCTGAGGACAGACTTGAACTTGGATCCTCTTGACCCTTGACTCCAGACCCATCGTTTTAGCCACCAAGCTGTCTTTACAAGAAGCTATAAATCTCTATTATTGTTTGCTTTTCTTTTAAAATATAAAATGAATTAACATGTAACCTTATACCCTGTCCTTCTTGTCTATGATTCTTTCTGGCCTTCCCTCTGTCTTCTTTAAAATGTTAAAAAAAATTATATGCTACCTAATGTTAAAAATTTAGGCAACTTCTTTCTGCAGCTTTGTCTTAGAGGCAGATCCATGATGACGGAGAAAAGGCAGAGACTTGCCTGAGCTCTCCCCCAATCCTTCCAAATACCTTTAAATAAAGCCTCAAAACAAATTCTAAAGCAATAGAACCCATAAAAGGATGGAGTGAGACAACTTTCCAGCCCAGCACAACTTAGAAGGTGGGCAGGAAAGGTCTGTTACACCAGGGTGAGAGTAGAGTGCATTCCAGCATAGACCAGGCCCAGCAAACCAGGAGCAGGCCCTGGGGGCAACTGAATCAGTGATGGCAGTGGCAGTTTCCAGACCTCTTAGCCCACAGACAGTAAGGGAGTTGGACAACTGGTCAGAAGGAGATCACAGGAGTCCCTTTGCTGGCACTGGGGCAGGACTCTGTTGCATTGCCCATACTTGGAGCTGGTTGCAGTCCTGGGTCTTAGTCCCAGCTCGAGGAAGAGTGCTAGCACAACAGAGCTTGTAGCTGCAGGGAAGCAGGGACCCTGGTCATAGTTCCAGGGTGAAAATGAGTGTTACTCACAGATCAGTGCACAATACAGGAGAGTAGTAAACAGACCTCTCCCTAGGTCATACCACCTTGGAAGAACTGAAAACCTACAAGTCCCCAGAATTACCTCTGAAAACAGATGCACAAAAAACCTGAAGCTTAGGACAGTGCCCTCTGCACTTGGTAAGCAGAGCCCCATTTTAGCATAGGGTTAAAAGTCAAGAAACAGGCTGCAAAATGAGCAAACAGCAGAAAAAGATCCTGACTATAGAAAGTTACTATGATGACAGAGTAGATCAAAACACAAACTCAGAAGAAGACAACAAAGTCAAAATCCTACATCCAAAGCCTCAAAGAAAAATATGAATTGGCCCAGGCCATGAAAGACCTCAAAAAGGATTTTAAAAATCAAATAAGAGAGATAGAGGAAAAATTGGGAAAAGAAATGAGAGGGATGCAAGAAAATCATGAAAAAAGAGGCTTGGAATGCCTTCTTCTCCATCTCTGCTTATTCCTGTCCTACCCATCATTCACAAAATAGCTGAAAAAACTCCTCCTCTGTGAAGACATGTCTGATTCTCCTAGTCAGAAAGAATTCTTCCTTCACTGAATTTCTCTTAATTACTTATCAGATCCTTATTTGTTTATTTATTTCTGTACATGTCTTATGTTCTTCGTAAGGTCTGTGCAGGCAAAAGTTGTGTCATATTTATCCATGTTATCATTCCCAGGAGCCAATATATGACACAGAGGAGGTGATTCATAAATATTTGTTTCCCTGCTGTTGGTTAAAAAACAATCAGTCACATTATTTTATAGCTTCACCTCATATAAAAGAACCAAACTCATGGATAGGATAATGATGATCTAAATTGTAAGAGTAATCCATTTTGTGTATGTAATTCTATCCACTTTTGCTAGACTTTATAATAGACATGAGATTTTCCAATGAGCTCCATTGCATGCCTAGATCCTCAGCATTCCAAGAGTCTACCTATGTTTGCAGATTACTTTCTGGTTTATAAAGCAACTTCCCAAGTGATTCCATTTGATCCATATTTGTAAACAGGAAAAGGCAAGTAGTGATTTTTTCATTTTACTGATGAGGAAACTGAGAAAAGTTACAGAACTTGCCCAAAGTCTCACAGCTTCTAAGTCACAGGTCCAGAACTCAAATAATCTAGCTCCTAATGTTGGTGTTTATTGTATGACACCACACTATTAACATGTATTCACTGTTGGCTTCTTCCTTGGAATTTGGTCTGCGGCAGCATGGGTCATCTCTACCCTCTAGGCCCAGGTTCTTAACCCTAAGGCTGTGGATGGATGTCAGGGGATCCACAAACTTTGGTGGGGAAAAATTACATCTTTATTTTCACTAACTCCTGATTGGAATTTAACATTGCCTTCAATTATTTAAAAACATCATGCAGAGAAAGGGTGCATAGGCTTTACCAACTGCCACAGGGGTCCATGACACACAAAAAAGTCTAAGACCTCCTGCTCTAGCGCCCCTACACCAGAATTCTTCTCTCTTTTCTCTGTAGGCACAGATCAAGCCCCTTCCTCCTTCCCTTAGGCTTAATTTGCCTCCTTCCCTACCCACCTTCTACCTCAAGACACCTACATGCTATATTTTCTGGCATATTTTATATTATCTGAAGTCATTCTGTCAATTAACATTTATTAAGTGCCTACTATGAGCCAGGCAATGTGCTAAGTGCTGAGGATACAGAGAAAGGTAAAAGGCAGTTCTTCACTTCAAGGTACTCCCAATCTAATTTGAGAGACAACACATAAAAAGAAGATGAAAAGGGAGTTCGGAGGGTATCCAGCACTGAGGTATCGTGAAGTCTGGAGAAGTTCATCAAGGAAGCAATGAAGAGATGGCTGCCATAGGTCCTCCTTAAAAGGGGCATCTGAGAGACCTGTCCAATGTCCACCCTTCACCCTCTCCAATCAGAACTGAGGGTGGCCCAGGAGCATGGGTACTGAGATGTGAGTTTCAGGGTTGTGATCTTTACAGGATGATGAGATTCCAGTGAAGTCCAGAGGAGTGCAGCAGGTAGGATTAAGTGAAATTTGTACCAGAATCTCTCCCCGATATTCTGGACTGAGCACATCCCTGTGCATCCTCTGGCATTCCTCCCTCTAGTAATGAGGTTTCTGACAAAGCATATGTATCATTGGAACAGGTCCATCTGATGAATAGCGTTATAACTGAACAGTAAGTCCAGTTCCCTCCCCCAATTCCTCCCAACACACATAGTAGATGGATGAGAGATGGGTCAAAGAGTGTTTGTATTAATATCTCAAGGTCTTTCTGTGCATCTGTATATAGTAGAGAGTATATTTCTTCCCCACCTGTAATAGTACAATTGATGGCACTGTACATACGGTGTTTCAACAAATATTTATTAAGCACCTAATATATACATATATAACCTCCTATAGGCATAGTATAGTGGATTATATTAGGAATTCTGGTTCTAGTCTCAATTTTACTTCTAACTAGCTGTATGACCTTGGGCAGCTCATTCCTCTCTGGCCCTCATTGTATTCATCTATAAAAATGAAGGGATTGGGCAAGATGGATAACCTCTAAAGTCTCTCTGTGCTCTCACACTGTGTGCTCTCTCTTGTGATGCGCCTGGGCTGGAGAGAATTGTACACTGTTCTTAAGTTCCTCAGCTTCCTTTTGCCTGTGGGCAGGCAGGCCTGCCTCTGCCTCAGTCTGCTCTGAAGAAGGTAGTGTCCTTGACAAAGGGCTTTTGTATTCTTATCCTTTGTCACACTCTGGCAGCCAGAGGTGAGCTGCCAACCAACTACCCTGAACACAGAGTAAGCACTGAAGATGAAAAAGAGGAGGAAGAAGGGCAGGGTGTAGATTTTTGGAATAAATAACAAGGTGTGATTAGCGTGTACTCTTCACTGTGAAAAAAGAAAAAAAATGAAATGGGAGAAAAGGCATATTTACCTTTCCAGAAGGTATTGGATTCTTGTGTGTGTGTGTGTGTTGAGTCTGCACATGTTAAAATCATCTGGTAGGTCACTAATAAATGGATTTTAGCTCTAGATCAGTACTTGAAAAGATAATATTCTCCACCTTTGTTTTTTCAATGGAGAAAAGGTTGTGATGAGCCATCCCCACTTCTGGGTGCTCTACAATTGCTAATGACCAACTTGTAGTAGACTTGTCTAGAGCTTTCATGAATACATTATCCACTATCTTGCTTGCACATTTATCTTCTTACCATGAAAGAGTCTTTTACTCCTGTAGCCCCATTTTCCCATTGGTGAATTCTTCCCAGCATCTCCATTTTGAGGAAAGGTTCAGGCCAGCCTTCACTCTTCTCCTGGCTGTTTCTGACTTTCTAGATTTAACTATGATTCCTCTCTTTCCATCTTACCCTGGAAGATCCCTTTGTCCCATCCTCTCCTTTTTCCCATTGGTGAGCACTGTTTGTGACTCTTTTCTTCCTCTCCCATCCTTTTCAGCTCCCTTTTATGGGCTGGCTTCCCTAGTCAAAATGTAAGGTCTTTGAGGGCAAATATTGTCTTTTTACTTATATTTGTATTCATGGAACTCAGCACAGTGCCTGGTATACAGTAAGTGCTTAATGCATTCTTGGGAAGTGTTGAGTGAAGGGTTCCTGACAACTTTGGCTTCTATAATGTAGGTGTATTGGAAGGAGAACAAAGTTTTTGCTGAGCATCATATCTTACTTCCTCTACAAAACCTTCCTTGGCCACATTGATCCAATCTTCTGCATTATGACAGTACTACTTCTCTGGGCCACTCACTTAAATATTTTGACTATTTTAAAAAATTATTTCAGTAGGAGGTAAGCTCCTTGAAGGCAAGGAATATTGTTTCTTTTGTATCCCTAGTGCTGAGTTTTGCACATAGTAGACCCTTAATAGAGGCATGCCACACTGAATTGCATTTCTTATTAGATCTCTAGGTTTCCTGGGTGGACACTGAGATATTAAGTTACACAGATCCTAGCAAGATGCAACCTGTTTTACAAGGTCCTTTCTTATTTGTCTGCAAACTTGTTCATGGAGACAGCTACCTCTACCCATGAATGGAATGTTGAATTGGGCAACAGAGAATCTCTCTCAGGTAATTGTAAATTAGACTCCTCATACTTCTTTGCTGCAGTCTCCTTTAGTACTGATATGTCCTTAAAAGAAATAAATAAATAACATATTCTGCTTCCTGAAAAAAAAAACAATTTTGTAGCAAAAACAACAACACAATAATTTGAGCTATCTTAAATCCTAGTTACAGAACATCTATGTAAATTCAAATCTTGTTCTATTTGAAGTAGCTAATGCCCCATATACATATACATAAGGACATATAACGGATTCCTTCTAATGTAGCATAGGAAAGTGATGAGATGTTACCATGTAAACATTATAATGAGATTCTTCTGTGTGACCAATCTAATTTTTTTACAAACGTATTTACTATTATTAACTATTAGGCAATTTTGACTCATATTCATACCATTTTAAATTTAGAAGAGAACTCATTTCATTCAGTCTCCTTACTTTACAGATGATGAAATTTAGAACAAGAGAAGTGAAATGATTGACCCAAGGTCATATAGCTAATTAGTGAAATTGTTGCACCAGGGACTAGATCTCCAATCTAGTAATCTTTCTACTAACCTATGCTACAAAAATTATTTACAAAAGCATAAAAAAACCTTTAGAAATTTTTCACTGAACTATGAAAATAAGAAAGATAACAACTTTGAAAAGACTGTTTGGTGTCTGGTTTTTCCCCCAGCTCATATTTTATTAATTTAAGTAACCATAAAGTTCTGGTATAAAGAAAATGGGTCAGTCATGTAGTGAGAGTGAGGCCCCTAATGGTTTGTGGTTTCAATCAGAGGAAAGACCCTTCCCCCCAGGCTTTGTTTCCATGAATGCTCATGGAAGATTTATGGGACAAGATGGCTATGAATTGTAAAAGATGGGAAAGTATATATGGGCTTCAATCTACACTTTTAAAGGGAATATTTGCAACAATGAGAGTAGAAATGCACAATACTAGGCTCTGGGGATAAAAAAAACTCACAAAAAAACAAACATTAACTGTCCTCAAGAAACTGCAGAAGACAACATTCATTCTTTTAAGGGAGACAACACACACATATATATGAAATGTATATATACATATATATATATATACACACACTCATATATACACACATTTGTATGTGTATATATATACACATATGTATGTATGTATGTATGTGTGTGTATATATATACAATGAACACAAGGTCATTTTGGTGAAGGAGTGCACTTGCAGCTGAAGGATCAGAAAGGCTCATTTAAATGACATGAGATTCAATAGAAACCAGTGGTTTTAAGAAGTTGAGGTGAAACAGTAAATGCATTTCAGGTAGAGGAAACAGCCTGTCCAAAAGCATGGCGATGGGAGACGAAATGTTGTGTGTAAAGTTGGACCACATACAATGTGAGGGGGATTAATATGTAAGGCTAAAAAGATAAATAATAAAATTGCAAAGGATTTTTTTTTTTTGCTTTTTGGTGAGGCAATCGGCGTTAAGTGACTTGCCCAGGGTCACACAGCTGGGAAGTGTCAAGTGTCTGAGGCTGGATTTGAACTCAGGTCCTCCTGACTCCAAGGCCTGAGACCGCGCCACCTAGCTGCCCCTAAATATTTGGGGGGGGGTAAGGCAATTAGGATTAAGTGACTTGACTAGGGTCACGCAGCTAGTGAGTGTTATGTGTCTGAGGCCAGATTTGAACTCAGGTCCTCCTGAATCCAGGGCCGGTGCTCTATCCACTACACCACCTAGCTGCCCTCTGCAAAGGATTTTTAAATGCCAAACACAGGAGTTTGATCTCAGAGATCATGTGAAGCTCTTGGAGTTTACTGAGCTTTAAGAATATTACTTTGTTAGCTATGTGGAGAATAGATTAGAAATTAGAGGCAAGGGGACCAATCAGGAGGCTGGTGCAATGGTCCAGGAGTGAGATGATAAGGCCCTGGATAGGATGGTAGTAGGGTGGGTGGAGAAAAGGGGACAGATGTGAGAGATGTTTTGGAGGTAGCTTTGATAAGACTGAGCAACTGTTTGAACATGGAGGACAAGGGAGAGTAAGGATTCCAGGATAATACCAAAGTTGTGAACATGGGGACTGAAAGTAGGGTGAGCTCAACAGAATTTTAGAGGTATGGAAGAGAAATGTTTTTGTGTGACTGTAGATAATAAGCTCTGTTGAAACTCAGATGCCTCTATTGAGTTGGAAATGTCTAATTGGTAGTTGATAATGTGGGACTGGAGCTCAGGAGACAGCCTAGGGCTGGATGTACAGGTCTGGGAGTCATCTGCATAGATGCTAAAGGATTCTATGGGAGTTGAAGAGGTCACTGAGAAAGAATATAGAATGAGAAGAAAAGAGGACCCAGAAACAAGCTTTGAGGTATATGTCTATATATATATATATATATATATATGTATGTATATATATGTTTCCCACTTATAACTTTCTATAGACCTAGGGTATGATGGAAAAGAAGAAAATCTGGGGCATGTTCACACAGTGGGTGTAGTCCACAGAAGTCTTGTCATAATGAGTCCACACTGTGTGGATTTTATAGGTAAGGTTGTTGTTGTTTGTCCTTCATTCTCAAAGAGGACCATGACATCAGGAAGGAGATGTCATGACTTACAAGTGAATTGGATTTAAGTGAGGCAGGGCTGTGCAAAGTCACCAGCCTCACCAGTCTAGTGGCAAGACGTAGATAAGGAGACTGGAGATGGCGCAGATGCAGTCCCCATTCAGTGACTGAGGCTAGGTAAAAAATGAGGAAAAGAATGGCCTCTTTTACATAGTCAAAAGAAAAAGAAAAAAAAATCAATCTGGGAGGGGACGACCCTTAGGGTTTCTGGCCAAAACAAAAACAATTGCTATTTACACTCACTCAGAGCCATGGGTAAGGTTATCTTATGGCAAAGTCCTTTTGTTAGGTGTTACTAAATAATACTAGCTATGATTTATCTACTGCTTTATTGTTGCAAAGTTCGTTATGCATGTTATCTCCTTTGATCCTTATGGCAACCCTATGGGACAGTGCTATTATTACATCCATTTTGTAGAAGAAGAATTAGAGGCTGAGACAGGTTAAGTGACCTATTCATGGTCACAGATAGTAACTGTCTAAAGTAGTATTTGAGCTCAGGTTTTTCTGACTATTGCTTTACCCACTATTCCACCTTGCTGTCTATAAATCCCTTTGGATCCAAGACTATCAGCTCTGTACTGAATTCTCCTGTATAGTTAATGGCAGAAAACCCACATAAAGCCACGGAGAGAGAATTATCCTATTTCTCTAGTCTGACATTTGTTGCAGTATAGACAAAGGGGAATGTGGTTGCCTAAATCTGAAGGGACACCAAGGAGCAGCTGTGAGCATGGTTTAATCATATCAAGCCTCAGGATTTTGTAGCTATTTCACCCAGGCTGCAGGTTCCCAAAAGAAGGATATTCAATTCTGAGGGAAAATATTAAACTCTGGGAAAATGGTCGAATCAAGTTGTACCCCTGTGCTTTCATGCATATGGTGAGTATTCAAGTAAGGGTACCTCAGGTAATTAAAGAATTAAAATTGGGTTTTGGCTGAAATTCATTAGCCTCCCATGTGTAACATTTGTGTGTAAAGCTATGAAAATGAGGTCCCCTTGTTGGTATTTTTTTAATGCACTCTCTCAATACATTTAAAAAATCTTAATGACAATTTCCTGACTAAAGAGTATTGGTAAAAGCAAGCCAGTGTTCTTGCAGTTTACTCTTTGGATCTAATTACATTCTTGAGCCTTCCATTTACCTTAGTTTTCTGATCAGAGAGATGATAGGTTTTACCTTGAACTTCAATAAACATTTGTTAAGTATAATCAAAATTATCTATTCTACATTTCATAATGCTCTCTATCTCTTGCTTGGTCATAACTTCTTCCCCTCCCCATAGATCTGACAAGTGGACTATTTCTAACTCTTCTGATTTGCTTATGGTATCACCTTTTATGTCTAAATCATGCACCCATTTTGGCCTTATCTTGGTACATGGTGTGAGATGTTGGTCTATACCAGGGGTGGGGAACCCATGGCCTTGAGGCCGTATGTGGCCCTCTAGGTTCTCAAGTGCAGCCCTTTGACTGAATCCAAACTTCACAGAACAAATCCTTTTATTAGGATCTCCTTATCTACTTATTAGTGCCAAGATTAAATGGCTATATCCTTACCCCCACAAAGATTACAATCTAGTAGGGAAATGAGACATATATACAAATAACTATAACACAAAATGAAAAATAACAACAATAGTAATAATAGCATTTAAATTGAGTTTTAAGGTTTACAAAGCACTTTACAAATATTGTTTCATTTTTTCCTCCCAACCCTTGGAGGTAGATGCTATTATTAGCTCTATTTTACAGATGATGAAACTGAGGCAGAGAGAAGTTAGGTGGCTTGCCCAGAGTCACACAGCTAGTAAGTGTCCACTACTAAATTTGATCTCAGGTCTTCCTGAATGCAAGTTCTTCTATCTACTCTACCTCCTAGGTGCCTCTAGGTGCCTAAGAAAGGGACTTTCTAAATGCTATGTGAAATCTGAGGGGAGAAACACAGAATCTCGGAATCCCAGAGTTGGGAGGAACATCTGAGGTCATATGGTACAAACTGCATCTATACAAGAATCATCTCAGTAACATCCCCAACAAGTGATCATTCAGCCTCTTCTTGAACACATCTATTGAGATGAAACCCATTGTTTCCCAGGCATTCTACTTTTGAGCAGTTCTCCTTGATGGACAGTTTTTCCTTATGTAGAATCAAAATTTGCCTCTTTGAAACGTCTACCTAGTTTTCTTGTTCTGCCCTTTTGGGGCCAAGCAGAATTAGGATGGTCCTTCCTTCCACAATCAGACCTTCAAACACCTTTCAGGATAGTTATCATACCCTTTTCTAGACCCTAGTCCCTCCAAAATGATGCATTCTCTCTACTATGCCATGCTGGCTAAAATAGTTTTGTTCAATCATGTCTGACTCTTCATGACTTCATCTGGAGTTTTCTTGGCAAAGATACTAGAGTGGTTTGCCATTTCCTTCTTCAGCTCCCTTTACAGATGAACAACTGAGGCAAACAGGGTTAAGTGACTCGTCCAAGGTCACATAGCTAATAAGTGTCTGAGGCCAGATTTGAACTCAGGAGGATGAGTCTTCTGACTCCAGGCCCAACACTTTATCCATTGCACCACCTAGCTGCCCCCATGAAATGTTAGGAAAGCAAAAATAGCCAGACTGATTTGAAATGCAGTGGATAAAACCAGAGAATCTCTTTAGGAAAGTGTCACTCAGCCTTTGAGGTCTAGAGGCTGAGCTAAGAGATAGCAAATACTACAGGAAACTGCTATGGCTATAAATCATAGGGCAATTTGTCTGTATCTATAGTGTGGCTAGGATTGTTGATCCTGGGTCTGTCCTTTTAGTTGTGAACATGGCGAGCAGTGGGATCAATGGTCTTACCTATGGCTCCATTTGTATTTATGGAGTGCATCTGTGTGTGGGCAGCAAATATGTCACAAAAATAAAGAAGCTAACTAACCAATTGACTGCAGGCCTGTTATTGGTCAATGTTGCCATATATATTTCACCATCCAGACTTGCATCCCTGGGGGCATGGAAGCATTTTCTTATTTTATACAATGAATGTTCATTTTAATATGTGGTGAATTTAATATTGCACTCTGGAGAAATATTAAATAGGATTCTTGGGAAAAGCCTGGGGGAGAGAACACTAGACTTGAAATCAGGTGATCCCTATTGGCAATCTGCCACTGGCCAATTGTATCACTTTGGCCTGGTGATCAACTCTCTGAGGCTCAGTTTCTTTATCTGTACAATGTCCAATGTGTACATAAGAACACCTACTTAACAGAGCTGTTGTGAAACTCAAATGAAATAATATATTTGCAAGAAAATGTTTCATAACTCTAAAGTCTTCCCCTTCTTTGGAGACCCCCAAGCAGAGGTTGGACAACCACTTTGTAGGGTATGTTACGGTGTGGATTCCATTCATGACTGGATGACCAGTAAGGGCTCTTCCCATTTTCCCATTTCTGTGATTTTGTTATACAAATGTGAGCTGCTGTTATTCTTTTATTCTATTAGAACTTGCAATGCAGTGAAGAATGACCTTTAACCACTCCTTTTTAACCAGATAAATGAGAGGCAAGGGGAGTGCCCTTTAGCATGGCTGCCTGGATTTCCATTTGCTTGTTCACCTTAAAGGCCATTGTTAATGACACTCAGTATAACATGCAAATGTGCTCAAATAGGCTGGCAGAGGGCATACAAACATTTATAAAAATGCAGAAGTTGTATTCAACTAAATGTTGTAAATATCCAGATTTACATGGCTCCTTAACACTTCCTGAGTAGTGAGAAAACTAGAAGACCTGGAGAGCCTGTATGCATCATGGATGTCTCATTAGGATATGTCTGGGAGTACTGATGGCTTAGTCTGCCCTTTATTCCTGTGTCCCTTGAGTATTATCATCTGTGGTGTTTTCAGCTCAGTTTAAATTCAAATACTTTTTTTCCTAGCAAAATTTATTTGTAAGGCAGTCCAAGGTCTATTTCCTCAACACATCAGCTCTCATTTCTTAATGGAAAATGTATATATTGGTTTCTTTGGCAAAGTGACAGATTCTTGTTGTTGGTGGGCTCTGTACTACATCTTCTCAGATAATGATGATTTTCTGAAATAGTAGTCAACAGTTGATTTGTCTCATATTTGGAACTCAATATCTACATGTTGAACCCAAAAGATCAAGCTGGGGCAAAGAACAGAGAAGGATGGAAGAGCATAATTTTTCTGCTTGAGTCATTTCTAAGAATGATTAGTTGTTTGATTATATATACAAGGCATTTAACTTCTGTGAGACTCAGTTGCTTCATCGGAAAAATAATTCTGTTGAGCTAGACAAATATTCATTCCAATTTGAAGGTGCCATATTTATTTATCCTTGAATCTTAGTAGAAATGATGCCTACTTAGAGGTATTTATATTTACCTTTTATCTTGCCTTACTGTGGAGGCACAGTGACGTAGGTGAGGTAATAGAGTCATTCTGAGAAGGTGCTTTGAGTGAATACCTAGGTGAGGACAGTTGACAGGACCAAGATGGAGAAAAAGCAGGAGGGGTCGGTTACTCCCTCTTACTGTATTCATGATCTTTTCACTAAAGGGTCTAGAGATGGGGTTAGGGTAGGCTAGAGAGAAGGATCAAGGGGAATTATAATTCTGTTTGTTAGGCAATGTGATGTTGCCTCCAAACATCCCCATGTCTCCCTCATGCTTAAAAAAAAAACTCACTTGTTCTGACCATCCCTGGTATTTTTCTGTTTATCTCTCCTCCCTTTCATGGCTAAACTCTTTTTTAAAAACTTTCTACATTCCGCAGTCTATAATTGGTGCCTCCACTCTCCTCATTGACTCGCTTCCAAACCCTCTAAAGTCTGACTTTTACCCTCATAATTCAACTGAAACTTCTCTCTCTAATGATCTCTTAATTACCACATCTAATGACCTTTTCTTAGCTCTCATTCTTGACCTTTCCGCAAGCTTAGATACCGATAATCAAACTCTTCTCCTTGATAATCTCTCTCCAAGTTTTCCTGATGCTTCTCTCTCCCAGTTCTCCTCCTGTCTGTTGGACTGCTTCTTCTCATTCTCCTTTGTTGGATCTCCACCATCCACTAATCATGGGCATCCCCTCTTGTGTCTGTTTTTGGCCTTTTCTTTTCCCTCAATCTTACTCCACATGGTGATCTCATTAGCTCCCATAGATTCAATTATTATCACCAGGTAGATGATTTTCTGCCTACAGAGCCAGGCCCAACTTCTCTCTTGATCTCCAATTTTGCATCTTCAGCTTCTTTTTGGTCACCTCATACTGGATATCCCCTAGACATCTTAAACTAAACATGTCCAAAAAAAACCCTCAAGATCTTTCCCCCACAAACACTCACTTTTTTTTTTAACTTTCCTACTCCTGTTGAGGGCACCAACATTCTCTCAGTCATCCAAACTCACAACGTTGTTGACATTGTTGATTCTTAACTTGCACTCACCTTAGAGAGCCAAAACAAGTCGTCACCAAGTCGTGTTGTTTCTACCTTCATCACATGTCTTGTATGTGCCCTCTTCTTTCTCCTCACAGTGTCATCAACCTGGTGCAGGCCCTCATCACCTCTACTCCAGACTTTTACAATTGTCTGATGGTTGGTCTCCCTGTCTCAAGTGTCTTCCTATACTAATCCATCCTCTACTCACTGCCAAAGATATCTTCCTGAAGCATTCATGGGGCTCACAATGCCATTCCCCTATTCAAGAAACTCTTATGGCTTCCTATTGCCTCTAGGATCAAATATAAAACCTTTTATTTAGTTTTTAAAGCCCTTGACAATCTGTCCCACTTCCTAGCTTTCCAGTCTTCTTACTTCCTACTTCTCTGCTCCATGTACTAGATGGTCCAATGACCCTGACCCTGGCTTCCATGCTGCGTCTCGCACATGACACTCCATATCTAGGCTCCGTGCCTTTTTACTGGCTGTCCCTCATGCCTGGCTTCCTTCAAGATTCAGCTCAATTCCTGCCATCTGAAGGAAGCCTTTCCCAATCACTCACTTCATTCCTCCCTGCTGGTGCCTTCCTCTGTTATCTCCTATTATATCTATATATATCTGGTATGTACATAGTTTTTTGTATGTTGTCTCCTTCATTAGAATGGGAGCTCCTTAAGGTCAAGGACTGTGGTTTTACCTTTGTCAGTATCCTTAGCATTTAGCACCAGGCCTGGTAAATGATAGGTGCTTAATAAATGCTTGCTACTATTGATGTTGTTGAATTTTCACTTGCTGATATCATCTAGGGAATCTGAATCCACAGAGCTATGGCATAATGAAGAGAATCCCAGTCTAAGAATATGAGAACCTATTTTAGGCCTAGCTTTGAGACTTTCCACGTGACCTTGGGCAATCAGCATAACAACTATGATTGACAATTTCCTCATCCGAAAAATAGGGATGACAATATATGTCACAAGTTTATTGTGAGGAGCAGATATGATAACGTATGTCGAAGCATTGTTTAAACTGTAAAGCCTCACACAAATATAGAACAGTATTATAAATAACCAAACTGCCCTGACCACCAGCAGAACTGTTCTTGGCAAGTTAATACCATGCAAAATTTTATAGCTCTCTTTTCAATGAAAAAAAATGTTGTCAATTAAAAATTTTGGATATTTTAGTAATATTCAATAATACTGTTTTTATTTTTGTTTTGATACAGACTTCTGATTTCATTGGGTGTAGGAATTCTCAGGGTAGAACTTCCTTCCTTTAATACAGGTCAGCAGTTCATCAAGTATTCACGGGGGCACTGAGAGGCTGACTGGCCCATAATCACAGAAGTAGTAGGTGTCAGGACTTGCCCCTAGGTCCTCCTGCCTACAAGGCTGGCCCTCTGTCCACTGCATCACTCTGCTTTTCTGATGATACATCTTAACACAGGGTGGCCAAAGTTTTAATGTAGTTTTAAGCTATTAAAACTCCTATCTTGATTAAAATTTATAACTGTTATATCTTATGTCCTACACCTAACACTTATTAACCGCATAACACTGGGAAAATAACTTCACCTCTGCATGCCTTAAAACTCATCTACAAAGTCTTAGTGCAGTTGTAGTTTGTTGGGTCACCCTGCGTATCCATTTAGCACATTTTTCTTCTAAGGCACTTTATAGATTCGTTGCTGCCTAACAAAGGCAGTAATCAGCAGTAAGCCAAGACTCATAAGGAAGTTACATCTCCCATGAGGTCAAGAAAAATTAAATTTTAGGAAAAACCTAAACCATTCAGCCTCCACAAGTGCCCTAAGCACAGTCAAGTTCTCATTGCTAGGTAGGTAGACAAATGACTAGCCCTTGTTCCCAATATGTTAAAGGCTACTTTATAGAGAAATCAGTGGAGTTCTTTGCCTCCTGCAAAAATAGCTTAGAGGGAAAAAAGGAAAAGATGGGAGAACCATTCAAATGTGATTTCATTAATGTAGCCATTTCAACCTTTTTTTAAGTACAACTGTCCCTGAATATACTTCAGGGAGGGGAAAGGTACAATGACAGCCAATGTCAACTATGGGAACTTCACTAAGGACCATTATGATCCTGTGCAATTAGGGAGACTCACATCTCCATGTTTCCCCACGAAGCACTCCTGATGAACATCTTTTGTAGTCATTTACTCATTTTCTTATTAATATATGCATACAGAAAGAAGAGCTTGGTAAAGCCCAGTGTCTCTTCCCAGAACAGGTTTGAAGCCTGTGTATTATTTTAGAGTCATCCCTCCCTCCAATCTCCCATAATTGAAAGTAGACCAGTCCTCTAGCTTGCTCCTTCACTATACTGTATGCTTTTTCATTCATGCTGCCACCGACTCTGAAGTATAGAATCACATAATTACAGAAGGCTAGAACAAGAGGGGACCTTAGAGATCAGCTCACCCATCTGCTCATTTTACAAAGAAGAAGGCTGAGACTCGGCAAGATAAAGTGACTCTCCCAAAGTTACACGGCTAGTGTACAGAGCCTTGATGTCAATCAACAATTTCAACTGAATTTCTGGCACAGCATCTTAACAGGTAGCCTTGCTTTCAGGCTGCATCCCTGTCAGTCCATAAACATTTATTAAGAACCTGCTATGTACTAGGCACTGTGCTAAGTGCTAGGGATACAAATAGGGGAAAAGACAATTACTGCCCTTAAGGAACTTACAATATAATAGAGGACAAATCTTCAAAAGAGCTTTCATTTTGTCCTCCCTTTGCTAGTCAAGGTCCTGAAACAACTGACTCCATATTACCACTACTTCATCTCTCCATTCAGGTCTGACTCAAGTCTCGCTTCTGCCATAGATAATGCTCCCACTGGGCTCATTCCTAACTTCTACCTTTTGTTCACTTTGTCCAAATGGATGATGGGCTTCCATTTGTTTGTCTGCATTTTATCTCCTGAGATAGCCTTTTGCCTGGCAAATAGTGTTTGAAAAATGCTAGTTGATTGACTGACTTGATCCTGTGTCTCCGTGACTTGCATAGTAGGAAGGATGTTTGGGAGAGGACAGAGGTCAGTTTGTGGGCCAAGATGGAGGTGTTCTTAGTGCCATCAAGAGTAGTCATTTGGTCTTTCACAAATGATTTAGTGCCCTGTTTTAATAAATAGACACACCACAGTGTCATAGATAGAGTGCAGGGCTTGATATCCAGAAGACCTGGCTTCCAATCCTGCCTCTGATACTGATTAGACATATAACCCTGGGAAAACCACTTAATCTCTACCTGCCTCAAGTAACTTCTTCAGACTCACCTACCAAGCCAAAGACTGATTTGATCTAATCTATCTTGGTAGAGGGAGTTTTCCAGTATAGACAAAACTTCATGATTGTCTTTCAGTGTTGTTGTTTTAAATCTCCCTTCTCCAATCCATCCTTCCTGTCTCTTCCAAAACAGTTATCCTCAGGCATAGGTCTGACCACACTGCTTCCCTACTCAAAGTCTTCAGTGGCTCTGTATTTCATCTAGGACAAAAAGTAAACACCTAAGCCTGGAAGTTTCTCTTATAAAGTTCTGATATTCAAGATACAGGTTTAAATCTATGTCAGCCATTTCCCAAAAGATAAATGATCAAAGGCTATGAAAAAGCAGTTATCAAAAGAAGAAATCAAAGCTATCAGCAACCATATGACAACATGCTCCAAATCACTAATAATAAAAGGAAAACAAATTAAAACAACTCTGTGGTTTCACTTCATACACATTAGATTGTGAGACAAAAGAAAAAAAGAAAAATGACAGTTGTTGAGCAAGACAGGGGAAGGCAGACACCCTAATGCATCAACAGCAGAACTGCAAATTGATGCAGTCATTTTGGGAAAGCAGTTTGGAACTATACCAAAAAGTCACTAAACTGTGCATACCTTCTGACCCAGTGATACCTTTACCAGGCCTATTTCCTAAAGAGATCAAAGAAAGAAAGAAAGAACCATATGTACAAAAGAATTTATAGCACTTGTATTTTGTTGTATCAAAGAAAATTAAAGATGTGCTCATCAATAGGGAACAATCATGGCATATTAATATGATGGTTATAGTTGCATTATACGAAATGATGAAAGGGATAGTTTCAGGAGAACCCAAGAAGACTTGCATGAATTGATGTAAAGTGAGTGGAACTAGGAAAAGTATTTATATAATAATAATAATAATAATAACATTGACTCGAGTGACACAGAAGAAGAGGGTACCTATATTTTTTTTGGGGGGGAAGCAGTGAAGCAATCAGGGTTAAGTGAGTTGCCCAGGGTCACACAGCTAGTGTCTAGTGTCTGAGGCCAGATTTAGGGCTGGTACTCTATACGCTGCACCACCTAGCTGTCCTGAGGGTACCTATATTGATGAAATAAAGGACTCATCAAGAAATCAAAGTATGGCAAAATATAGATTGCCAAATCTAACTATTTTCCATTGAATATATTATTGAAAAAACTGCTAACTGGGAATACAACCAATGACTCTGAAACCATTAAAACAAGAAAAATACATTGAGACAACTATTAAATTACCACTTATATCTGTATATACTGGGCCCCAATGAAGATAGAAATGTCATTAAAGTCTTCACTAAGTATTCCAAGGCTAAGATTAACTACTAATTACTGATCTTCTCCTCTGAATCTCATGGATTAGACAACAATAGATCCTTGCCCAAGCACGACTTAATGGTTATTTCTGGCCCTCCTGTCTGAGTGAATGTAAGTAGCAACTGTTTCTCTTTTGGCCAGCAACCCTGAAGGTCTTCCCCTCCCAGCTGGATTTTTTTTATTATTATTAAAGGAGCCTTCCCTTTACTAACTTTTTTTTTTTGGTTAGGCAATGGATTTAAGTGACTTGCCCAGGGTCACACAGCTAGTAAGGGTTATGTGTCTGAGGCCGGATTTGAGCTCAGGTCCTACTGAATCCAGGGCTAATGATCGATCCACTGCACCACCTAGCTGCCCCTTTACTCACTTCTTAAAGAGGCCTATTCACTGAATGGGCATTGCCTCACTCAAAGTGAGAACCTGGAAAGACCTTAGTTTAAAAGGGCCAAAGTCTCCCATTGCATCCTGGTCCATCTCCAGTCTTCCTGATTGATATTTGGCTACTGGACCCAGATGGCTCCGGAGGAATAAGTGAGACTGCTGACTTTGCACAGCCCTCCCTTACTCAAATCAAAGTCAATTGCAAGTCATGTCATCATCTCCCTGTCAACAACAACCACACATAATTACTGATCTTTTCCTATTATTTTATGTATTCACATATAAGTCAAGATTTCAGTTCTGTGTAGAAGATATATGTGGATAAAAAGGTGGGCTCTGATTAATAGTCAGTGTAACAGATTAAGATCTTCAAATTTAACGTCTTTTATAAGTACAAATATTCCTGCCATTTCTACTCATATTTATTTGCATGATTATGTTTTGAGTAAGCCTCATAAGAATTCAGGTCACTCCAGAAACTGGTGTCAACCTACTTGTAGTTGCACCTTTATTGAGATTTTTTTCCTCTTTAAATAAACTCCAGCCAAACTGGACTTTTCACTGTTTCCCAGACATGTTCTTGACTTTCTTGTGTCCAAGCTTTGATCATGACTTTCTCTAGGCAGAGAATTCTCTTCAGTCTACTTATCTGCTTGTTGGAATCAATCAAAAAGCATTTATTAAGTATATACTCTGCACTAGGCCCTGTTCTAGGTGCTAAGGAGGTAAAAGCAAAAAATGTGACAGTCCCTGCTTCAAGGAGCTTATGCTCTTTTGGGAGAGACAACATGTATGTATATATTGGCACATACAAAATGGATACAGAATAGACACATGGTCATTTTTGGAGAAGAAAAATTGAGGAGATCAGGACAGGCTTCATGTAGAAGGTGGTGCTTGAGTTGAGGTTTGAAGGAAACAGTTTTCCTGCTTTTTTCCCACATTGGCCTCCAATCTCTCCCCAAAATTTCTCCAGTGAAGGCCTCTGTTACTTAGCTTCCTTCTCTGCTGATATTCTACCACCACAATTCCTGACTTCCTTTGAAAACTTGGACGACAGCAAGACTGTATATACATAATAATAACTTATTGTTGTAATAGCTAGCATGTCTATAGCACTTATATGTGCCAGGCACTGTACTATAAGTGCCTTACAAATTTCTAATTTGATCCTTTTGACAACCATGGGAAGGAGATATTATTATTATTCCCACTTTATAGTTGAGGAAACTGAAGCAAAGGTTAAGTGACTTTCCCACCTAGTAAATATCTGAGGCTGAACTTGAACTCAGTTCTTCCTGACTCCAAGCCCAGAGCTCAATCCACTGAGCTACCTACACATATCAGAACAAATTCGTGCACTTTGGGAAGTCCATTGTTAATGCATTTCCCCAAGGAAAACATGAGCAGAGCTCCTTAGATCTGCATTGAATGGTTACATTCTCATACAGTCAGTTATTAGCAAAAGAACAAGCAAATGTTGGAACTCTTATTGTCATGAATGATAAATGTATATAATAACAGATGATCATTTTTGACCCCAGAATGGCAATATTTTATCTATTGCCTGTCATGGTGTTAAAGAGAAGTTAAAACTCTTTATGAACTCTTTAATCTCCTACACTCATGGCCCTTGAGAATAAAATGTCACCTTAATTAAAAAATCAAAACTCCTTACCTTTTGGTCACATAATTCAAATTCAGACCTTGAAGATTAAATTATTCCCAGAGATGAGTAGCAGCTCTGTTTTCATAAATATGCTAGGTGCCTAATGGTTTAATTTTTAGAATATTAAACATAAATTTCTGGATTGAGACATGGCATTTTAGAATATCTTTATCCCAATTGATCTGCCCTAACCATGATATGCATCTCCCAAATACTTAACCATTCAGTTAATCTGCAAATCTTGAAGTAGCTGCTGTGTGCTAAGCATACAAGAAACATACCTACCCTCCAGGAGTCTATAATCTATTTAGAGATAGACATATGCACATGAAAATGTAAGAATAATAGGAAGAAAAAAGTAAATGCTAACTAAATGGTGCATATAGTAACTGCTTTTGGAAATTAACGGAGGGAGAGGACTGGCAGAGGAAGGAGGAGGTTGACTGAGTTTTGAAATATGGACAGGGCTTAGATGTTCAAATAGGAATATCCTAGTGGAATTGAATGCAATAAGATAAGTTTTGTTAGGAATAAATGTAGAATCCTACATTTGTTTTCCAAAACCCAACTGCACAAGGACAGGATAGGGGAAATAGAGCTAAATGGTGGCTCTCATTCAAACTATTTTTAGTTTTAGTGGACTGTGTTATTCTACACACAGATTCAATGCTCTTATACAACCACTGAATTACTCCTACCCCATAGCCAGTTTCCAGCTTCCAAAATGACCCCCACCAACTCTAAAGCTGCTTCCTAATATCCTTAAAAAGTTGGCACCTGTATGCTCTGCAGCCTTGGGTATCTAACATCTGTCCCCTTCCAATTTGGCTCCTCAACATATGACAGGCTTCAAGCTCACGAGACATTCACAGTGTAACATGACAAGCCAAAAAAACAGGTGTAATTTTAGGATGCATTAATAGAATATGACTACTAGAATTAATAGCCCTGATACATATCCTGAGTTGGAATACATACAAACATATATGTATGTTTTTATGTATGTGCTTATATATGTTTACTGGTATGCATTCCAGCCAGGATATGTTATCAGGACTATTAATTCCCTTATTCTGGGAATCATATTCTGGATGTCACATTGTGGTGTATTAGGCAGGGGTCTCACCCAATTCTGGAACCTCTAACTACTTGGGTTCAATGTGAGATGTTTTGAGTAATCGTAATTATACATATACAGCTTGAGGCTGTTTTCTATTTCACAGAGACCAAAACAATACAAAATGAAAAACTAAGTAAGTATTTAATTGAACAGAATAGCATGGTAGATAAGAAGGAAAATCAATAGAATTATTTGCAACTTTTCTCCTTCATATCAATCAATCAATACACATTTATTAAGTACCTACTATATTCCAGACACTATGCTAAGCATTTTATGCACAAAGAGGTGCAATCCCCTCCAGGCTTCTAAGAATTTCAAATTTAATTTTCCTTAATTTCCCCCAGATCAATACAGTATTAGGGGAAAGGGACACAATTGCCTTTGAGATTCACCTGCCCCAGGAACAGAATTTGTTTTAGTGACTTCTGTTTTAGTAGTGGCCCTCCCCCACCCCCCACCTTTGCCTCCCAGAAGGAGGGGATCTATTTGAGCCTCACAGAACAGACTTCCAGTGGCTGGTGACAAGGGTGGCTGTGACTCTTGGATTCACTACAACAATCTCACTTCATGTGGCTCTTCTTTGACTAATGCCTTGGCTTGTTTTCCTCCTCCACTGATGCCAACCTATTGGCTGCTCTTCTTTAAAAAAAAAATCTTTCTTCCTCCTAAGATGCTTTTTAAAACCTTCCACTTTCTGTCTTTCTTATATGTGACTGCTTCATGTACCCTTCTGTTATTATTGCTATTCAGTTGTGTCTGACTCTTCATGACTCTGTGGACCATATTGACCATGAAGTTTTCTTGGCAAGGATACTGGATTGGTTTACCATATCCTTCTCCAGTGGATTAAGGCAAACAGAGGTTAAGTGACTAGCTCAGGGTCACATACCTAGTAAGTGTCTGAGGCCAGATTTGAACTAAGGTCTTCCTGACTGCAGGCCCAGCACTCTAACCACTGAGGCACCTAGCTGCCCAACCACCTGACTGTACCATTCTACATGTAGCCAAACTGACCTTCTTGATGTTCCTTTGCACCTATGCACAGGCTATCTATCCCCTTATCACACTCTCTCCTCACCTTGGCCTCTAACAATCTCTAGTTTCCCACAAAATTCAGCTCAAGGCTATATCCTACATGAGCCCGCTCCTCATCCTCCATTTGCTAGTGCCTCCCTTCTCCCAAATTACTTTGTTTTTTTATGTAGTTATTTGCAGGGGAGATGTGCACTGGTAAATGTTTAACAACCTCTCTAGAAAAAAAATAATCAGGATACACTTTTAAGTTTAATCTGCATTAATATACTTAAATCTAAATAACCAGCAAAATAATAAATCAAGTCCTGATTTGTAATGTTTTCTGATTCCTGAGGTGTAAACGCTCACACCAAAAATCTAACAATCAAGTCTTGCAAGCCCTTTAGGGCTGGCTTCAGCACACCCCTGCTTCTAAGTGCACGTGTTGTCTTTCCCTATATAATCTAAGCTTCTTGGGGGCCAGGACTGTTTCATTTTGTCTTTGTATTCCCATTTCATAGTAGGTACTTAATAAAGACTTGTGGATTGACTTGAAGAGCCCTTAGCAATCACAGCCCTCGCCTTATAAAACAACTGCTCCCCTAGTCTCATTAAGCTCCACTGGAAATTAGTTCTAGTGAATTTCTTCCAATGATCAATGGTCTTTGGACCCCTAGCATTATAGGAGATGTAGTCGAAAGGATAGCTTCTTATTACATAAGAAAGGACAATGATAGCATGCATCTGGAGAAGGCTGAGCAGGGTGACAAGAATACTGTAAGTACTGCAAATCATGCTATGTGGGGTCACTCAAAAGAACTAAGGGTGGAGAAAAGAAGACTTAATGGGAGCATGTGTTGTCATCAAGAAGGTCCCCAAAAGAAGAGGAGTTAGCCTTGTTCTAACTGGCCCTAGCAAAATTAGGAACAACGAGCGAACATTAAAGAGTAGCCAGTTGAGGCTAATTGAGACTTAGTAATTGTTCTAGGTATTGAAAAGTGCATTGAGCAAGCTCAGGAGGTAGTTAGTTCCCTATACCTGGAAGTATTGAAGTGCAGACTAGATGGCTACTGACCCAGGATGTTGTAGAGAGTTTCTTGTTTAGGATCTAAGCTTGTTTCCAAATCTGAGATTCGTGGGTGGAGCTAGAGGGATGGGAGAGGGCATTCCAAGTTGGAAGAGAACTATCAGGGAAAGGGACAGGAAAGTATAAGGCATGTGCAGGAAACCATGAATAAACCAGTTTGCCTGGACTATTGCAACAGCCTTGTGACTGGGCCTCTTGATTTTAGACTCCTCCTACTCTAATCTATTTTCTACATAGCTGCCAAAATAAGTGCCCGAAAACAAAAATCTCACCATATCAGTCATGCTCAAGAACTTTTGATGTCTTCCTATTGCTTGATGATGAAATATAAACTCCATAACTTGATATTTAAAGCCTTCCCTAGTCAAGCTTCAGTCTACCCCTTTCCAGGTTTATGGCACAGTCCTTCCTTCACATAGGGCAGTGAGGTAGTGCAGTGGAGAGAGTGTAGGGCCTGGCGTCATGAAGACTTGAATTCAAATCTGTCCTCAAACACTAGTTGTGTGATCCTGGGCAAGTCACTTAACATGTTTGTTTTAGTTTCCTCATCTGTAAAGTGACCTGGAGAAGGAAATGGCAAACCACTCCAGTATCTTTGCTGAGAAAACCCAAATGGGGTCATGAAGAGTTGTACATGCCGAAATGACTGACTAACAACATACAGGCAGGAGGTGTTAAAGCCAAAACTGTTAGAGCCTTCTCACCTTGGTCCAATGTGTTTTCTGTTACACCATGTTGCCTCTGTTCTTGATTAATGTTTTCAACATAAAACTTGCAAATAAAACAAATAATTTCCAACAGTTTGAAATTTTTCAAACCTAAATGAGAAGACTCTTTTAAACAGTTCTAAAAGTAAATGATAAATGACATTTTTAAACCTTTCTTATGCTCTTCATACTTTTTTGAAGGACCAAAATACAAAAGAAAAAGAATGTATTAATCTCTTATGTTAAAACATATTTAAGCAACTAATATGTTGTCCCAAAAGCTCTATAATCTTCCCTAGTTCCACTCTTCATATAGGAAATAATGTAATAAGCTCAGGGTAGCAATCACTGGGGACTCAGTTTCCCATAGAATCTTTGAGTTGCAAGAGAGCTCAGAGTCCTCTCATTCAAACCTAAAAGTATCGTTGACCAGCACCTTACCACAATAGGAAAGTAGATATTTTCATCTTGTTCTTTAAAGTAGCAAAACAAAACAATTTTCATGAACTAGATTAGGTCTCAGCGCCTACTATTGCCAATACGCAAATTTGTTATAGTTTATAGTAGAGAAATTACTTGGGATTCTGGGAAGATTCTTATCAACAGGAAGTAAACAGTCTCATCTACTCAGTGATAGTTATTCCCACCATTCAATCACCATCAGTGGAATGGGCAGTCAGTGTGCAGACATTGAGAGCATAAGAGTGTGGGGTCCATGACATACAGAGAGAAGCCACAAGAGTAGTTTTCATCAGCTGCCTCCCCAGTTGGAGGGAGACAGATTAACCTTTAACTGGAGGGAACCTTTAAGAACTAGCATCCTCTGATGGTGATGTTATGATTCTGGTTGCCTTTCTCAGACTGATGGGAGAATGGGAGAAGCTAATTCAGCAGAAACAGCTTTCACAGCCGGGATGCTCATTCAGGACTCTAGGAATTGGGGGTTCCCCTTCCTTAAGTATCTATAATGTCTTCTACGAAGGGGCCCTTTCTGTGAATTTGCATGTCTCCTTCTCAGTCAATGCATTTGAAATTTACACAAATCTGATATGTCCTGAGCTATGTTACTAGGAGAGTAGGAACCTTGGGCAGGGGTCCTGCTGGTAGTCTGTGTCTAAATGTGGATAATAAAAGGAACCTGAGAAAAATCCTGAGCTGGTTATGCTGGTAGCTAGGGATGATGGCCACTGATGAGAACTTGACAAAGACTAAGCTCAGACTCTTGTCTGAAATTGTGGCCCTGAGGCTCCTCCCAACTCTCTTCTCAAAGGATGAAGATAATACCCTAAGGCCATCTTAGGGTGGGCTTCACAATCAGTCTTTCACACAGTTGTTAGATGATGACAAAAAGCCTCTCACATAACTTGGCTTCAAATTTATATATCCAACTTTTTTTTGTTTTTTTTTATTTTGTTTTGTTTTTAGCAACAGTTGCAACTTACAGAGCAGAGATCATCAACCTAGATAACACTGACCAAAGATGGTGTGGAGACCATCTACTATCACCACCACACCCTTGACACCCCAACTTCTAAAACTTGCTGCTGCCTGTGCCCTTCCCTCTACCTTATTGGGAAGGCTGGTGTACAATAACTCCTCCCATCAAAACTTGGCAGAGTCACTGCTTTACTCCCACTGCTAGCACTCCTGGAGAACTGGGATTGGCAACTGGGCATGGTACTTTTGAAAAGTTGCCAATCCCTGATGTTGAAGGAAAAACCACAGACATATTTGAACAGAAGAAATATATAAATAAATATATATATCAAGCTGCAGCCTTGGTAACAGGCAAGCACTGACATTTACAACCATTTACATGGGGTTGATATAAAAATTAGCATCATAAAAAAGAAAAC
Organism: Vombatus ursinus; assembly: GCF_900497805.2. Lineage (NCBI taxonomy): Eukaryota > Metazoa > Chordata > Mammalia > Diprotodontia > Vombatidae > Vombatus > Vombatus ursinus. The sequence continues at coordinate 73,932,425 of NW_020954569.1, read as the reverse complement.
ATTTCAAGAACAAAATGATGCCTATTACAATTCAGTTAAGTTCGGGACCTGGATATGAGGACAGCTTTCATAAAAAGAGATGGGGGGAAATGAGAGACAAAGAGAAAAAGATGAGACAGTTTTTCTAAACCTTGTTTTGTGTTACTGAAGACATGCTGAATTTTAAATTACCCTTAAATAATACTTTCAGGTACAAAATACATGAGGAAGAAACTGAATAACAATTTGAAAGAGGCTAATAGAATTTCTATAGATTGGTTAGTTAAAAGAAAGAAGAATAAAGAGGGAAAAGAAAGAAGAAAAACCATTTTAATAAAACATGTAAGAGGGAATAGTAGGTTAATGAAGGATATTTTATTTGGTTTTTTAAATTTTCATTTTTTGTTCTTTTTGTCTAGACTTGTGATTTCATCAAGGTAGAGAATTCGTGGTGTAGAAACTCCCTCCACCAATACAGGTGGGTAACTATGGTCTTTAACCAACCAACTTGGGGAGTCTCATGTTTACCGAATGATCAAATGTCCACAGGAATACAGTTAATGTGTTTGAGACCCAACTTAAACATAGGTCTTTATGATTTTAATGTCAGCCCTCTATCCACTCAGACACATGGTACACTTGGAGAAATAATTATTCAAGAATTCAAGAAGGAGAGTATCTATCACACAAGTGACCTGTCAACTTGATTCAGCAAAGTCTCTCATTTCATCCCCAAAAGGCTACTCAAAAACTGGATGCTGTCAAATGTAAAAGACCCCCACATTTTGATTCTACAGGCTACAGAGAAATACAAGAACAATTGAAGTAGATGAGCCTTTAGGCCAAGGTCAGAAGTAAATGCTCACCACCAGAAGCATTTCCTATCTTCCAGCTGAGGAAAGTATGCTCTAATTCCCAGATATCATTTGCACACACTGTTATTCACAGATGACTAAAGTGTGCCACTTAGTTAGATGCCCCCTGGGTCCACAGCATGTAAGCACAGAGAGGAAACAGTCCAAGAATGGCAGGCATCCCATTCACGCGATTTATTATGTTGCTAAAGATTTGGCATGGTACTTGGCTATAGGCAGTTTGCCTGTTGCCAAGTGTCATTTAGCAACACAGTTCCCATGCAGGACCTGTATGTGACAATACAGATAACATTATCATCGGGGGTAAAGCGCCACATTCCCAGAAGAATCTTGTCATTAGGCAAAATGGCAGTGCATCAATAAGCAAGTGAATAAACCAAAGGGAATCTTTAAACTAAATCAGCACTTGGGAGGGTATGCACATATGCCTGAGTGTAGAAGGAAGGACAGGCTTTGTTTATGAAATAATAACTTGGGGCATAAGGAAGGCAAGATTTTCTCAAATCAACCTAAATTGTTGGCTCAGGAAATGATGCTTGCCAGTTTCCCAAGTCACCTTCACCAAAGATAAATCAAATATTCTTTCTTTTTAGTAGATTCTGGAGGCCACAGATCCCAAGGCCACTGTAGGATCAAGTGGCATTTCTCGCCAAAGATTCTGAAGGAGCCAAGCAAAAGTTTCTGTCCAGCCCAGCCCTTGCCCACTCAATGATGTCCTTTATCATGATGCCAAAAGAGTCCAGATGCACTGTGCAAAGTGACAAAGAAATGTTTTCCCTAATATTTCCTATTAGGGCCCACTGAAGAGGATGGAAAACAGATCAAGTCCAATCCTTTCATTTATGAAGAAGGAAAATGAGGCCGAGGGAGGCAATGGGACTTGTTCGTGACCATATGGCAAACCCCTGACAAAACTGGGAGCAAAATTCAAATTTCTCATCTTGCAGTCCAGCATTCTGTCCTAGAAACTAAACATCTGACAGAGAGAGAAAACACATGAGCATTGTAATGCCATGCTCAGAAGAAACAGGCAAGAATACAGAACTGGTCTCACTTATGGGGCCTAAGATTACAATGTGCTCAGTCAGGACATATTTACTCACATTCTAAACATGCAAACATCTGTATACAAACGAGATCTATACAGGTTAAATAGGAAATGATCGACAGAAGGAAGGCACTAGGATTGGGGGAGGGGGGAGAATCAGGAAGAGATTCCTGGAGAAGGTGGAATTTTAGCTGGGACTTGAAAAAATCCAGGGAAGCAAAGAGGGAGAGTGCTCCCAGGTATGGGGGTCAGCCAGTAAAAATGCAAAGACAGTGTTTTATGTAAGAGAAATGGTGTGGAGGCCAGTGTCACTGGATTGTAATGGAAGAAGACTGGAAAGATTGAGGTTGGGGGGGAGGGAGGAAGTTATATAGAACATTGAATACCAAAATAGAGGATTTTACGTTTGATACCGGAGGTGATAGAGAGCCACTGGAGTTTATTGAGTATGGGAGGTGATATTGCCATACCTATACTTTAGGAAGACCATTTTGACAGGTGAATGGAAGATGGATTGGAGTGGGGAAAGATTCATTTAGTCTGGGATTAGTCTATTCTAAAAGGTGTCATTTTCAGAAGAGACATTATTATCCTTGTCCTGGATTTCTATCAAACCTGACTTACAGAATAACTGTGCACATTCACATAATACTTGAAGATCTGCAAAGTCCTTTCCTCACAGCAGTCTTGTGAAATGGATCATATGAGTTTTGTTAACCCCATTTTTTCAGAGGAGGAAACTGAGTCTGTGATAGGTTAAGCAACTTATTAATGATCACAGAATAAGTGACTGAGGCAGGATTTATGCTCAGGTCTTCTCACTTGAAGTCCAGAGCCCTCTCCATTGCACCAGGGTGCCCACAAGGATACAGCACTTTAGCCATATATTCTTTCATAGTGGTATAGGGGTGCTATTGGACAGGACACATGTCCCATCATGCCCCCAAATCCTGATGTGAGCCTGACTTACTGCTTTTATCCCAATCTCATTCCCAAACAGAAGATAAAGGCCATCAAATCATATCCACACAATTGAAGAAGACTCAACCATTCAATAAAAATGACTTACTCACTGCTTCTCGTCACTGTCCTCACTCTTCTACTGAAGTCTGTAAATGTGATGAGATGTCAGTATGATGACACTGAATTGTGTGAAATGGATAAGACCAAAAATAGAAAAGAAAGACAATGAACACAGTTTTTTTTAGATGAAATAAAATGGGAATACATTTCAGATAACATAGCAAGAAGGATCATGGGGATATCCTACTAACACCTGCATCAGGAACACAAGCCAATTTTAAATACTACCTCTTAGCACATTTGTAGATGCTAAATATTTGTTGAATTGAAATAGACAGGTAAAAGTGCCAAGCCCACCTTATTGTGATAAATTAATCACATCTCCTTTCTGGTGGATTGGTTTGTCAGGAGATTGGCCTAGACACAGGAGTGGGGAACCTGCAGGCCTCGAGGCCACATGTGGCCCTCTAGGTTCTCAACTTGAAGTTTAGATTCAGTCAAAGGGACACACTTGAGGACCTAGAAGGCCACATGTGGCCTCGAGGCCGCAGGTTCCCCACCTCTGACCTAGATGTAGTGTGCCTGGATCTCAGCCTATCATTTGCCAATTGTCTCATGATACCCTTGTGAACAACGTGGCAAGCTGAGGCTTGCATGATCATACTGTTCAGTGGACTTGAAACTTGTTGACCAATCAGCGCAGATGACATGATTATAAAATTTCTGAATGACCCAGATCTTGGAGAAATAACAAATGTGTTGGACGGCAGAATCAAGATCTCAACGAAACAGTACTTTGGGCTGAATCCAAGTAGGGAAATTTAAAAGAAATAAATGGTTAAGTCTTCAAGAAAGCAAGGCTGGATAATCATTCATATAAAAAAAAGATCTGGGGAATCTTACCAAATCACAGAATCTAAGGTCTGGAAAGTACCTCAGAGGGTATGAATCCAACCCATCCTTGATCAAGAACCTCTTCTACAACATTTCCCCAAAGCAACAACCTGCCTCTGCTTGAAGACCACCAGTGAGGAGGATTTTGCATCTCCACTTCGCTTCTGCTGCTCTCCTGGTTTCAACTTCATGGAACAAGATGCCCCTCCCAGATTAAAGTCATCACTTCTAAACTCACCACCATGCTGCTAACTCAAGCGCTGACTGACACCTCCCTCAGCCTCCGCTCACTTCTGATTGGAGGGCAGACTATCAAACGCCTACCAAAGCCTTTCTTTAAAGAGGACAGAAACTGGACTCTCAGCTCACTCTGCCTTGCATCCGCTACTCTGTCCGTTTTCAGCTCCACAGAACAAGCTGCTCTCATGCCAGGTACCATCCCCCCTACCTTTTGCTGCCTCCTTTTGGGACTTATCTCCTTCCTTTGAATTGTAAGTTCCTGGAGGCCAAGGACCGTCTTTCTTTTTGTTAATTGTATCACTAGCACTTAGCACAGTGCCTGGCAGATAGTAGGAGCTTAATAAATGTTTATTGTGTTTAATTGGAGGAGGAATATCCACTCTGCCAAGGCAGGCCATTCTAATCCCATTTTAAGATAGCTCTAATTGTTAGAGGTAGGCGGGCAGCGAGGTGGCGCCATAGTGCACAGAGTGCTGGGCCTGGAGGCAGAAGACTCCTCTTCCCGAGTTCAAATCCTGCTTCAGACACTTTCTTAGCTGTGTGACCCTGGACAAGTCACTTAACACTGTTTGCCTCAGTTTCCTCATCTGTAAAATAAATTGGAGAAGGAAATGGCAAATAACTCCCGTCCCCTCCTTCAAGTCTCACCCATTAGGGTGAAAAGAAACAAGTTTAATTCCCATTCCACCAGAGAATTTTTCAAATACTTAAAGAGGATTATTATTTATCCTCTGAGTCTTCTCTTCTTTGCATTAAATATCCCAGTTCCTTCAACCACTCTTCAGAAATCGCGTTTTCCAATCTTCTCACCATGTTTGTCACCCTCCTCCAGACATGCTGTAGTTTGTTTATGTCTTTCCCAAAATGTGTTAGTACTCCAGATCTGGCCTGATCTGAGTAGAATATATTGGAACTATTACTTCTCTTACTCTGAACCCCTTGTGTTATTTAATGCAGCTTAGGAAAATAGGGTTATTCAGTACTGTGTATATACTGTATGTGTAGTACTGTGATGTACTGGTAAATGTTTAACCACCAACTCTCTGAAAAGAAAAAAAGTTCATATGAGATTTTCCAGTTAATTTACATTATTAACATTTTCTCTGTCACTTTCTTAAGACTAAGATTTAAGATTAAGACTAAGATGGTACAGTGGTTGGAGTGCTAGTCTGGAAGACCTGAATTTAAATCCAGTCTCACATATTTACTAGCTACATGACTCTAGCCAAGTCACTTAACCTTTGTTTGCCTCAGTTTCTTCAACTGTAAAATGGGGATAACATCTACCTCAGGATTGTTGTGAAGATCACATGAAATAATATTTGTAAAAGTATTCAGCACAGTGCCTTGCACATAGTAGGCACTATGCTAATGTTTATTCCCTTCCTCCAATCTCCCCCTCCTCCTCCAGACAATTAACAAAACAATAAACAAAGTCTGGGTATTTGCCTATTTTCCAAAGTGTAAATGCTTACACTGAAAATTTAACAATCAGCCCATGGGAGCCTCTGAAACTGGTTCCAGCACACCCTTGTGGCCATGTCACATTGTTTACTAACTAAAACCAAAGAGCCTCCTTGTAGTTATGCCTCTCCTGCATTTCTGAAATTGATTTTCAAGCCCAACTACAATATTTTACATTTATTGTATTAAATTTCATATTACTTGATTTGGCCCATCATTTTGGCCTGTTGAGATATTTTCAGATCCAGATTTTGTCATTCACCTTTTTAGCAAGCTTTCCAATTTTTATGGCACCTGAAAATTTGACGAGCAAGCTATTTATAACTTCATCCAAGTTACCAATAAAAATGCTGAGGACAAGACCAATGATAGATCTCTGGGAGACTTCACTAGAAACTTCTTTCTAAATTAATATTAGCCATTAACAACTAGAGAGATCTCCTTCTGAAGGGATATTAACTCTTAATTTGCATCCCTCTTGGGATACAGTGTTTAGCATAATGCTTGGCACATAGTAGGTCCTTTACCAATGCTTACAGTTTGATTAATACATCTAAATCAATCATCATCTAAATTGGGCTTCTCAGTATTATCCACAAGAGTGAGAAACTATATCCATAATCTAAGGCGAGACAGACCAGGAAAAGCCTTCTTATATAGATGATGCTTGAACTGGATGAATCTTCAAGGAAACCAAAGAATTTTAAGAGATAGAAATGATGAGGGAGCATATTCCAGGTATAGGAGTTAACTAGTATAAAAATACACATGAATTATTAATCAGCATGAACAGAAGGCACTTCCATTTTGGGTGTTCTCAATAACCAATGGACCCACCAAAAAATGGAACTGAGTAAGTCAGTCTTCTCACTGCTATCAATTATTTTAATTCCCATCTCCAATGAACAAGAGCTACAGCTCTTCTTTGATTCTATCCAACATCATTTTTTTAAAAAATCATTTTTTCTTGAACTTAGCATTTAAAGTTAGATTTAGCTTTATACTTCTTAACATAATTCTTACATGACTGTGCTACATCTTATATTCATTCTCAATTATTTGCCTGGGTGCCATCTATTATATATGTCTCTTAAAAGTTTGAATTTGTCAGTGAATTCCACGTGTGTCCATATCTTTCTATTTTGCTCCCCTCTTTGGCTTCTCATCAGAATAATTTCTGATTATGTCTTCAGAATTTCAATCTTAAGAATCCTCCACTTTCTTACAGAATCCTCTTACTTATCCCTTCTCTGATCCTGTTGAGAAATCTGTTCTCCTCAAATATGGGTGCACACCAAACTATACATAACCCTCCTCTTGTCTCTATTACATACTCTATGATGAGGTGGTACTTGCCCTCAGAGTTCCTGATGTTTTTACTTTAGCAACTTGTTTCTCTTTGTTGGTCACAATCATATGTCTAGTGGTAGTTTCTCTTTTCATTTCCTCTATTTTGAAGAATTAAAATAATTAGGGTAAGTCATGATATTATCAGCTGTTCATTTTTTTTGGCCGAGAGAAAGCACAGGCAGATATCCCAGGCAGTTAAATTCCCCCATTGGTATGATATTGTGTCTCCATGCCAGATCTGTGATCTTTTCCCAAGCCTCTCATCTAATCATTATATTTGCCTAGGTGACATATAGTAACACACCCATAATATCACTTCTGTTTCTACTTTCATTAATTTTTCACTCAAATCCTTTCCACCATGATTCTCTTCTCAGGTGCCTTGATTTCCTCACATGTGCACATATTTTTAATATACACTGCTATAATTCTACCCCTCCACCCCTACTCTTATTGTTTTATCTACTGTGTTGCAATTGAATAAAATATATCCTTCTGGAACCATACTTTAATCACAGTTCCCATCCCACAAAGTCTCTCTGATAACTATGAGATCAAATGTGCTTCCTGGCATTAGGATTTCTACTCCACCTTGTTTATTACTCACATTTTGTGAATTCATGTATAAACACCCGAAGTCATGGGTTTTATTGCTAACTCTTCTTGGGTACTGTGTCTTATGCATTGCTGGTCCTCTTTTTTACTGTACCCCCTTTTCCTGCTTTTCACACACTGATTCAACACCCTGGAGAAACTTCCATCCTGAGGCACTCCTGTCCTCATTTCCCTGAACTCTGTCTCTGCACTCCTCCTTTTTCTGCTCATATGTCATCTTGCTTCCCAACTCCCCCACCCCCAATTCCCACCCAGCTTTCCAGCACCTTGGAATGTGGCATTTCCCCTCATGAGAGTGTAAGCTCCTGAAAGTCAAGGACTGCATTGTTTGCTTATATTTGTATTCCTTGTCCTTAGCACAGTGTCTGGAATTTAGTAGGCACTTAATAAATGTTATCTATCTATCTATCCATCTACTTATCCCTTCCTATATTATGTCTGCTCTATGGTACTGAGCTCGTCTGATTAATGGGAGCAGTTTTCTCATCCCCTTTTTTTCTTCAGTTAAAGTCCTGGATTCAATTTGGGAAACTTCAAGCAAACTATGTTTGCCAGCCTTTGATAGTTCTGTTCTATCATTCATCATTCCTGTATTTTAAGTCATGGCCCAGAAGTCCATATCCTATCTCCAGGCACCATTTTTTTAGATAGCAGTTCATTTCCTATCTTCAATCATCACTTATAAAGAAAATGCTACCTGTGGTCCCAAGAAATATAGTGAGGTGTTTTTGTCAGTTGCTTTTTGTCTAGACTTCATAGTCCATAGTAGTCATTTTTAGGTTCCTTCTGGTGGTTTCATTAGTCCCTGTGTACATCCACGAAAGTAGATCATTTGCTGCAATACTTCTTAAGAGATTTTTCAACACACCGGAGAATTTCAACTAAAAAACAGTTCTCTCCATTGTTTTAATTACGAATTTACATGTTACATTGATTTGAAGAGGAAAAGAGAATCCTGAGTAGCACCAGAAGGTTGGGAGGTAGGCTAAAGTAACTGGGAGATGAAAGGGAAAAAAGAAGACTCACACAACACTTGGTGCAAAGTGAGAAATAGGAGGGGGTTCCTGCAGAGGATGGGTGGGACTCTATATTCTGAGGAAGAAATAGCTACTTGTTCTCCAAGGACTGAACAATTCAATGCACAAGTATTGTCAGGCATGGAGTGATCCACAGCAAAAAGAGATAAGTGATCGAGGTTGGTGACTACCTGCTGAGAGTAATGGAGCAGCTATTTGTCAACCTGACGACAATCTTAGAGAGGGCTCTTTTCCTAGAGCAGGTATCCAGGGTGTGAACAGAGAATCTTCTAAGACTTGTCAAACCTGATGATGATTACTCTGCTCCCCTAGTTATTCACATAGGTGGAATTGATGCTTTAGAAGAAGAGTGAATGCATTGCTAAGGATTATGAAATTTTGAGCAAGACACTAGAAATCTCTGGGACACAGGTAAAGTTGTCATCACTGTTGCCAAGCATAAACAATGGCTTCAGTGGAGAAATGAAGATGCGGGAACTGACTAGCAGGTCCAGAAGATGGTTTTTAAGAATGGGAGCCAGATTTCTGGACCAATGCATAAAGGATAGGAATGATGATTTTATTCAGGTCTGAGTGCTACATTTTAGGAAGAATTAAATAAGAACATTTCAGAGGGTGACCAGGATCATGAAGGACCTCAAGCCCATGACATAGAAGGATCAGTTCTATGAACAGGTAGTGTTTAGATTGGGGAAGAAAAGACTTTTAGAGTATGCATGTATTCAAGTTTAATAAGGGCTGGCATATGGGAAAAGGATTTGACTAGTTCTACTTGGAGGGCAAGGAGAGAGGAAGAATAAGGCTCCAAGTAAAGGAAAACATTCTGTGGTTGTTTAGTCATTTTCCAGTCTTGTCCAACTCTCTGTGACCTCTTTTGGGGTTTTCTTGGCAGATACTGGAGTGGTTTGACATTTCTTTCCCCAGCTCATTTTACAGATGAGGTAACAGGGTTAAATGACTTGCCCAGAGTCACAGAGTTAGTGTTTGTGGCCAGAGTTGAACTCAGGAAGATGAGTCTTCTTTAGTCTAGGCCTCGCGCTCTATGCATTGAGCCCCCTACTGGTGCTTCTAACAATGAAAGCTATCCTACAGTGGAATGGACTCAAAGAGATATTGGACTTCCCCTCCCTAATGGTTTTCAAGCAAAGGCTGGATAACTACTTTTTAGGGATGATAAAGAAAGGATTTTGGTTCAGCTATGGGTTTGACCAGATGGCTTCTGAACTAACTCTGAGACTCTGTGATTCTATGAAATCACAGAGGGGCAGATTTTAATATGTATGAGGATATATTTTCATATATAAAAGGATATATAATATAATATAATATATAAATATTCCTAATCATATAAAGGAAAACTTTCCAGTCATGAGAGCAATGTAAAAATTCCCAAGGTGTAGGTCTGCTCACATCTCTTCCCTGCTGAAAAACCTTCATTGACTCACCATTGTCCATTGGATAAATTCAAATTCCCTCAACCTGGCATTTAACCCCTCCCACAATCTGGCCCCAACCTGTTTTTTTGGCCTCTGCTCCATCTCTCTCGGCACTCTACACACCAACAACAAAGAACTACTACCTGTTCCTCAGACTTACCATTTAAATTCCTGCCTCCCAACATTTCTGCAAGCAATGAGTCTTGCCTTCAGTGAGCACCCTCCCTGTGTTTATTTAAGGCTCAAGTCCAATGTGTTCTATACATTACCTTGCCTAAAATTCATAACAGCCCCATTGAGGTAAGTAGCAAAATGATGTTGATGATTGTTTCAAGACAAGACAATGTAAACTTATTAAACTTAAGTGACTTGTACCACTTCACACAACCAGTAAGTGACATAATGGGGCCTTGGATGCATTCATCTTCTGATCCTGAAAACAAGACTTTTCTCTTTATACCACATATGACTCTCTAGAGTGATGGGCATACAACACCCCAAAAATCAACAGTAAATGGACTTTCTCAGTATCAGTCATTATGTAAATACTGGTTATGTGCTAAGTAATTTACCTCTCCACCCATTAGGTTATGAATTTCAAAGAAAACCCTGCCTATGTTTTATTAAAAACATTTTACAGAGAAAATTGGAGCAAGTGGTACAATGTTTCATTTTCTTTAACCAAAATATCAAAATCTCTAAACCTATACCCATATATAAGAGGAAAACTTTTTGGTGATGGGGTGGGAGGTGCTTTGCAACAAGAACAATGTTTTGCAGTCTTTTTTTTTTTTCCTGCCAGATCTTTTACATATTAAGTGAAGCAGATGGTATTCCAGGGTCTCCTCCCAGATATGGATAGATGCCTCAGCCAGATCCATTTAGCCCAGGCAGATGGTACTACTTATGGAAGATCTGATCTTGTCCCTCTCCTATTCCAGAAGCTTTATTAACTCCCTATTAGCTCCAAGAGGAAATATAAACTTCTATGCTTGGCATTTAAAGCCCTCTGCAACCTTAGTCTTTACCTACCATTCCAGTCTTATTGCCCGTTACTCCCTTCATGCACACTGAGGTCCAGACAATTGGCCGCCTTGTGGTTCCTCTTATGTTGTATTCCATATTCCATTTCCCTTTATACTTAAGACTGTCCTCTATGCCTAGAATGTACTCCTTCCTCATTTCCATTTCTCGAAATCACTCGTTTCCTTCAAAGCTCAGCTCAAGAATCAACATGTACCAGAGGGCTTTACTGATTCCCCTGGCCTAGCTGCTAGTGCCTTCCCCTCCCAGATCACCTATTTTGTATTTATTTATATGTGAACATATTGTTTTCCCCATGCACCCATCAGCTAACACCCACTCTTTGATTGGTTGATCACTTAATGTCAATGCCCCACCCCCCACCCCCAATGATTAAACTCCTTCTGAGGTCTTCTCACTCAAGCAATCAGCACTTATTAAACAACTGCTATGTACTAGGTACTGTGCTTCAGGGGTTCTTGGCAGATCACAATCCCTTTAGAAATCCCTTGCATATGTTCCCCAAATGGCATTTCTCAGCAATCCTTTGGAAACTTCCTGTCTCTAGGGAAACAAGGCCAGTAACAGCCTCAGGGGATACAAGCAAAAACCACCCACACAGCGCAGATATCAAGTACTTCCACATACCTCCCTCAGGTTCTAGCAGGACCTGCCACAGATCTTTCCCTCCAGTGAGTGAGTCACAATTCAAGGAAAAGGGAGAAAGCAATATTAGTGACACCCTGAGTAAGCTGTCTACACTCATCCTTCAAAAAACGATAACTTCATCACGCAGCATTGAAGCCATTACTAATAAGCATTTGTTGACTATTTTAAATGTTTGTCTAGGTTCACATGTGTTCCTACTATTCACCACTTAGGAAAAAAAAAAGCTCAAAGGGATCCTCCTTGCCAATGAGAAAGTTCCTAGATTCAGAAACTTCAATTATATTTGACAAAAAACACCTACTATGTGCAAAAACCCTCTGCCAAGCACTGGGGATTATACCTTGAGCCAATTGATAAGTAGCAAAAAGAAAGAATCCGGGTTCAAGTCCCTGTTGTGCAATTTACTCAAACATTGATTATGGACAAGTTCCCTAGTGTCTCTGAGCCTCAGTTTCCTTATCCATCAAATGAGAAAAAGAATACTAGTAATGCTCACCTCCCAGGATTTCTGTGAGGAAAGTGCTTGGTAAATTGTAGAATACTATGCAAAAGTAAATATTATAGATTCAGGTCTGGATTCCACAGAGCCCTGGGACTAAGTCACTAAGTCACACTAAGTAGTGTGACCTTAAATGAATGGGTAATGCTGCCTTCCACTAAGAGGCAGCGAGGTGACTCAGTGGATAGAGTGCTGAGCCCGGAGTTAGGAGAAACTGAGTTCAAATCTTGCCATTGCAAATTGAAGAGGAGTGGAAGAGCATTCATTCCCGGTAGAGGGAATATCATGAGTAAAGTTGTAGACTGTCCAAGAACATGCCATATTTGGAGGAGTCAGGGGAGACCAGCCCAGTTAAAGTAGTCAAGTTGGGGAGTTGTAGGAAACAGTAGAGAAAGGTAAGATTATTCTAAATTGTGGAGAACTTTGAATGCTAGGATTTCCTAATCCTTAATCCAACTCTCTCTCTCTCTCTCTCTCTCTCTCTCTCTCTCACATATATATACGTGTGTGTATAGACACACACACACATAACTTTTATCATGTTGTTACCCTCTTGGTCAAGTCCCTTTGATGACTCCCTACTTACTGTGGGATATAAAGGCTTAACATTCAAAATTTTATAAATATATGAAATACAGCTTTTAATATTTATATGTATATATTTATCATATATGTAAATCTTTACATATATGAATTTTACATATATAATGATTCATATTTATACAGCATTTTAAGGATTTTTGGTGGGATAGTAGGTCAGGAGAATGCCATATATGCAGTATATCTGGATATCAGTAAGACATTTGACATTAAGACATTCTGAATGCAAGGAGCAGCTCTGCTGGCTCTGGAGTTGGGCGGAGGGGCTAGGATTCAGTCTTAGACCCTTTCTACCTTGGACAAGTCAATTAAATTGTTAGGGTCTCAGTTTCCTTATCAGTAAAATGAAGGGGTTGGATTTCATGACCTGTAAGTTCCCATCTAGCTCATGATTGTCTATTAAATAGAAAGAATAGAATTATATGTAGAATACTTTATATTTTAGAATATCCTTGTAGATGTGATCAAAAGGGGGTACACTAGAGGATAACAACTTGATGAGTTCAGAACTGGTTGAATGACCAGACCTAGATAATATCAAACAATTTCTAGATCTCAGCATGAAGGGGGTTCTCTAGGGGAGAATCCCAGTGTTTAATCTTTAATTCAGCTCTATTCGACTTGCTTAACAATGGAATGGAATATAATGGAAAAATTGATTAAACACTTACTATGTACTAAGCAGTATCCTAAGCTCTGCTGACACAAATGTACCTGCTCTCAAGAATCTCACATTTTAATTACAGGAAACAACACATATGGAAGGATTCAGCTGCAGGGCTGATGGGAAAACCCAGAGGACCTTTGGTTGAGCAGCAGGGCAAATGGCAATGCCCAGGAGTCTGAATCCTTATGGCATAATAATAAGTGAAATGGCAATGACCCAGTAGTTCAGAAGATATTATGACATGGCAGATGGTAAGAGGACCTTAGGGAGCAAAGGCAGGGCATAGTGTAAAGTGTACTGGTCCACCATCTAACCTGAAGAATTTTAGTTGGTGACTCCCTGCTCATTCTAGTGGTGTGAATGGATGCCTGTTTGACCAGTGACTATTGGGAAAGGTATAGTGGTCCCAAAGGTCAAAGTGGAGCAGGGATCTGAGCTATGTGTGGTAGGGATGGCACTGGGAGAGAATGGTGCTGATGGGAATTGAACAATGTAGGCATGGGCCAGGAAAGGTATCTGTTCTTGCTGAGCTATTAGGTTGCCTTTTGGGATCTAGGTATCAATGACTTCTATAAAAGCATACATAGATAAAATGTTTATCAAATTTATAGAATTTTGAGTTAAACTTAAGGTTTGCAGTGTTATAGGAATTATTATCTCCATTTAAAATGAGGATACAGTTCTTGGAGAAGGGAGTAACTCATAGAATAATAGTCCTAGAGCTGAAAGGGCTCTGAGAAGTCACCTGGTCCAAATTCTTCATTTTATAGGTGAAGAAACTGAGGTCCAGGATGTTAAGTTACTTGCTCAAGGTAACAAAGGTAGTGAAGGTTAGAAGTAGATTTGAACCCAGGCCCTTTGACTCCAGAGCCAATTCTCCTTAGGGTGTGGGGGAAGCCACAGGGAAAAACATGGATGACAGAAGTAGGCTGCCAAAGGTCTTCCTGACAAGCTAGAAGAGTGGGCTGAATATCATAAGAAGAGATTTAATAGAGGCGAACATAAACTGCTGTGCTTGTATTAAAAAAAAAACACCCACAACTGAACAAACATAAATTGGAGCAGACATGGTTAGAAAGCAGGTTATGTGAAAAGAACTGAGGGATTTTAATAGGCAGCAAATTCAACATGAATCATCAGTATGACAGGATAGCCAAATGAAATAATATGATCTTATATTGCATTGAGAGAAGTACAGTGAGGGGACATAAAGAAATGATAGACTGTCTGTCCTGGGTGGACAGGCAGCTAGGTGGCAAAATGGAGTCTGAAGATGACTTCAAATTCAGCCTCAGACACTTACTAGCTGCATGACCCTGGGCAAATCATTTGCCCTCTGTCTGCCTTAGTTTCCTCAACTGTAAAATAGGGATAATAACAGCACCAACTTCACAGGCTTGTGGAGAGGATCAAATGAGATATTTGTAATAGTACTCAGCACAGTGTTTGGCACATAGTAGGCATTTAATAAATGCTTGTTTCTTTTCTTCCTTTCCTGGTCAGATTCTATTCAGAGAATTGTATATAGTTGGGGGAAGGTTGTATTTATGAAAAGTATATCCATAGAAGTGTAATCAGAGTCAGAGAAATGCATATTAGAAATCATGCCGTATAAGGATTGGTTAAAGGAACTGGGAATGTTTAGTATGAAGAAGACCCTAAGGGCCACGAAAACTGTCTTCTAACGTGGAAAGGGGCGTCATACTGAAGATGCAGGAACCTTGATCTCCTGGGTCTGATAGAATAGAACTAGTTAGTACTAAAGAAAGTAGTGTTAGGCTCAACATGAAGAAAAACTCCAAATCAGAGTCAGAAAGGTCCAAAAGTAGAACGGGCCTCTGGGAGGGCTGGTAGTTTCCCCCCATAATTGGAGGTCTTTGAGTGGAGGCCGACTGACCCCTTCCTTGTCTTACTCAGATATGTGTTGAATGAGATGTCCTCTGAGGTTGCTTCCAACTCTAAGAGAATGAGTCTTTATCCCTGACATGTTTAGAGTCTGGAGTTCCACGTCTCCTTCCTGCATGGGTTTATCTGTCCACCCTCTATGATTACATAACGGGTGGACCACAGCTCTAGGCATTTGTGCCTCTCCCACCTGCTCTGGAAGGAACAGCATGAATTCTTCCTGTTGGTTGGTTAGTCAACAAAGATTTATTAAATACTTATTAAGTCCCAGGCATGGTGCTAAATGCTGAGGATACAAATAAAGGCAAAAACATGCTCCTTGCCCTCAAAGTCACTGTCTAACAGGGGAGACAATGTGCAAGGTGTGTACGAACAAGATATATGCATGGTAACTGTAAGAAAATCTCAGAGAGAAGGTGTCAGTAGTGGGGGGATTGGGCTTGGAAAGCCCTCCTGCCCTATGATTACATAGTGAGGGGTCTCCCCTGATGCTCATTCATTCTTCCCCCCACTTCTTGGATCTGCATTACATCAATAGCTTTTGTGACAAGGGCGAGGCAGTAGCCCTGAATCAGGTACAAGATTCTGGCAGACAGGCTAGGACTAGAGCTTAGGCCCATCACATCCTCTGTGAGAAAGAAAGGTACTATTCATTCCTGGGATAGGAAACCATCCTGAGATCAGTGAAAGCATCTCCAATGTGGGCTAAGGGAGGGAGCAGAGATCTGAAAGCTGCTATGGAAAGGGAATGCATGTTCTGAAACACATTCATGTGAGTCATGAATAATCTTTAACTCAATTCATTGAACATTTATTAAGGGTCTACTTACGTATCATGCTTGGTGCAGCAATAAACAAGATGGATATTTTGGATAACATACAGAAAATTTCATTTGACTATAATAGATACATTTTAATCATCTATCTACATTGGGAAAGAATTAAATATTCTGGGAGATTTCCCATAACTTTAATTCTCTAATGTTTATTGGTCTTGCCTCCTCAATTCTACCATACAGTTGTACTCAGAGATACTTTTGTCACTTTACATTTCTGGGGGCCTCAGTTTTCCCCATCTGTGAAATGGAGATATTGGCCTACATGATCCCATGTTGTCCTTTACAGATCTCATGGTCCCTTATTGTTCTAAATATAAGACAATCTGTGCCTACTATTATTTTCTCATATAGTAGCAAAGTTTCTGACAATGAAAGAGCATATTGGAATCTATCTTTCTTAGTAAAAGAGTTTTGAGAGGCTGTGTGGCATAGGGAACAGAGACCCAGCCTTGGCGTTCAAGTGTGGTCCTTTCACATAAGGTGACTCTGACCCTAGACAAATCA
Source organism: Vombatus ursinus (assembly GCF_900497805.2). NCBI lineage: Eukaryota > Metazoa > Chordata > Mammalia > Diprotodontia > Vombatidae > Vombatus > Vombatus ursinus. The sequence continues at coordinate 73,915,758 of NW_020954569.1, read as the reverse complement.
CTTAAACATCTTAGTGCCCCAGGTCATACCCTAAGAATATAGAATGCAAAACAGTTACTGATCTGTAGTGGTAGAAGGACCTTTCTCACTGGGAGTTCCCCAAACTGAACACTTATATCTGGTCTAAAAATAAAAATCAATAGTGCTATTACTGTAATTTGAACCAAGTTTAACTGTTTAGTAAGTCTGGATATTTGTAAATGAAAATCTCTCAAAGTGGAGCTCACCTGGATCCATTAAAGAAACTTGAAGCATCAAAAGAAAACATTCATTTTTAATGGTCCTCTGGTGCCAAATATTGACAAAATGGTCCTCTACCTTTGAAGTCTCACCTTTGATTTAATCCTATGTATGTTTCCTGAACTGTCTATGATCATTTTTCAAAAATGGAAGAAAGGAGTAATATTGCAGCTGTCTGACATTGCACCCAAGGTATTTATTCTAAGATTAAAGAGGACACAGTTCTTTTATTTCAATACCTGGTCCAATTATTATTGATTCCCTAAATCGGGTTTTTTACAGTGTTCCTTTTGCTACATGATCATTATCAACAGCAGCTCCACCAGCTGTAACTTGAGGGATTCCTAGAAGGGCAGCAAGTTAAAGACAGGGTGCCAAAGAGGTAGCTGAAAGTGAATGAGGAAATAGAACATTATTACCTCTTTGGCAAAAGAGAACAGAAATCATCAAAAATGCAGGAATTAAGGAAAGTCAGGTGCTAAGTTACTGAATTCTTGGAAGAAGAGAATAGAAACATTAAGCATATAATTATACTGTTGTGTGCCATTTTCAGAAAGCTAGGTGCAATAAAGGCCTGAATAGAGATGAGGAAAATTGACTCTTTAATCTACAAACCATAGAGCTGCATTAAATAGAATAAAACCTCATCAATTTTGAATAATTGGAAGTAAGGCTAATTGGAATTACTGATGTCTGAACTAGACTGGGACAGGCTGAGCTGGGATTGTTGCTCCGAGGAATCATGGTGTGGTGGGTAAAGTGTTGGTTGTGAAGTCCTACATTCTAATCCTATGTCTGTTCTATGAATGAATGAAACATTTATAAAACACTTAATATGTGCAAAGCACTGTCTAAACACTGGAAACACAAATAGAAAAATAAGATAAATAAGAAAAGAATAAGATAAAAAAGAAAAATAAGAAAAATAAGACTACTCTCAAGAAGTTTCTATTCTAGTTGTGTTTTCTTTCACAGCATGACTAATATGGAAATATGTTTTGCATGATTGCACATGTATAACCTACATCAAATGGCTTATCATCTCAGGAGGGGGGAGAAGAAGGAAGGAGGGAGAGAATTTGGAACTCAAGATTTTTAAAAGACTAATGTTAAAAATAGTTTTTACATGTAATTGGAAAAATATTATTCAAAAAAATTTTTTTAATTATTACCAAAAAAATAAGTTTGCATCCTAATGGGCGGGCAGGGAAGAAAACACATATAGAAGATTTCAGCTGCAAGTCATAATAAAAGGTCTGGGGTCTTTAGGGTGCAGTGGCAGAGTCCATCATAATACCACTTTTATAACCCTCACAAGTAAGTTAACCTCTCAGCATTCCTGGCAACTTGCTAAGATTATCAATCTTATATCCACATTGATGAAAGGAATTTCTTCCACCAATAAAACTCTAGGTCGGGACTCTTCCTTCCCACCTAAAAAGACATGTTTTGAGGCAGGTAGGTGGACCAGTGAATAGAGCTCTAGCCTTGGAGTCAGGAGGACTCGAGTTCAAATCCAGCGTCAGGTACTTTAACACTTACTAGCTGTGTGACCCTGGGCAAGTCACTTAATCCTGATCACCTCAAGAAAAAGCAAAAAAAAAAATAATGTAAGTATATAAAATGTGTTTTTACATAATCTTAACATTTTAATTAAAAATAATTTAATGTGTATACAACAAAGGACCTGACTAACAAATATCCTTCATTTAATCATCAGATTAAAGAGAAATCTTTAGGTGGCTTATTTAAAAGCCAGAAGTGATTTATAATTTTAATTGGACCTGTGATTTCATTGGTGCAGGCAACTTGCTGTATCATTGCATATTGGTTCTTGCTTTGCAATGTGTAGTCTGAGAAAGTTTCTTTCAGAACCAAGAGAATAAGTGACTTGTCCAGGGTCACACAGCCAACATATATTTAGAGATAGGATTTTAATTCAGTTCTTGACTCTATTCGCTATACCAGCTGTCTTTCTAATTTGGAATCAACACTTTCTTTTTCTTGCAGTGGCTATTTGCAAAGTATTTGAAACTATGAAAATAGTCCATTCCCTTTAATTTATGCTAATAATTTCCAACATTTGTGGAAAAAAAGACTTTTACTCAGTTGATGTTCAAATGGTTGCAAGGTCTAAATTAGAAACAACAGTTCAGAATTGAGGTTTATAAAACACTTTTTCTACAACCATCTCACAAGTTAGGTAATAGAAGTCTTATTAGCTCCATTTATAGATGAAAAAACAGAGGTTAAAAGAGTTGAAATGCCTGGTCCAGAGTTCCACAGCTAACAAGTGTTAGTGTGAGGTTGTATACTCACATCTCCTGACACCAAGTCTAGTATTTTCTTCCCCTGATACCACATTTCCTCTTAAAAAAAAAAGAGCACAAATAAGTTTGAGTTAATGGGTTTTTACTGTGCAAGCTAAAATAGTTTTACCTGCTCTCTTGAGTTATGGTCAAGGCATTTCCTTGGTTCAGTAACCAGCAATGTAACATAAATGTGAACTGTCAGGCCTTAAACAATAGGCCAGACTTATAAACAGTTATTATCCCACAGGGTGAAGAATTATCTGCTAAATACAGAAAACCTACTGAACACTAGCAGAATAAAAAGAATAATGTCAAAGACCAAAATGTTTTCCACTTAGAAAGAAACATAGTGCAGATAAAATAAAGGACTCTTCATTTGCCCACAGGTGGCAACAATACTACAAGTAACTGGTAGCTGCCCTGGGAATATCCCTTTTCTTTAAAGCAGCATCTCTCCCCATTCCTTAGAGCAATAGACACAAGTCACGAAATATATTTGCTATTATTTTCTACCTCTCCTCCCTTTTTTATCCAAACTCCTTGAAAAAGATGTCTATATGCATTGCTCCTCCTTCCTCTCTTCTCACTCCTTTCCCTTTGCAGTGTGCTTCCAGCATCATCAAACTTCTCTCTCTAATGTTGCCAATGATGTAATTTTTCTTGTTTTAATTCAACTTTATTCTCAGTTCCAAATTTTCTCGCTGTCTCTCCCCCTCCCCACCCACTGAGAAAGAAAGAAAAGCAAAACCCATTACAAATATGTGTAAAGATACAAAGCAAAAAAATGATCTATTAATTACATAATCTGATTATCTGTTCTCAGTCCTCATACTTCCCAACCTATCTGCTTCATCTGACACTATCTTCTCCTCCTGGATAATCTCTCCTCTCAGGGTTTTCATAACACTATTCTCTCCTGGTTCTTCTCCTAGCTGTCTGACCGCTGCTTCTTAATCTCCTTTGCTGGCTCATCATCTATATTGCACCTAACTACCTATGTTCTCTAAGGTTCTGTCCTATGACCTCTTCACTTCTCTCCTCTATATTCTCATTCTCTTCTCTCTCTCTCTCTCTCCAGCTTCCATGAGTGTTAACTATCATCTCCATGCAGATGACTGCCAATCTACATACCCAACCCCAGGCTTTCTCTCCATGCTTCAGTTCCAGATCACCAACTACCTTTCGGGTATTTCAAACTGGGAGTCTTAGAGACACTTCACATTCCTCATGTCCCGAATCGAACTCATGATCTTTTCCTATAAACTCTTCCCTCTTCCTAACTTCACCATTTCTTTCAAAGGTACCACCATCCTTCTAATCTCCTAGGTTCATAATTACAGCATTTTCCTGGACTCATCATTTTCCCACATCCCACATATCCAAGAAGATGCCAAATTTCACAATTTCTAACTTCATCACAATTTCTCTTGCATCTACCCCCTTCTCTCTGCTCATACAACTACCACCTTAGTACAGGCTCTCAACTCCTTTCACTCAGATTGTTGTTTAGATAATTGGTCTGCATACCTCAAGTCTCTCACCACTCCAGTCCACCCTTCACTCTGCCACAAAATAGTTTTCCTTAAGCATAGATCTGATTTACTTATTCAGTGCCATACCAATCAAACTACCAAAGAATTTTTTTATAGAGCTAAAAAAATAGTAACAAAATTCATCTGGAAGAAGAAAAGGTCAAGAATATTAAGGGAATCAATGAAAAAAAATGTGAAAGAAGGCAGCCTAACTGTATCAGATTTCAAACTGTATTACAAAGTGGTAATCATCAAAACAATCTGATACCTGCTAAGCTATAGAATGGTGGATCAGTGGAATAGATTAGGTACACAAGACCACAATACATAGTAGTAAATAGGCATAGTAACCTAGTGTTTGATAAACCCAAAGATCCAAACTTTGGGGGTAAGAACTTACTATTTGACAAAAATTGCTAGGGAAACTGGAAAGCAGTTTGGCAGAAATGAGGTATAGACCAACATCTGACATGGTTTATCAAGATAATGTCAAAATGGGTACATGATTTAGATATAATGGGTGATATATAGGCAAATTAGGGGAACATGCAAATTTTTACTTGTCAGATCTGTGGATAAGGGAATAATTTATGACCAAACAAGAGATAGAGATGATCATGGGAAATAAGATGGATTATTTTGATTATATTAAATTAAAAAAGGTTTTGTGCAAACAAAATCAATGCAACCAAGATTAGAAGGAAAGCAAGAAACTAGAAAAAAAAGTTACAGCAATTTCTCTGATAAAGTCCTCATTTCTCAAATATGTAGAGAAATGGGTCAATTTTATGAAAATAAGAGCCATTTTCCAATTTCTAAATGGTGAAAAGATATGAATGGGTAGTTTTTAGAAGAAGAAATCAAAGCTATCTATAGTCATATGAAAAAGTGCTCGAAATCACTATTGATAAGAGACATGCAAATTAAAACAACTCTGAGGTACCACCTCACACCTATTAGATTGTCTAACATGATAGAAAGGAAAACAACAAATGTTGGAGGGAATGTGGACAAATTGGGACACTGTTGGTGGAGTTGTGAACTGGTCCAACCATTCTGGAAAACAATTTGGGACTATATCCAACTCTATATAACTCTACATGCCCTTGGACCCCAGCATTACTATTACTTTGTCTGTATCCCAAAGAAATTAAAGAAAAAGGAAAAGGATCTATATGTAAAAATATTTATAGCAGCTCTTTTGTGGTGGCAAAGAATTGAAATTGAGGGGATGCCCATCAATTGGAGAATGGCTGAATGAGCTGTGGTGTATGATTGTGATGGAATACTATTGTGCTATAAGAAATGACAAGCAGGATGGTTTCAGAAAAACTTGGGAAGATGTATATGAATTGACAAATCAAGTGAGCAGAATCAGGAGAACATTATACACAGTAACAACAGTATTGTAAGGATGATCAACTGTGGAAGACTTAGTTACTCTGATCAATAACAATAATCCAAGACCATTCAGAAGGACTCATGATGAAAAATACTATCCACCTCCAGAGAGAGAAGTAATGTTGAAATATATCTTCTTTTGCTTTTACTTTTTTGCTTTTGTTTTTTTGAAACATGGCTAATATGTAATTATGTTTTCCATGATTTCACATGTATAATTAATACATTGTTTGCCTTCTCAATGTTTGGAGGGTGGACTAGAAGGAGAGAATTCAGAACTCAAAATTTTTAAAAAAGGAATGTTAAAAATAAATAATAAATTTAATTTAAAAATCTGATCTGATCATATGACTACTCAACCAGCTCCAGTGATTTCCTATTGTTTCTAAAAGTTAAACTTTTGTTTGGTTTTTATAGGCCCTCCATAACCCAGTCCCAAGCTATCTTTCCAGCCTCATTGGCCACTGTGCTCTGTGATCCAGCCAAACTGGCCTTTGTTCTGCGCCTCACATATGAGATTCTATCTCCTCTCTCCCTACCTTTGACTGGCCTGAATGCTCCCCATTACCTCTGCCTCAAAGAGGTTCTTCCTTTAAGACTTTCAAGAGCCATCTTTTACATGAAGCCTTTCCTAATTCTTTCTAATTGCTAGCATTCTCCCTCCCAAACTACCTTGTATTTAACTTCTTTGTATATATTTATATTTATTACTTTATGTTATTATTTATTAATGTATTTATAATCATCCATTAGAATTTATGCTCATTACAATCAAGGAGTGTCTCATTCTTTGTACTCATATCCCCAGTACCTAGCACAGTGTGTGGACATAACAGACACATAAAAATTGATTGCTTATTTGATTAAAGATACCCCAGTCAGAGAAAGAGTTCTTAATTTAGAGGCTGCCTATGAGAGGTAGAAGAAGATACTCCTGCTTGAATCGAAAAATTAGACTGTATATTCTGTACGGTCCCTTTAATCCAGAGGTTCCCAAATTTTTTTAGTCCCTGAGGCCCTTGCCTTTCAATATCCCTTCTTTTATTCTCCATTTGATATGAAAGGAAATAAATTCTAGAGTTTACTATGTGTATGCACATATAAAATAAAGAGTATATAATATTATTTCATAAACAAAATTTTAGTAAGAACATTTTTAGTATCATAAAGTTGTTAAATGATTATCAGAACTAGTCAAATAAATTAGTTAGGGGTGGGGAACCTGCGGCCTCGAGGCCACATGTGGCCCCCTAGGTCCTCAAGTGCGGCCCTTTGACTGAATCCAAACTTCACAGAACAAATCCTCTTAATAAAAGGATTTGTTCTGTAAAACTTGGACTCAATCAAAAGGCTGCACCCAAGGGTCTACCTGTTAGACCCCAGATTCTTTTTCTTGCCAACCAACAGTTTTAATCTTGGTAGTTTGTTTGTTTTAAGAGATACATATATAGTATGTTCAACCTCTAACTTGTTTCTTGCTTTGAAGGTGATTGAGAATAAGACTGAAAATCCTGATTCACAGGGATAAGTTACCATAAATGGAATTAAAGCCTCATGTGCATATTTAGTGAAAATGTGATGTTTTCCTAAGAATACATCAAAAATTTGTAACTTCTTTGAGTGGACATCAATTTGGAGTTTCTGATTATTGTGATCAGTTAACTTGTCTTTCACTAGATAGTTCTAACAGATTTTTTTCCTAGCTCATTATGAATAAAGGTTTCAAATCTTCACCTCATTCATTTAGTTTTGATCATTAAGAATCATTCCTTCAATTCTCTTTCAAGTTTCTCAGATGCACTCTGATGATTGTTTCCTTCCTCATCTGCTCTACCCTCCTCACCATTCTCTCTCTAATCCACAACTTTTTTCCCACTAACACTGCTATTTTTGGAATAGTTCAACAGGATAATATAATTATTTACCAAATGTTTCTCATACCCCCTTAACAAACATCTTCTACTCCCTGGCTTACAGATACAGTTTGGGAACTCTTGCTTTAAACTCTTTGATTCTCTGAACTAGACTGCATCATGTTGATGAGACACAAATCTGGCTGTAAAGTAAAAGAGACAGGCTTCCTGGCCTTGTATAACTTACTAAAATAGTCTTTGTAATTCTCTGGCAGATAGGGACTGGGCATGGGATTTCTTTGATACAAGGAATGACCAGAAGAGGAAACTTCCTCTGCCAATGCAGGTCAGTATCTTGTCTTCAGTGCAGAATCTTGGAAAATTGACTAGCTTCATCAGAGGTGTCAAATTTGTTCTCTAGAAAACTAGAGAATGCAGCCTGAACCAGATTAAAATGTAATTGGGAAATCTTTAACAAAATAACAGCATAGATAATGTTAACTTGTGTGTGTGTATTTTTTTAAGTCAATACGTAGCCCACAGGGACTCATTTCTATTTGAGATGGACATCACAGGCCTACTGAGATGTTAAATAACTTACCTAGGGTCATGAAGTCAATATGTGCCATTGGTGGTACTTGGATACGCACCTTCCTGGTCTTAAGACCAGTTTTCTATCTACTTTGCCACACTGTCTCTCTAAAAGTAAATGATTCACTAAAAATATCCTTTGGACTTCATGTTTTACAATACTGCTCATTGATACATAAATAATGTAATCATTAAGTAATATATGTGACTAAAAGACATTATTTTGTTGAGTTTATGCTATGCAATTTAATCTTCACAAGTAATAGTGAGCTAATGTTACTATGGAAATGGGTAAGGGATCATTTTGTCTTTCTGTCATTCTGCCTACAGAGTGGCTTTCTTAGGAAGAGTGTATAGGTGTAAATAGATAGGTGTTGGCAAAGAACCCCAGAACCATCTTCCCTCTTTGTCACCAAATTCTTAAATTATCCTCTACTTTTGGGTTAAGGCATGGAAAGTACTATCAAAATACAAATGAATCTAAAGAGTAAACTATCGAACTATTATCACTCAGCATTTTAGATGAAATCAGTTGATCAAAATTGCAGGGTTCAGGTAAGCCAACTAAGGGAATGGAAAGAATGGGAAATGGGACAATTAGCCATCTTGTTTTTTCTTTTTACTTGTTTTTTTTCCCTCTCTGTTTCTCTGTGTCTCTATGTCTGTCTCAGTCTCTGTCTTTCTGTGTCTCTGTTTCTCTCTCTCTCTCTCTCTCTCTCTCTCTCTCTCTCTCTCTCTCTCTCTGTTTCTCTGTCTCTCTCTCTCCCTTCCTTCTTTTCTTTCTCTGAGAAGAGGAAATGAGGGGATAGGGGAGAAGATGGAGAGGGAACTCAAATGAATGGACAAGTGGCATTACCTGATAGGACAGGCTTTTGTGAGATGCCATAATGGAAAACCAGGACACAAAAGGAACCAGAATAAGAGCACTGGTATCTTAGTGGTGTACCAAAAACCAAAGAGAGAAAGAAGATTTTTTTCTTTCAAAGAACTGAAAACAACCCACCCAGTTCAGTTTGGCACAGGTTTGGCCTTATGTGACTCTATCATCAAAGGATTTTTAAGCTTTAAAATTTGTACATTTTTGAGAAAGGAAATAAGATAAAATTAAGGTATGTACATTTTTTAGGCGTAATACTGTTGCATGCTTAGTAGACTACGATATGGTGCAAACACAGCTTTCATATGTACTGGGAAACCAAAACATTTGCTTTATTGAGATGGTCTGGAATAGAATCTGCAATATCTCCAAGGTATACCTGTATTAGATGGGAAGGGGGTCAGGACTTATATATAGAACTTGGAGTCCTTCTACCCCAAGAAATGACAAAGCAATCATAAGATATATAGAACCCCAAAACATCCCCTAGACTAATAATATTTAAGGGTAGATATAGATGGATAGATAGATAGATAGATAGATAGATAGATAGATAGATAGATAGATAGATATAGACACATAGATATCTATAGATAGATATACTTCCATCCTGGTATTCTGTCTATCTGAGCAGACCTAAGCAATAACCTTTGACCTCAACTTCCTACTTCCCCTCCTGATGGGAGTAAAAAAATCTCCCTTGGAGAGGAGAGTGGTGGTGGCGGGGGGCGGGGGGAGAATAGGCTAGAGATGTCTATGCTGCCTCTCTTCAAGATGCACAACAGCTCACTCTACGCTTGGTCTTCTTTACTACACATGGGACTCTATTGTTACAAGTATATGTCTTCTCTACTGGATTTGAAGTTCTAAAACACTCATAGGCTTAGAGATAGAAGTGACCATAGGCCAGCTAGTCCAAGCCCCTCAGTTTACAGAAAAGGAGCCTGAGGTCAAGAGACTTGCCCATAGTTTCAAAGGCAATAAATGTTAGAGGCAGAATTTGAACCCAGGTCTTTTGAAACCAGAGAGAAGGCCCTTTCCATTGTACCATGCTCTCTCCCTTTGAATATACCAGAAATTCAATATATATTTGTTGAAGTGAATAGAGTAACTCTAACTCAATAGTGCTATAGGCTTGCTAAGATTCCCAAGGAACTGAGAAGCAGTGTAGAGTCTCAGGGAGGAGAGACTTGGTGGTTCAGGGAACCTCATTAGCGTGGAGGTATATATGAATTTGAACCTTCTTTACAGCTCCTGCGTGTGCATGGCACAGGTATAATAGCACCTGATTTTTCATTGACAATGGTTACTCCTTGATGTGCTGAACGTTTAGTTCCTATTGGGCTATTCCTGATTAATTGGCTCATAGAAGTTTAGGTATTAAAGGCTCACACCAACAAAGCACGTTTCAGTTTAGCCCAGTCTAGAGTTATAGGCTTCATGTGCTGTCTAGGCATTTCCTACTTGGCACAGGATCTAATATTTTCCAAACTATCGCAGACACCAGATTTCAGGAGCGTTGGGCACTGAGAGGTGACTAAAAGGACAAGAGATGGCACGTTGTTCCTGGATGTCTCTTTTGATCAATCAAATGGCCAACCCAAACTTTTAGCAAGTGTATTCTCTGCTGTTATATTCTTTGGCTCAGTTTCTGATACTTAATCAATATAGCTTAGCACAGTCAGCATGTAACTGACACATGGAAACTATTAGAGGAGACATTGCCCATTTGGGCAAAAGAGTAAGTTGAAAAACAGAAGAGACCCAAAGAGAGGAGATGGCAATTTTGCCAGGGCTAGCTTTGTCTTTATCAAACCATTTATCTTGGCAGGAATCTTATGGGCTTTCATCAATTTAAGTCCTAGGGTATCTACTGAAAGTTATCCCCTCTCTCCAAGAACAAGATCCTAATTCAGAAGAAAGGCATTTTAACTGATTTCCCTTATTTCAGTATTAACCTTCTTTAATTCAAAATTCACAAAGCAGCCAAAATAATCTTGCTAAGACACAAGTCTGACTACATGATTCCTTTGCTCAAAAGCCTTGCACATAAGATAAATTCAATTTATTTTAATCCAAGAAGCATTTATCAAGCGTCTAATGAGCTATGCACTGGAGCTGGAGATGCAAAGAAGAAAATATGAGAGTCCCCCATCCTCACGGAGCTTACATTTTGGGGCAAGGGCGACATGTACATAGATAAGTAAATACAAAATAAGTACAAATTAGAGAATGATAATTGGGGGAGATCAGGAAATCACTTTTATAATAGATAACACTTTGTAGATAAAAAATAGATTGAGAGTTAGAAGAGACCAAAGACAATAAATGCCCAAGACAGTATTTGAAGCCAGGCCTTCCTGACCACAGCACTCTATCCACAAGGGAGGTAGATGTTCTAATGTGCTCAGGATAGAAAATGTTCCAGGCTAAGGGCAGTAATTTGTATAAAAGCCTACAGGCAGAAGATGTAGTACTGTATGTCATGAACAGGAAAGTAGGCCAATTTAGCTGTAGTCTAGAATGAGTGAGGGCAGAAATGAAAAGTTGTTCTAGAAATATTATTGGAGGGGCAGCTAGGTGGTGCAGTGGATAGAGCTCTGGACTTGGAGAGTCAGGAGAACCTGAATTCAAATCCATGCTCAGATACTTGACACTTACTAGCTGTGTAACCCTGGGCAAGTCACTTAACCCTGCTTGCCTCACCAAAAAGAAAAAAAGAAAGAAATTTTATTGGAGCCAGATTGTGAAGGGCTCCAGATGTCAAACAGAGTAGTTATATTTTATCACACAGACAGCAAAGAGTAACTGAAGCTTCTTGAGAAGGGAAGTGACATGGTCCAACCTGGGTGTCAGGAATATCAATTTGGCAGTTCTGTGGAGGGTGGATGAGAGAAGAGAAGCTTGATGCAGGGAGATCCATTAGGAAGCTATTGAGATAGCAGACAAAGAAGATGAAGAACTGTACTATGGTGTGAATAAAATTAAGAGAATGGATATGAGAGATACTGTGGAGATAAAATTGACAAGACTTGAGGACTGATTGGATGTGGGGGATAAATGATAGGTAAATTATTTAAGTGCTTACTGTGTGCTAGGCACCATGCTAAGCCCTGGGAATACTAATGTAAGCAAAAACATAATCCCTGCCCTCATGAAGCGTGCATTCTAGTGGGAGAAGACAACATGTAAAAGGTAGGGGAAGGGAAGGTGGAGAGGTGATCTGTGGCCTCATGGGCTGGTCTGTATTTTAAAGGAGCATGATGGTGAATATTGGTGCTCCTTCAAATAGTTGTTCAGAGAAAGTTCATCATTTAGAGGAAGCGGCCACAGAATAGAGAGGCCTTGCTAAGAAGAAGGTCACTGGAGCAGAGGTGGAAAGGTGGTTAGGGGTTTCATGAACCAGTCCAGGTATGAAGAAAATGTGATGGCTGTCATGGGTACCAGGGAAGAGTTGAAGATGACTGTGGGGTTGTGTGCCTGGGCAACTGAATGAGTAGAAGTGTTTTCAACAGAAAGAGGGAAGTACAGAGGAAGGGTGGGTTTTGAAGGAAAAACAATGTGTTCTATTTTGGACATGTGAGTTCAAGATGCATAGCAAGCAGGTAGGGATATGGTCCTGGAGCTCAGGAGAGGGAGGTAGATTCAGGAGTCATCCAAAGTCCCTTGCTGGTCAAGTACAGCTCTCTGCGATAAGACTTCAGACTATCTAGCTTTATCTCACATTACTCCCATTCATACCCCAACCAAACTGGCTCTCCTGTGCCCTGCCTCCATGGGAAATTGATAAAGTGAGTACAATGTGATTGAGGTAAGGGAAAGGGTTGGAAAAGAGAAGCTTCAGGGAGGGAAGAGAAGATTATTCAATTCTATTCAATTTGACAAACATTATTAGGCACTTAATATGTCCAAGGCACTGTGCTAGGTACTTGGAATAGAAAGGACTAGAGTAAAGGATGAACAACAGAAAGGAAGACAAAGAAAGGAAAAGGGAAGGGAAAGGAAGAGAAGGAAGAAGGGGGAGGGAAGGGGAGAAGAGGGAGAAACAGGAGAAGAGAAGAGGGAGGGAACAGTAGGAGAAGGGAGGCTAAGCCAAGACAGACAAGGAAAAATCATTCCCACTCTTGGGTGGTTTTTGTTCATTTCATTCCTTGAACATCCAAGAAATTTGGAAATGACTATGATAATTCCAGGGTCATATTGGGGCACATAAGTCAGGTTTGTGTGTTGGATGATACTATGGGGAATGAGTAGGTGGGCTTATTAGGAGACCTTTTCCCGCTTAGGGAAAGAACATTAAGTAGTAGAGAAGACTAACAGACTTGGAATCAAAAGAAGCGTTAACAGCCTAGTTCTGCTACTTGGGCAAGACAATATAATTGCTCTGTGTTTCAGTTTTCTAATCTGTAAAACAGGCAAATAAAGCCTCCTGAAAATGACTTACAAGGCCCTTTTGAGGCCTGTAAGGCCCTTTTGAGATAACATGTGTGAAAACACTTTATAATCATAATCTACAATATAGATATAAGATATTTTAACTGATAAATGAGCAGTATTGGAGGTAACTGCTTCCCTGCAAATAAAGCAATTATCTCATTAATTTTCTGTAGGCTGATATTACCTCTCTGCCATTTTGAACCAGGGCCAGCTGTGATTATGCTTTATCAACTCATATAACTCCAAACCACAAATAAACTATACAGACACAACAGTTGTACACAGCTCTTTCCTGTCATAGGAGACCACAGAAGAGGCATTGTTAGCCTTAGGAGCCAATGAATGTTTCTGTTTTCCAGGGCACGCTTTACATCATCCTCGGTAGGGCCTTGGACAGAAAACTGATTGTTACGGCACTCCTATTTGGTTTCCATGCAATATCACAACATTCCCGTATGTCATATTTTAACAAGATCATTGCCGTCTGGTGTAATTTTGTTTGGCTGATGAAGCTCTTGTGCATTGAAATGGGGCAATTTCATGTTGTTAACTTTTCAGCAGCCATCAAACCAAGACTGAATGCTAATAAACAATGGGAGGTTGTGGCCAAACTGGGGTTTGTGTTCAGTGACACTCACTGAGCTAATCCACTAAGTTCTATTGATTTATTTTAATGGTTAGCTATAAAGGGGATTCATCCTCAAATAATATCTGAAGACCATAGTTTTCTTTTGCCACCCAATACAGGCTGTATGTAGTTGCTGGGATAACTTGCAAGGATAACTCTGAGCCCACCTTAGAGCCAGGAAGATATGGGTTCAAATTATGTCTCTGGTATATATTTATTGTGTGACTCTGGAAAAAGTCATTTAATCCCTTTAGAATAAATTATACAACCATTACTCAGAAGCAATCCTTATTGGGAGAAGGTATTCTCTCATGTCAACGAGCACTTATTAAGAACTTAACGACATGCTAAGCACATAGTATTCACCCAGGAAATTCCCTATGCCAATGAAATCAAAGATGTGAATCAAAATAATAAAAATTTCTTGCATGTAGTAAATATTTAAGAAATGCTTATTACATTAAATGCTTTTGGTGATAATTTCAGAGCACCATTTTTCTCATCCTGAAAATGGAGATAAAAATGTTTGAGAAAGCATTATGAATTATTTCTCATAGGGTTGTTGTGAATAAAGTATACCTTAAAGTACTACATAATATGAATTCCATCAAATGATCTCCTCAGTTTAATCGTAAAGCATTTATTGAGCACTCAGTGTGTGTCCAACACTGAGCAAATCTCTGATTCGGTCCTCATTGGTGAGGCCTTTGCTTTTTTTTCTCAAGCTAGGCTTTCTCAAGCTTTCTTTCTCAAGATGCATACCCATGAAACAATTGGAGGAGTGATATAAGATGGTATTTAATGAAGTGCTAAGTTGTATAAAATCAAGTTCAATAATAAGTGCTTCAGCTAGAGATGGGCAGGTGACCTACAGAAGGCTCCAAAAAATAAATGAAAGTTCCATTAGCCCTATGCTTGTTCTAACCCAGTAAATCAAGGTCTAGGTCTTTTGACTGAGTCCAAGTTTTACAGAACAAATCCTTTTATTAAGGGGTTTGCTCCGTGAAGTTTGGATTCTGTCAATGGGCCACACTTGAGGACCTGGAGGGACACATGTGGCCTTGAGGCCATAGGTTCCTCACCCCTTGTCTAGGATCTCAGGCTGCAGGACAAAATACTACCTGGGATAGGATAATATAACATACCTCAGGATAGTCATGGAGCTTTCCCATAGGCCTCCTCACCATTTCTATGTCTTCCTAAATCATCTTGGTACAGTAGAAGGAACACTGGTTCAGAGGATTTAGAGGACTGATCCTGGTTCTGACTCTTATTACCACGATGGCCTTAGCCTCCATTTCCTTTTATGTAAATTGAGGAGGTTGGACTAGAGAAAAACTAGGCCCATTCCATCTTTAGTTCTATAACCTTTCTTGAACAACTATGATTATTAACTACCTAATGACTTCAATGCTTTCATTTTAATTTACCTATCCACTATTAGGTGCCCCTTTCCCTCCTTCTTCCTTTCACATCTTCCCTTAGAGTCTCGTTATACCCTTATTTAACCATAATCATTGTGTGGCCTACAATAAAGATGGCCTTCAGTGGAATTTCTGCTGTAATAGTCAACTAGAAGTTGTAGGTTTTAAGCATCCAGAATTCAAATGAAGTCTAGATTTCTAGGTGGATTTGTAGGATGGCAGAGTAACCATTAGTTAGAGAATGGACTTTCTTAACTGTTGGAGGAAAAAAAAACCTGCTGGAGTGGAGGAAATAAAAATAACTCAATTTTCATGGCACTTCAGGGCATTCAAAGGGCTTTCCCAATAACAAATGTGAGGGTTGTAGTACAGGCATTCTTATAGCATCTGTAAGATGAAGAAGTTGGTTTTATGAAAGGTTAAGTGACTTATATCTGGCCACAAATCCAATAAGTAGTTGAGGTAGGATTTGAATCCAGGTTTCCTGACTTAAACTCAGTGTTCCACTAGTGACTATAACAACTTATGTTTATTTAAAATTTTAAAGTTTGCAAAGTGCTTTAGTAGCTCTCTGAAGTGGGTGTTCTGGTATTATTATTTCCATTAAACAGATAACAAAATTGAGGCTCAGAGAGATCAGCTAATTTATTCATGGTCACAGAGGAGCAGTGGAAGAGGAAGGATTTAAATCCATGTCTGACACCAAGTCCACTCTATGACATACTGTATGTGCCATGAAGAAACATGCAGGAGACAGATGAATTGGCAAAGTAATGAGCAGCTCCTAGGTCAGTTCATGAGTTTCAAGAACATGTGTGAGAAACAGTGGAATGAAAATGGAAAAGTAAGGAGATAATTCCTGAAGTACTGGAGAACAGACCAGTCTATTCAATAACATGTTACATAGAGCAGAATTTGTCTAATTTCAAAGAACTGGATATATAGCCAACACCTTATAATTTTTTTTCTTTTGCTCCATACTCATGAAGTCATCAATATAGTGAACTCCTGGTAGACACTGCCGGGTCAGGCATTTCTTTTCATAACTAATAGTTTTAGAGTCACCCGGGACACTGAGAGCTTAAGTGGTGTTCATGGTCACACAGCCAGTATTTGTTACACACAAGCTGTGAACCCAGTTCTCTCTGACTCCAAGGCCAGCCTTCTCTCTACTGCTATAGCCTGCTTCTTTCATGGATGAATGGCTGAATAAACCTTGACCTTTCCATGTAGAGGAATACAAAGTGAGAAACAGGAAAACAAAATTCTGGAAATTTCAGGAACTGGGAAAGCTATATGGAGGAATGCTAAGCAAAGATACAAGCAAAGAGTATACCTACTAATCTTGACAATATAAAAGTATAAGGAGGATGGAGGGACTGGCTGGCTAATGGGAATCTCATTGTGGGAGCAGGTGTCATATTCGGGAATAACCACAATGAAGCTTAGTAAGTCCTGCTCCCTGACTTTGGAGTATGCACATATTTCTGGTCTCTTTATTTATATATCTTTTTGATGGAATTCGATGGAATGCTGAGCCAGAACTAGAGATTGTATACACAAATACATAAGAAACTGTACGAAAAGAAAGAAAGGGAAATGGGCAGGGTAAGGAGAGAAGGATTAGATTTAATAACTAGTAAGCTGTTAGGCAAATTTTATCATCATCATCATGATAGCCCTTATATAGCACTTTAAGGTTTACAAAGAATATTATATATATGATATCATTTAGTACTCACAACAACCTTGTGAGGTAGAGACTATTATTATCCCATTATATAGATGAGGGAACTGAGCCTGAGAGATCTTAAATGACTTGTCCAAGGTCACAGAGCTAGTGGCCAAGGAAAGATCTGAGCTCAGGTCTTCTGGCTCCAAGTTGAGCACTCTATCCTCTATACCACCTAGCTGCATAGCATATTGACATTTATTCTTAAAGCAAATAATTGTATGCATATCTTTATTTTGTTTTTATTATTCAAAATTAAGTGCATAATAGATTATTTAATTTAAAAAGGAACACAAGTCAAATGTACAACTTCTTCCTAATGTAATTAAAGGCTCTTTGGAGATTTGAGGAACAATTTTCACCATTACCCATCATTCTCCATCAGAACATTTGCCTTTATAGAAAAATGTCATTGATTATTATGCCAGTGAAGTGAATAGGGAATAATTCCATTCCAGTTTTAAGTTACTGAATAATTCTGAAGGGAATCATCAACTTCAGAGATAGAAAATTAGTGGGAAACAGTCTTCTTTTTGCGTATAAATGGATAGAATATTGATCAGAATGAATGGCTGGTGCTAGGAGATAATACTTGAGCTCAATGAAAATATGTCGTGAGTCATTTATATTTTTAGCTCAAGTGCACAATGCTGTTGAAAGTGAGCCAGGCTCTGACACAAACTCTTGTACATGGATATCAGTGACTCAAAATTGAGAAATGTGTTTCAGTGTAGTATGCATATGGCCAAAGACTCATTGATTGGAAGTTTAAAAAAAAATCATAGTTAATGACATTGTAGCTTGACGTACTGCTCTAGATAGGCTTGTAAAGTTGCCATGGAATTGTATTAAGATTTGGAGAACTTTCATACCTCCTGGTTTGGTTAGATAAGGGAGGTGATAAGTATCTAAATGCCCTTCCCCAGGATGGATATATAACAACCAATCTGAAGTTTCACAACACTTTAACAGGATTATGCTTTGGGAACTCCTGAAAAAAAAAATGCCATTCTTTTAAAATCTTCAAAGAACTCTTCTATATAGACAGCTAGGGTAAATACAACATGTTACTCTTCAGCAGTTGCTTTTCTCAAAACCATTTTGGGGGGAACAGATGGAGTATACTTGGCTACAGTGGGCCCCATTTCATACAGACATAATAATACCAAAAGCTATCATTATGATTTTACTGAACAGGCCACCCACATTCTCTGCACTGAATCACTGAAGAGCACTGTTTGCCAGATACCATTTGCTCTAATGCTTATTCCATTCTTTGTCCAACCCCAAAGCAAAACAGGAAGTTTGTCTTATGGGAGTTTAAA
The DNA here is from genome assembly GCF_900497805.2 of Vombatus ursinus. Taxonomy (NCBI): domain Eukaryota; kingdom Metazoa; phylum Chordata; class Mammalia; order Diprotodontia; family Vombatidae; genus Vombatus; species Vombatus ursinus. Next base: position 73,897,406 of record NW_020954569.1, on the reverse strand, counting down.
AAAAACACCAACCTGTTTTTAAGTAAGACCTAATCATTAACTAATTTTATATCTAAGTGAAATGAAATCATTGCTCATTTGGGAATCAATTGAGAAGACATTCAGACCTAAAACTCAGACCTTTGCCCAGAAGGACAGAGGTGATGAAGGCATGGGGTTTGAGGTAACAACAATAACAACAAAAAAAGAAACAACAATAACAACTAATATATTTATAACTTTTTTATGGTTTTCAAAGCACTTTACACATGTTGACTCCTTTGATCTTTATAAGAACCCTGTGAGGTAGATGCTATTATTATCTTCATTTTACCAGATGAAGAATCTGAGATACAGAGAGATTAAACAATTTGCCTGAGTCACACAACTAGTAAGTGTTTCAGGCCAGATTCAGACTTGGGTTTTGCTAATACCAAATTCTGCTCTCTATCCGCTGTGTCACCTTGCTATCATCCTATTTAAGGAATGCTGTTGTAGCAGGTGCACCAACATCCTAGGTCCTCATAACTCCACTGATAAGGTCTTTATTATATCTTTGTAAAATGTAACTCATTGCACAGAACTGAAGCTCTGGGTTTCAACAGAATGGTTCAATCATGGGATGGAAGAGATTTCTTACAAACATTTCTATGGCTTTCCTTTTCCCCTATTCTCTAACACCAGAAATTGATTATCTAGGTCATTACAAAAAAAAATCCAAATAAAAGGGAGGGGAAAATAAAGCCTTCAGATCCCAAAGTGTTCTGCCTAGGAGAACAACAACAACAACAACAACAACAACAACTCAACAACAACAACGATGACGACAACAACAATAACAACATTAAATACAAGGCAAGCTTTATTTCACTTGACCAGGAAAAGAAAAACCAACCTGCAATTAACTCATACCCGAGTCCATGAACAATGAAGACAACTCCCCTGCCCACTTTAGTCATCTTCCACCTCCCTGAGAAATAGATAGTCTTCTTAATTTATAATAATATATTGAATAAGGCTCTCCCAAAAGGAAAGGACTAAAGGTTATTAGAGCCAAGCGATTCTTTCCTCTTTTGAACCCCATCTCCCTAGGGATCTATATAGGCTTCCAGATGTATTGTGATAACCTTGGTGAGGACCCATCACAGGGAAAAAGCTTTTAGGATTGAGATTCATTCCTACCTTCATCTCATCCATATGGTCCAACTAACTCACAGTACTGTGAAGGGCGAGGTTCAGTTTTATGCCTCTATACTCTTCCTTTTCTGTCTCTTTCTTCTCCTTGATTCCAATTTCCATTTGGTCAGAAAACTTGAGTTGGAGACCAAGAATTCCTCTGCTTGGTCCAAGCGCTCTTGGGCTTGATCTTCAGCTGTGCAGGTTCCTTCTTGCACGCGGTTCCTTGGAGGGGTGATTAATGCGCACATACCTCCCTCCAGAGAATCAAATCTTCGTTAATGAGCAACCCTTCTCTTCTCTGTGTTCCTCTCTCTCCACAGATCTCTGGCCTCTTTTTGGTGTGTGACTCCCTTTGAAAGGTAATTGAAGTCCAGTGACAAGACAAAAGTCAGGACAACTTGGAGATGGCCCCAGATGCAATGGATAACCTTGATGTCTTTGATGTCTGACCCAGCGCTAAATGCTCCACAGCACCTGCATCAGCCACCTTCAAGGCCATTGGAGCAAATTGTTCTCATTTGCCCATTCCACCAAGGACGTTTTCACATGTTTGGAGAAGAAACTCACTGACAGTTTTGAGGCATGTCAGTTACCCTCAACCTGGTCTAGCCCATCTGGGAGATGGTTTTACCAGGGTGTAGATGCAGTGAATGCTGCAGCTTCTTGGAGCCACAGGTGAGAGTTGGGTGATAGGTGGACACCAAAGAAGTACAAGGAAAAAAAATAATGGTCTTTGTTTCTGGCTAGGGGTATTATGATGTGGACATTAAACCTCAGCGGGGAGCTCTGGAAAGAGCTCTCCTCCTTGTATTTCATCTGGTGGAGGCTGAAGAAATCCTGGTAGCCCCGGTTGCTATTAATAGAAAAATTCACAGCAAGTTTTGGCCTGCTGCTTCCCAGCCTGGCATATGCTGATCACTCGTTAATTGGGTTGTATGCAGCACCACCTACAGGGGGCTAGATTATCCCATTTCTTCAGGCTTGAATTTCAACTCTGCAACCAGGTGGGGAGGGTAAGGGATAGAGAAGATTTAGATTCAGAGTCCTGCCTCTGATAAATCCTGGCTTTGAGACCCTGGGCAAATTATCTAAGCTTTTAAATTCCAGGCAACTGTCAAATAATACACATTTCACAACACTGCAGATTTGCAGTGGTGGAGGGAGTTTCCATATTGGGAGTTCCTTACCTCAGTGGAATCACTATTCCTTCCCTCACCTTATTTCCTATGATATTTCTCTAGAATCTTCATCTGTTCTGTTTTAAACTCAAAAAACACATATCACAGGAAGTATTCATTCTCAGTCTGGTTCACTTGTCTCTAGACCTCAGAATGCTGCTGGGCAGCTTCTTTTGCGTATGCAAGAAAATACAAAACAATTCTTATATTAGTAGAAGTAAAACAAAAATAAGAAGATGAATCTATTAAGGGGGCAGGGAAGAGGAGGGAACCTAATCAAAAAAGTCTGCCAAAATCAGAGAGAAATGGTAATCGTGTTGTTACTTTGTCCATCTCATAGTCTGAACCATCACAAGCATGGATGTTGGCTGCAGGGAAGAAGGAAAGTGCATCTAGGTATTTTAGCTATCAAATAAACTGCATGAATAGGAAAGGCCTCAACTCTCTGTACTCCATACTCTATTAAGAGTCACAGAACAGTTTATCATGTGTCTTTCTTGGGAGCCTATGTCCCCTGTGGTGCATAGCTTCCTGATTGTGATTAATTCACCTTCAAGAACAACTGGCTCAGGGGGATTTGCTCATGGTGATGTGTCCTAATTAGAAAAAGGCAATTTAAGATCCATTTCTCCTTTTTGTCATCTTTCTCTCTCTCTCTCTCTCTCTCTCTCTCTCACACACACACACACACACACACACACACACATACACACACACACATACACACACGCACACACACACAGAGTCATGAAATGCTTCATTAACTTTTGTGCTGAAACTTCAATACCTGTGCCTGCGGCAGCAGCTTTCAGACTGCAAAATGCTTAGGTCTCCCATTTGATAGTGCCAGGAGGAAATCATTCAGCATCCCTGGAGCCTTCACATTTTTCCCCCGTGTGTACACATGTATGCATATATGCTCTACACACATCTCCATGTACATCAACATATGCGTTGTATATATGTTTATATGCACATATACATGTATGTATATATCACCTGTGTGCATATATATATATACATATATATATGTATATATAGCATAGGGGCCATGAGAGCTTACCCTTCTCCTTTAGGTAATAATATGCTTAAGGTATTCCAGTCAAAATAGCATCTTTCTTACTTTTAAATACCTTGAAGGAAGAAAATTCCACAATTTCCCTCTTCACATTGTACATGTGCGTGTGTGTGTGTGTGTGTGTGTGTGTGTGTGTGTATCTTGGAAAGCATTCATGCTGACATAGTTTCATGAAGGGGATATGCTAAAGACTTTATTATTTAGCTTTCAGTGTCAACTCTAAATCCAAGTCTTACTGAGTAATTAAATTGTAATTAGGATATACATCATATATGACACAGTCTGAGGTTTAATGAAATCTTTTCAGCAATTTCCTAGCCTCTTCCCTCCTGCATAGGCCTCAAGGCATAGAACAGGAAGGAAAGAGTGCCTGCTCTGGGGAGGACCTGGAATCCAACCCCAGCTTTGTAAACTCTCTGTGTCTCAGTTTCCTCATCTGTAAAACAAAGGGAGTGGATACAGAGGGAGTGGATGGGATAATCCATAATGTTCAACTTGTTCAATGTTTAAGTAAAAACATTGAACTTACCCTACATTTAAATAAAAATATTGAACTGAGGAAGTTCATACTTTTAGCTACTACCCTCCAGATGGCTGCATAAAGTTGGAAATTAGAAACTGACTGGCCAGTTTTATCATATCCCTTGAACCAGGTCCCAGATGAATGTTGTACCACACCACACTAACACTACAAATTGCTGAGCATTAAAATAGGAGAGAAAAAATGCATTTCCAAATTTTTTGGAATTCTGAATGAAATGCCTTTCTGTCCACAATAAAATGGAACCATACTAAGGAGTATAGTGAAGCCCACCTTTTCATCAATTTCAAAATAGTTAAGAAACAGAATAAAATAGCATTCCTGTAAGAAGAACCTCAACAAGATTGCTTTTCACAAATAATACCCAATCAAGTGGATTATACAGAAGATTAGCCTAGACCATATCAAATAATAACACTAATAGGCTATTGCAACAAATGACAAGCCTGGGGTTAAACTAATACAACATCAATCATTCAACAAGCATTTACTAAGCACTTGCTACATAAAAGGCACTATGCTAATCATTGCAGATATGAAGAAAAATAAAAAAAATTCCCTGTCCAAAGACTTTACATTCTATGAGGGAAGACATCATGTATATAAATAGGTACATCCATGACATAGACCACAAGCATTTATTAAGCATCTACTATGTGAGAAGAATGGTGCTAAATGTTGGAGACACAAAAAAGGGGGCAAAAACCAATCCTTGTTCTCAAGGAGCTCACAGTCTAAGGGGGAAGAGGAAACATGCAAACAGCTGTGTACAAACAGGATACATTGGAGATCATCTCAGTGGGAAAGCACTAAAATTAAGGAACACTAGGAAAAAGTTTTTGTAGAAGGTGGGACTTTAGCTGAAATTTGAAGGAGATTAGGGAATCTTGGAGATAGAGGTAGATGGAAGATAAACATAGAGGGGAAGGAACTAGCAGTTGAGGTAATAAGTGCATCTATTACAGAAGATGGCATCTGAACTGAGTTTGAAAGAAGACTGGGTGGATAAGGCTGAGTAGGTATATAGTTAAGTAGGTAGATAGATGGGTGAATGGATGGATGGATAGATAGATCTGAGAATCATCTGTCTAGAGGTGACAACTGAACTCATAGGAAGTGATGAGATCACCAAGTGAGATAGTACAGAGAGAAGAAGGTCCAGGACTGAGCCTTGGTGCACATTCACAGTTAGTTAGTGGGCATGCCAGAAATGACAATTATTAAAGGAAACCGAGAAAGAAAAGTCAGAATGATAGTCATTTTCCATATAGTCATTCACCAAGTCTTCTCAATTCTACATCAGCAAAACTGTTCGTATCCATCTCCTCATGTCCATTCCCACTGCCACCCTGATGAAATAGGCATTCTGTATTGTTCAATAGCCTCCTTATGGATGTTCTTACCAAGTCTCCTCGCCTCCCTCTCTAATCCATCCTTACCAGCACTGTCACATTAGTTTTCATTTTGCACAGATCTCATTATACTACTCTTCTGCTCAAAACTCTTAAATGCTTCATTGCCTACAGAGCAAAGTTTAGATTCTTTAGCTGGCACTCAAGGCCCACTACAATCCCAAGCTACTCTTACCTCTACCTGTCCCCCACCATGTGCTCTACAGTATGTTCCAGTCAAATTAGATTAAATGCTGTCCTTTGAACTTATGAACTTACCATGTTTTTATTATAGATAACAATAAGGATAATGATAGCTAGTAATTATATAGCATCTACTTTGTACCAGGCATTGTGCCTCATAAGCACTTTACCAATATCTCATTTGATTCTCACAACAACCCTGTGAGATAGGTGCAGTTGTTACCTTCATTTTACAGTTGAGAAAACTGAGGCTAACTGAGATTAAGTGACTTGTCCAAGGTAACAGATAGTAAGTATCTAAAGCTGGATTTGAACTCAGGTCTTCCTTATTCCTGGCCCAGTGCTGTCTGTCTACTGTGCCACTATGACATTTCCCTACTAGACTATAAGGTCTATGTAATAAAACAAAGAACTTTGTCTTATTTAATATTTGCATGTCCACCATCACTTAGTACAATGTTTCATAAATAATAGACTCTTTTAAAAATGTTAATTGAAATGAATTTTTTGGCATAGTGTATATAGAAAAATATATGTATATACTATGTACTACTTAGTGTATTGCACATATACTTTAAAAGACAAATCACACAAATTTTAGAACCTAAACGGCCCTTAGAAATTATGTTCCAACCTTTCATTTACAGATGAGTAGAGACCCAGAGAGGGGTAAATTAACTTGTCCAAAGTCCCTTTGAAAGAAGCCTGGGTGGATAAGGCTGGGTAGGTGTATAGTTAAGTAGGTAGATAGATGGGTGAATGGATGGATGGATAGATAGATCTGAGAATCATCTGTCTAGAGGTGACAACTGAACTCATAGGAAGTGATGAGATCACCAAGTGAGATAGTACAGAGAGAAGAAGGTCCAGGACTGAGCCTACTACTAAGGCAGCAGAATAGGGACCTATAAGGTCTATCTCTTCAAACTAAATACTCATCACCACACAACACTGCCTTCTCTAGTACATAGTAGCAGAAAACATTTCATGGGGCTGTTTAAGAGACAGAAAAATAGGTGGATGGCTCAAAGCCTGATCAAATGTGGTGTTTCTTATATTCCCCAGGGTTCCAATATGTTTTACTTTGGAATAGTGAAATGACTCAGAAATGAATATTGACTTGTGGTTGGAAACATAACATGTCCCATACAGTCTGTGCATCAAAAAAAAAAGGAAAAAAATTTGTTTTCCATCCATTACTGATTTTCCCTTCAATCACAATGTCTTGTATGTGCATATTTTCTCAGAGAGGTGATGGCCACATGGGGAGTTAATCAAAAGGATAAAATGTATCAGTTAGAAAATATGAAAGATAATGAAAATATTTGGTTTAAAGCTAGATCACTTGTGGTTGTGGTAGAAGAAAGGACCATGATCTTTTTAAACGTATGCACCCTGAAATATGCAAGTAGTTTTTTCCCTCGGTTAATCCACAGGTGCTACATTTCACTGAGTCTACACTTGGCTCCTTTCCCCCAATTATCTCCATTTTTTAAAAAAAAGTTTACTCTATTTCCAAAAACATTCATAGGAGATGGTCTCAATTTTTCCTTATCTATATCTAAGCTGCAAGTCCAAGACAGAGCCATCAACACAAAGGGCAGAAAGAAATATGTAAAATAAGATATAAACTTGGGTAGTGTCATTCAGTAGAGTGATGTAGGAAGCACATAGCAGTAGCAGGTTTATGAAAAAAAGAAATATGAAAATGAAATTATGAATGAAATTATGAAAAAAAGGAAAACACAAATTCCCAAATCAGTCATCATAAAAAAAATCTCATATCAATGTAGAATAGAATCTGTTTGTGATTTTTAAGAAAAACTCAGCTCCATACTATGCCTTCCTTATGGATTTCTGTAGCTCTTTATTGTTGTGTCATTTTTTATTTTCATTGTGTCCACCTCTTTATGACCCCTATTGGAGGTTTTCTTGGCAGAGATACTAGAGAGATTTACCATTTCCTTCTCCAGTTCATTTTACAAATAAGGAAACTAAGGCAAACAGAGTTAAGTGACTTGCCCAGGGTCACACAGCTAATACGTGTCTGAGGCCAGATTTGAACTCAGGAAAACTCATTTTCCTGACTCCAGGTCTGGCCCTCTATGCACTGTGCTACCTAGCTGCACTATGTATCTAGCCCCTCTATAGCTCTTACTTGGTCATTCATTTAGCATTTACATGTGCTGAATTGTAATATTAGTTACTTTGCCAAATGTCAAAACTGGAAGGGGTTTTTTAGGTCATTTCTTCATTCCTCTTGTACAGATGAAGAACCTAAGGCTCAAATAAGCATAATGACTTATCTAAGTCACTATATCCATAAGACCGTGGTCCCAACATCACTACTCCTTCCACTGCCAACTAGACTGTAAGATTTCTCAGCCTCAGTTTCCTCATCCATAAAATGGGATCATAATAACCTTTACCTCACAAAGTTGTTGTGAGTATTAAATGACATCATATAGGTAATATTCTTTGTAAACCTCAAAGTGCTATATAAGGGCTATCATAATCAGATAATTTGATGTTCCTTCCCTATCCCCCCTTATGCTTTGATATATTCAGAAGTCTTAACTACATAGCAGATATATATATATATATCTTGCTTTGATTTACTCTAGCACTTAAAATATGCCTAAAGGCCAAATAAAATGATATCTGTGTAAATTTAATCTTATAGGACAATTGCCAGGAATGAGTAATGTGTCTAAGAATGTCCTACTTCCATAATAGAAGAGTGGTTGGTCAATGACAACTATATGATGAACTTCCTGCCAAAGAAGAAAAAAAGGCACCAGCTGAACCATATCTTGACAAGTAGTATTGGCCCTGCTTAGATATTTTACTAATTGATGTTTATATGTGTTATAAGAAAGTGAATAGAGAGTGAATAGAGAGATTCACCTGTGGCAAAGAAGAAAAATAAACTATTCATCTTTTTTATTTATTTGGGGCAAATATCTGTAATGTCATTAAGTACTCCAATTAGTAAACGATTTATTGGTGCCAGGACACCAATGAAAATTTCTGATTAAAAAAAAAAGTCTTATTACTTTTCTTCCCACTTTCTTCTGTAAAAGGTTCAAGACCACTATGTTTTTTTTTTGCTAGAGGGTAGGTGAGTGGGTTTGGGGGTTGAGTTCTTTTGGGTCAAATCTATGAATTCTTTGGTGTAGGAAGTTCCAGGTGACCAATTTTATCAGGGTCACACAGCTAGTATATGAATCCTGGTTTAGAGGTCTCGCTCAACTGCAATATCTTGATCTGCCTGCTAGGAAAACACATTTTAATTCTTAACCTGCTACAGTCATGTGTATGTCTGTATGTGTGTGTGCGTGTGTGTGTGAAAACCTAAGCACTTTTGGAAGTCTCTCATCCTTTGAAGGACACTGCTGGTAGGGTCAGGTAATGAGACAATAGGAAAGACAATTAGCGTATCCATGGACAGATTTTTCTAGGTGAAGAATTATTGACAGAAAGTATTTAAAAGGGATCTGTTTATACTTGAAAAATCTCAAGGCAGTTCATCAATAGCCAAAGCAACTGAAGAATTCCATTTAAAGTAGAGAAGCGTCCCTTAAATAATTACTGGGCCAGGAGCAATTGCTCTTTAATGGAGCTATTTGCTTCTTAAAGAAACGGCTTTTGACATGAGGATTGAATGTTACCATTCTCATGAGTGTGTTAAAAGATTTATATGGTCAATTCACAAGGTAGGATCCTTTTTTTTTTTTTTGCAAGAAAGCATATCTGCTGTTGAAAGAGTTCATTTTATTTTTGAAAAAATGGTATTACAAAGTTGTTCAGTCATTTTCAGTCATGTACAATTCTTCATGAACCCGTTCGGGGTTTTCTTAGCAAAGATACTAGCCATTTCCTTCTCCAGCTCATTTTACAGAGGAGGAAACTGAGGCAAACAGGGTAAAGTGACTTGCTCAGGGTCACACAGCTAGTAAGTGTCTGAGTCCAGAGAGGTCTTCCTAATTCTAGGCCCAGTACTCTATCCACTGCACCACCTAGCTGTGCCTGTTAAAAGTATATTCTACCAAATAGTCTATGAATGTACTATAAGAATGTCTTATATAAAATATATTTTATCACATAATACATTTTTAAGGCTGGTCCTGTGTGCATTTCAGTCATGAAAATACAAATGGAGGTAGATCCTCTGGGTTTAAAAATGATCGCATCAAGCTTAGTTGAAATTAAGGAGGTTAATCAAAAGAATTGTTTTGCCTCTCCCTCCCTCCAATCTTATTTTGTTTTGTTCTGTACTGTTTTCATGGGAATTTGAAGAACTGGAGAAATTTTGAGAGCATTTGTGGCAAGATGCTTATATTCTCTTAATGAAATTTAATAGGAATAAAATAAGTAAGTGTGGACATCTATCACAAAGATGATGAGTTGACATTGCAAAATATATGTAGTATCAATTAGGACCAGTGGGTTTTATTTTTCTGGGCTAAATGCATTTTGAAAAATATTTTCAGGATTCAAATTTGCTAGCAAAAAATCCAAAAAAATCATTAGTATATATAAGCTTCTTGAAGGCAGAGAATATTTTGGTTTTGACTTTGCATCACTAGCACCTAGCACAGTGCCTGAAACCTAGTAAGAGGTTAATAAATGTTAAATAAATGAATATTGAGTGTAATGTATAGCAATAGAAGAAATTAGTGATACTGATAAAACAAAATTTTTTTCACTTTTTGGTGAGGCAATCAGGGTTAAGTGACTTGCCCAGGGTCACACAGCTACTAAGTGCTAAGTGTCTGAGGTCAGATTTGAACTCAGGTCCTTCTGACACCAAAGCTGGAGCTCTAACCACTGAGCAACCTAGCTGCCCCAAAACAATTTTTTTTTTTTTGCAACTCATAACTAAAAATTGGCCATTGGCAGCATTAGTTTGAAGAAACATTCATCCTTCCATTCAACGAAAGATTATTAAGCTCAACTAAACACAAGGATAAATTATTTTAAACCATAGCATAACCAGCACAGGCCTTTGGGGTCATAGATACAGTCTCTCTAAAAACAAAACCCTATTGATTTTGCTAAATTTAGCCTCAGTGCATGAGCTACAGGAGACAAAGAATTGAACAGTGTGTCAGTTTCCATCAAAGAATTTTCCTTTGAGTTGCTTGTAAGTAGTTTCCTTCTACTTAATTATCTCAATGCTGGCTCCAGATTTTCTCTGATGGGGAAAATGGGATACAGGGAAAGGTAAAAATAAGAGAGAGTCTAGAATTTCATATGATAAAAGTCAGATAATGACTTGTGTGTGTGTGTGTGTGTGTATCTAGGGGGAAGAGGGGGGAGTGGGAGAAGGAGAGAAAAGAGGGAGAGAGAAAGAGAGGAAAAAGAGAGAGAGAGAAAGAGAAAGAATGAAAAAGGGAAAGGAGAGGGAGGGGGGAAGATGGGGAGAGAAGAGAAAAAATGAGTAATTTTATAGCAAAGGGGCCACCAAAGTTAATAGTGTTTACTAAGCTCTCTTTGTGAGTACAGAGGATCATTTTAGCAATAAGACTTAAGACTGAGCAGTTACCTCCACTCCCTTAAAAAAAAAAAAAACAAAGAAAAGGAAAACATCTTTACTATGTGCTTCAGCTTATATTTTAAAACCTGCACACTCCAAACAATACTTAAATGCAAAGTTTTTCAATGGTTCATTACACATGTATTCAAGTAAATTGATAAAACCTTAAAATGAGATTTTCCTTTTTTCTTGCTTATTTCATTGTCTCCTGTCTTTCCCATAGTCCTTTGACATTGTTGATTCTAACTGAACAATGGAGATTTTTTAAAAAATCAGATCATAGGATTAAGGAAAAATCAAATCTTAACAACTTTCTGCCCCTGGAGTTCACCTACCAAAACTTCTTCTGTATAATTTTGCTTTAGGGAGAATCAGAAGAGATGGAGAGAAGGGAAGAACAGATAAATAGACCTTCTTCCACCCATTTCTGTGGATGAATTAAACTACTTAATCTCCAAAATGCCAAAAAGCCACAGAGGTTGCAGGAAATGAAAGAGAACTCCAGAATCCCAGTCCCAATTGGAAAATGTCTATCTGCAATTGTGACCGCATGGTCAGATATGAATGATCTGAATTGGTGGTGTTAGTATCATCACTCATCCCTTTAAACATGTAATTTTGCTTTGCCTGATAGAATGTTGTTTGTTATTGTTTGTTTGTTGTTTGTCCTTCATTGTCAAAGAGGACCATGACATCAAGGAGGTGAAGCCATGGCATGCAAGTAAATTGGATTTAAGTGAGACTGGACTGTGCAGTCACCAGCTCACTTTCCCCTCTGGAACCATCTGGGTCCAGTGGCCAGATATAGATCAGGACAACTGGAGATGGCCCAGGATGCAGTGGAGACCTTGGCCTTTTCATTCTAAGGTCTTTAACAGGTCTCAGTTTGACTGAGGCAATGCCATTCAGTGATTAAGGCTTAATAAAAATTGAGCAATGTTGTTTGAAAGGAAAGTCAATTAATCAATCAACAAATATATGCTAAGCTTCTGCTATTTGAAAAACACTGTGCTTGAGACTATAAAACTAGATCCCTGCCTTCAAGAAGCTTACAATCTAGTTGTGCTAAAAAAAAATACAAGAGATAAATAATTGGATAAAACAATATCCAAGTTGTCACAAAACTTTACATGATTAATTACTGAATCAATCATAGAATCAATATATGTTATAGGAGTACAGAGTGGGAATATATGGCCTTGTGGGCTGGTGTAATCTGAGAAATCTTAATAGAAGAAGAAAGATTTAAGCTAGGTCTTGAAATATATTAGGATTTAGATAAGTAGAGAGAAATAAGGAAAGCATTCCAGGCATGATAAAGATGTCCAGGTAGTATAGTATAAGATGTGTTTTGAGGAAAGTGAGAAGAAAACTAGATGGAATATAGGGTTCAAGAACTTGTTTTGTTATTGAGTTGAGAAAGATGATTTCATTGAGCAAGTGTTTTCAAAACCTAATTTTGATCTGAAAAATTTAGATTGTTTAAAGAGTTGTCTTTTCAGCATTGTATCCATTAATATGAAACTGGAATCATTCAGAAGCACAATGTTGATAATACTAGCCAAAAAAAAAGAAAAAAAGAGGCTGAAAAAGTAGCAAGAGGTAAGATTATGTTGTATATGGATGTCAATTTTTTTAGGCAGCTGGAGGCTGTTGATGGTGTTTTATTTTTGTTTTTGTTTCGTAGCATGGAATTAACCTGATGAAAAATGGTATTTTGGGAAGTTTAACCTGGCAGTGGTGTGCATGATGGCATGATTGGCTACAGGGAAGGAATCTAGTTAGTATGTTCAAATAGTAATCCAGGCTGGAAATGAAAAGGACCTTAACTAGACTAGTGATAGTGGGAATGAAAAGGAAGAGATGGACATTGTGAAAGAATCGACAGGTCTTGGTAGCTTCTATGCGGTAGCAAAGGAGAGAATGATGCCAAGATTTCAAGCAGAGTTAACTAGAAAATGATGGTACCATTGATAGAAACAGAGATATTGAATGGGGAAGCTAGTTTGGGAGGAAAAGAAAAATTTCAGTTTAGATGTATTGACAAAAGATGGTGGTCAAGCAGAGGCAAAATGAAATCAGGCTGTGTCTGACTGGTGGTACAGTGGATAGGATTCTGGACTTGGAATCAGGAATAACAGTGCAAATCTGGCCTTAGCCACTTACCAACTGTGAGACACTGGACAAGGCACTTAACTCAACTCAGTCTTAGTTTTTCCATCTGTAAAATGGGGATAATAACAGCACCTACCTAACAGGAACAACTCATGTAATATGCTTTGTAAACATTAAAGTTTTATATATACATGTCCATATACATACATACATGTGCATGGGACAGTCATGAGGTCAGTGTCACCAAATCGAAGAGTATGTGGTGAGGAGTAAGGTTTAAGAAGGAGGTGGTGGTGGTTATAAAGGACTTTGGATTTCAAATAGAGAATTTTATATTTGATCCTGGAGGCAACAGGGAGCCACTAGAGTTTATTAGGGAGTGAGAGAGGGGAGGGTGACATGGTTAGATCTGTGCTTTAGAAAAATTACTTTGGCAGATGAATGTAAGATAGACTGGAGTGGGGAGAGATGTGAGGCAGGTAGATAGATTGCATATACCAGGCTGAAGCAAGAGTCCAAGCATGGACTAACATCCAAGCATGATCAGGGACTGAGCCATGGTGGTAGCAATGTCAGAGGAGATAATGGGATAAAATGGAGAGATGCTGCAAAGGTAAAATCAATTGGCCTTTGCAAGAGATTGGATGTGGGTGGTGAGAGAGAGAGTGATGAGTTGAGAAGGGCACTAGGCACTCAGCTTGTGAATCTGGGGAACTGAGAGGATGATATTTCCCTCTATAGTAATGGGAAAGTCTGGATATGGTATAGGAAGGAGGGTTGAGGGGGAAAGATAGCAAGTTCAATTTTGGACATGTGGAGTTTAAGATGTCTACTGGACATCCAGTTAGAAATGTCAGAATTGCAGTTAGAGGTCAGGTTGGGGAAGGAGAGGTAAATTTGAGGTGCAATACGAAGCAAATGTATCTACACAAGAGTTGATGAGAAAATGATCTAGGGATTTTAGTGGAAACTCAAAATAAGTTAATAGTGTATTATGGAAGCTGAAAACACTGATGCAATCTTAGACTACATTGAGGACTAGTCTCCAAAATGAGAGAGATGAACATTTCCCTGAACTCTACCCCTGTTCAGACATCTAAGTTCCACATTTCAAGGAAGATGTTGACAAACTGGAATGTGTCCAAAGAAAAGCTGCCAGAATAGTGAAGAAACTTAAAATCATCTTGGAATAAATTAAAGGAACTGGGCATATTTCATGATGGTTAATAGGTTTTTAAAGCCAGAAGGAAGTATAGGTCATCAAGTTCAACCTCCTCATTTTACAAGGGAAGAAAGAAGTCCAAGAGAGGTTGATTGACATGCCCAATGTCTCCCAAGTAGCACAGAAAGGCATCCAGTTAGAATTCACTTCCTGTAAACTACAGGAAAACTCCTTTGTAATAGTAAAAGAAAACAATAACAAACAATAGTCGTTTCTCAGTGAGACTGAAATATTCAAAGAAATCCAAGATAAAAAGACATAAGCCTGAAACATGATTTAGGGCTCAAGGCTAGGCCAGTGGCAAGACTTTAATCCCTCCAAAAAGAAGACACTCTCAGTATCTCTAAGCCAACCTACCTGAGCTACTGGAAAAATGGAAGGCATAGAGAAGAAAGACCAGAAGGACAGCACATCTAATCCTTCCAGGTAGAAATTACATCTTGAGTTAAGGGAATGTTAAAGACAATTTATGTTCTTTGAATCATTTCTTCTTTTTGGTTTAGAATAATCTTTTCACTCCCCCTCTTTTTTTTCATTTGAGTAGTTGGCAAGTTTTCTAATCTAACTATTGAATGAAATGTCCTTAAATTTTAATCAAACAACATGATTGTAGGGAAACTAAATGGGTAATTGATATAACCCAACTCTTGCTTTACTCTTGTATTCCTCTCCTACATTTCTTTCATGTTTTAGTGATCTGTGTGAAATATTTTTTTTACCAAGAAATAAGAATGAAATCTTACTTGATTTAAAAAAAGTTCAAATTGTAAGCCGTACCATGGCATTACACATCTTCCCCAATAGATGCAGAAATAAAACCCACACTTATTAAGAAATGCCTCTTATTAAAAGGAAGCACACTAAGTTCTGTTTCTAACTGTTAAGAATGTTTCTTACATGAGGAATAAAAGGAAAAAAATTTATACTAACACATCTGATTGTGCTTTATAAGTAACACTGAAATTAATCTTACATTAGAACTTAATTACCATTGCTTTCTGTATAGTATAAATCTTCTTTGAATATTTAGTTTTTCATTAGGCCAACGATTTTTGTTTGCTTGTTTTTCTATCATCTTCTGTGTCTGACTGGAACTTACTGCACCTTGACATTTTGTTGAGGGAAAAAGTTATTTTCTTCATAAAAGAGACTTACTGATGCAATCACACCAACCAATGGCAGCATGGCTCTGGAGGGATTATGTTCTCTGCTGTCTCCTTCTCTTCAAGAGGACATCTAAAACTAGTCCTGAAATACTTCATAGGAATACAAATGTACTATAAAGAAAGACAAATATAAAGAATTCAGAGAAATGTGAGAAGACTTGTATGAACAGATGCATTAAAACCTGAAGGACAGGAACAATGTAATACAAATAATGAGTACAATAATTTAAATAAAATTGAAACTGAGAGATAAAGTTCTGATCAATTAATGACCAATTTTGGTATATCCTACTGTCCCAATAAAAGGATAAATTCTTCTTTTTTGTTAACAATTGAAAAAATTTTTTTAAGGCTTGTACTTTTTAGGTGTTGGAGGGGTGATTTAGATGTTTGTTGGAAAGCACTGGTTGTAACAAAAGAAGATGAAGCTATACGTTTTTTAAAAATAGTTCAAAAGAACATGTTTGTATAAATAGTTTGGTGGTGGCAACAATTTTATGAGGAGTGGTAGTGGAATTAAATGTCTTGTTCAAGCAGATCTTATCTTTCATTGAGATCCACTAAATATCAAGATGTCTAGAAGAAGACAAGAGCATGGTAGGTAGAGTCCCTGTGGCAGATTTATGGGAGCACATAGACAAGAGTCACACAGGGTTGTGATCAATAACCAGTGGAAGGAGGCCCCACATCATTAAGATCACAGATTCACAGATTCAAAATATCAAAGTCCCAAGTCTTAATTTTTGCTTCTGCTCCTGAATGGTTGTGAATCCTTTTCATGGAATCCACCCAACTCCCTAAGAACTTGAAGAGAGGGTAAATTTAGGGATAAGACCTTGTGAGAGGCAATGCAGTGTTAAATTAGAACATAATGGGGATATGTGTTTGTGTGTGTGTGTGTGTGTGTGTGCCACATGTAGTACCACAAAGTAGCATTTACATGGGGCTGAGTATTTTATATTTAGTATTTTATTTTATTTTTCTCATCTGTAAAATAAAGAAAATTCTGTTGACTCAAGGGGGTATTTTCATTTTTGTGAAAAGTATTGATGTTCATAAGTAGAAAGTAGTTGCAATAGTACTATTATTTTATGGTACTTTGGAAGATTACAAACTAGATTCATGACCTTTTGGAGCTTTCAGAGGAGAGAAGATTTTTATTATCAACTGTGAGACATTGAAGAATTCACAATTCCTCAACATTCTTCGTCATCAATTCATCTATATCAGAACCTAGTGAATTCAATGTATAAGGGAAAATGAAATTCAAATTAACTAGATTCAAATCATTTGATGCTTGTATTAAAGAATAATGGGGCATCCAGTCCTCTGGAGAAAGAAGGAGCTCTGAATCATGTATTACTTTGAACATACAAATCTACATGAAGCCTTCAAACTCCTTATAGAATGTTTGGTCACAGAAAAAAAGATGAAAGTTATGTCTAGGTATGAGGAGTCTGGACCATTATAAAACTCTGCAATCCTAACTTTATGATCAGTTGAAATATTTATACATGGAACTCAGTTTGGGTGACATTACAGACACATATGTTTCTTTGATAATCATACCATCATGGAGACAGAATGTGTCGTATCATTTCCACCAAATATTCAAGTTAATTCAATTAACCTTTATTAATACCTACTATATGCCAGGCAGTGGACTAGGTATTGGTAATACAAAGACAAAAATGACATCTTGGCCTCTCTGCAGCCTTTGACACTGTAGATAGCTAGTGATCGAAAAGAACTAAGCACCCTGAGTTCCAGTCCAGCCAAATCTATGCTATCTCTAATTTTATTTTGTTTCAATTTTCCTTTTCTTAGATTTAAACTGATAGAACAATTCACCCTACCATCACCATCCTCAAGTGTGAAAAATAGGGATAATATTACCTACGTTGCAGGGTTATTGTGGGGATCATATAAGATAGTATTTATGAAAGCACTTAGGCCAGCACCTGACATATAGTGGGCATTATATAAATGCTGGTTCCCTTCCCTAACCAATGAAAGTCTAAGGAGAACATTAAGACAAGAGTACTTGGCTCCATATATATGTTGTCCTTGCAGAGTAAGAGGAAAACTGTTGCTCTGGCTTTTCATGGTAGTTACAGTAAAGAAAAAAAAAAGCAATTTCTCTGAGAAATTAAATATGTATAACTGCTTAGCTTTTATGTTTATTTGTGAGTTTTTACCATGAGAAAGATCTTAAAACCTGACTGAACTCCAATGCTAATTCCAAGAATGCTGGAACACAAACTGAGTTTCTCAGAGTATTAATAAACTCCAAATCTGAGTCGCCTGTTCAAATTGAAAGATTTCCCCATGTATCCAGTTCCACATAACTCTGAATGACCTTCTGATAGAACCCTAGAATAAGGTGAAAAAAGCTATTTAGCCCAGATAGGTTGGGCTTTTGATATCCAACTAATGAAATTAGTCCACTTATCTCAATCCTGTTAATCAGGTGAGGGTGAACTCTCTAAAAGTCTATGCTGGAAGTCACGGAAATGCTGCTCATGTTATCTCTTTCCAGGGGCTCTTAGTTTCCATGAGTGCCCATTTTCATTCCTTTCAAATGCATTATACATAATTATGCAAAGAATTTAATGGAAAAGGATGTAAGGATGGTAAAACATCTGCATGCCCAACATGTCCAAATGGAATCAACCATATTCATTCCAAAACCTAACTTTCCCATTTTTATCAATGGCGTCACCATTCATTCAGTCAGCCAGCCTGGAAAACTAGAAATCATCTTTTCTGGGCAGCTAGGTGGCATGGTGGATAAAATACTGGAATCAGAGTCAAAAGATCTGAGTTTGAATTCCACCTCAGACACTGTGTGACTTTGTGCAAGTCATTTAACCTCAATAAGTCAGTTTCCTTATCTATAAAGTAAGGTTAAGGATAGTATCTACTTCTCAGGATTGTTGTTAGCATCAAATGAGATTATATAAAACAGCATACACACACATACATACACATTTATACATATATATACATACACACATATATAATACATATATACAGTGCTTCATAACTTTAAAGCATTATATACTCACTGTTATTATTGTTATTGTAATTGTTACTATCTTCCCTCAGTATCACTCATTTTGTTGCCAAGTTTTGTTCATTCTTCCTCTGCAATAACTTCTTAATTTTCCCTCTTTTCTACTCCCCCTAATACCACTCTAGTTTAGGCCCTCATTGCTTCTTACCCTGGTTAGTACAATATCCTCCTAGCCTCCCTGACTTCAGCCACACCCCTCTCTAATCCATCCTTTACACTATGCCACAATAATATACCTAATGCACAAATCTGACTGAGACCCAATTATATTGACAGACATATACAAACCACAAACACTTAATGGCTCCCCAGTGCTTACCACATAAAATGTAAACTCATTAATTCACCTGCCATTAAATGCCCTCTACCATCCAGAATTAATTTATCTTTCCAGCCTTATCTCATAATGATTCTTTCAAATATCCCACTTACAACGTAAAGGGCCATTTGCCACCCCCCAGTCTCTCCCTGCCCAGCTTCTGGGCTTTTGTGAACACTGTCCCTCATGCCTAGAAGGGCCCTCTTTCCACCCCTGACTGTTGAAATCTTTATCTTGCCCTTAAGGACCAGCTCAGGTGTCCCCTCTGAGTCTCCCTCTGATCCCTCCAGCTGTATGTGACCTTGCCTTTTTTGAATCTCTCATACTTTGGTCCTCTCCCGTATACTTATGATAGTGTATTTTATATATGAATGTGTATACAGTTGTAAGTTTGGAACTATAGCCTGTTCATCTTTGAATACCTATTGCATGCCTAGTAAATGTCATTTAAGAGACACTTGATAGATGTTTGTTGAATTGAACTATTCATTTGACTTGGTACTCAATAATGGGAATGCAGAATGGTGCATTCCCTTTCAGGATATAGTGATATAGACTGAAACTGTGATTTCATTCGTTTAAGAACTCCCAGTGAGGTATTCCTCTACCAAAGTAGGTCAGCACCTTTTCTACGACTTTACAATCTTAGAGAGAGATTTATCCAGTATGTATCACTCTAATGCAGGTATTGTTGGTTCTGAGACCAATTCTCTGTCCATTATAATACATTGTCTCTTATTTCAAATTCATTATTTGTTGTTTTTTAAAAAAACTATCATTCTCTCTAAGTCATCAAATCTACTGAATCCAAAGAATAAGCCACAAGGGATTGTCTTCAGATATAGGCTTTTGTTGTTGTTGTTGTTGAGTTGTTTTTCAATCATGCCCAACAATTTGGGGTTTTCTTGGCAAAGATATTGGAGCGGTTTGCCTTTTCTTTCTCCAGATCATTTTACAGATAAAGAAATGGAGGCAAACAGAGTTAAGTGACTTGCCCAGGGTCATACAACTAGTAAGTGTCTGAGGCTGGATTTGAACTAAGGAGGATGAATCTTTGTGACTCCAGGACCAGCACCAGATTATGGCACCATCTAGCTGCACATATAGTAAGTTTATTTGCATCATCATCATCTGTGGAACCTGGAGGGGCCATGTGCCCTGGACCTGATATACTAAGCTAACATTCAATTGTTTGTGGCATATGGTGCAAGCACACACCCGTATATAAGCATGAGCATTGGAGATTTTTTACTCTTTGGGTCCCCCAGCATCTACCACAGTGCCTGGCATATAGTAGGTGATTAATAAATGCTTGATGATTAATCTGTCATCCTAAAGCTGATTCTACTCATACCCAACAGGGACTATAGTTATTATCTTCACTATGCACATTTAACCTTTTTAATAATATCTGCCATTAATATACTGATTTAAAATTTACAAATTAGTTTATTTCATTGCAGCATCATAAGTCTTACAGAGTAATTCCCATTTGCAGATGAGGAAATTGAGGTCCAGAGAGGCCAAGTGACTTTCCATGGACACATAGATAGTTAAGTGTCAGAGGTCAAATCTGAATTCAAGTATAGCAAGCAGTGGTTATATATTTGAACTGGAACAAAGGCTGAACAAGAACTATTATGCTTAGGTAAGAATTTTTTAAAATTACTTATGGCTTGAAGAATTGAGCTCTTACTTAAAATACAGTGAGGTTCAGTAGAAAGAGCACTAAAGTGGGAAGACCCAAGTTCGAGCCTCCGCTCTGCTACTTACTGACAATGTGTGTGACGTTGGACAAGTCATATCACATCATATCACCTTCAGCCTAGTCTCCTTCATCTCTAAAATGGAGATAATATGGCTTACTCTGTCTACTGTTATGAAAACCAAATAATACTCATGAAGGCACTTTATAAATCACAAACTGCTATGCAAACTTCATTGTTATACCTGCTTTTGGTGTTTTCTCTCCTGAAGGCCAAAAGGATATTATCTTACAGATGCAAATGATAGAAAGGAATGACTAGAAACAATCACAAAATCATCAACTAATCAAAAATAAGTAGTAGTAATAATAATAACAATAATAATAGGAACGAAATGGCTCAGAACAGGGTTGCTGAATGGGAAGAAGGTTATATAAAATGACCTTTAAGTTTCTTTCCATAGCTAAGATTGTATGATTCTACAACAATTCTTTACACATTGCTCTGTCTAGGGCTTTCCAGGTTATAAAGCCCTAGGTCAGGCATGATTTTGTTTGATCCTGAGAAGTAAGCAGGGCAGGTATTATTCTTTCTATTTTTTTAACAAAGGAGGAAACTGAGGCACAAAGAGTTTATATGAGGGTGATTTATTCAAGGTCCCACATGTAGAAAGTAAGAGTCCAAATTAGAGATCAGGTCTTCTGACTCCTAGATCAAGGCTCTCCCATTTTATTAACTCACAAATGTGTACTAACCTACATAAGACATAACATTTGAAACCAAAATCATAGGATCATAGATTTGGAGCTGGGAGGGGCTTTAGATGCCATCTAGTCCAACCCCTTGATTTTTACAGATGGGGAAACTGAAGCCTAGAGGAGTGAAGTGATTTGCCCAAGGTTACAAAGGGAGTAAGTGGAAGAGCTGGGGTCAAAATATATTGGACAATATAGTGACATTTGCACCAAGGTCCTACTGAAAACATCTTCAAGTTATTTGTATCAATTATCCTTGTAATGTTTCTCTAAATCTTTTAGGTTGGTGGATTTTATTTTTATTTTTGCTATTTTTAAAAAAATAGCTAAGCTGTACACATACCACCCAGAATCACTACCACTGAACAGTGAGAGAGTGCAGACTATGATTTAATTTTTATGACCCTGTTTAAACTACTTTAAATGAAACATGGGGTGTATGCAGATAGTATACAGCACAAGGGAAAGCAAACTATGGCTGTCTTCATATGCTTTCCACTTGAGGGGTGCAGGTTGTTATTTAATCACCTTGGGACAAAGAAGTAATTACACTGGAGACAGATAAGAGCTTTTGGGCTGTCTGAATAAAGAAAATGTAAATACCTTCTTACACTGCACCACCGTAAAGATCAGAGAGAGAACAAACAACTGAAGCCTGGAAAACAGAACTCAGAAAGCAAAAGGCAGCCCGGTGCAGCCTGCAGCACTGAGCCAAAAATCTCTTTCTCTTTAGTACTGAAGGAAGCAGAAGTCACCGCAAATTCAACTTCTAAGACCACAGCCTACAAGAGCCACCCCCAGCTGCTCTAAAGTGTTAGTTTCAGGCCTGTAATTAGGGTTGTTGGGTTTTGTTTGTTTTTTCCTAACAGAGTCTAAATTGTCCCCCCGTATAGATGGGGAAAAAAAAGGCAGATGACACGTTGAACCTTTTGGTTTCTCAATGCGAAAGGAGAAGATGTAACATCAATGCACACAGTTAATTAAAAAAAAAAAATAGCATGACAGAGATCTGCGAACTCTGTACTTACAGCCCCAAATGTCTCCCGATCTCGGCAGCTGGGGGATAACTAGCCCATCTCTTTATGACACTGTTGCTTCCATAGGATGTTGAAACATAAAACAAAATACGGGGACAAACCCCATCAGTGAGAGATCCAGTGTTCCAGAGCATCAGTCTTCAGCCAGCACTAAAGGGGAATTTTCAGACTACGACCCTGAGTGCTAAAGAGTAAGTAAATACCTTTTCACTGGCAGTGACAGAGGACGGACAGATGCTTCAGCCTTTGCTGCTGCTGCTGCTGCTGCTGTTGCTGCTGCTGCTGCTGCTGCTGCAGCCGCTGCTCTGATGCTGCTAATGCTGATGCTGATGCTGATGCTGCTGGCGCCGCCGCTGTTCCTCTCTGTCTTGTGTAACAGCGCCCGCAGCTTACTGCCACTGACTCCTAGCCAAGCCGGCTGCTTCCAGGAGTCTGGGGGGTCCTAGTGCCCTCTCCAGCAAAGAAAACTTAGACTTCCCAGGCTGGCGGATGAATGAATGTTCTATTAGCCACCATGGTCCCCAGGACTTGATTGGTAGGCATCGTTATTTATTATCGTGGCATGCTCTGCTTTGGAAGGGGGGAAATAACCCGCAAACAGTCTGCAAGTGTGGGAAAACAGAGGCTTGTTGGCCGTAAGTCGATTTTACCGATCCTTTGACACGGACAAGTATGAAACTGGGATGACCAGAAGATCATTCAACTCGAATACAACAAATTTATTGCAGTCATAAGACCCTGCTTTTAGAGCTAGAAGGGTCCTTAGGGTTCACTAGCTTAATCCTTTCATTTTATAGAGAAGTAAACCAAGGAGAGAAAAGATTAAGTGAATCATCCAATGTTACACAAGTGACCAGAGACACCAGAGGCAGGGTAGGGATAGAACCCAGTTTCTCTGACTCCAGAGTCAACCCTTTTTGTTGTTGTTGTTGTTGTTGTAGTTGTTTTTAGACATTGGAATACGAGGAAAGATAGAAGAAATAAAGTGCTGAATTTAGATAGACTAATAATAATAACAATGACTAACATTTACATAGTGCCTACTATGCTCTGGGCACTGTGCTAAGTGCTTTACAAATATTATCTGGTTTGATCCTTACAACAACCCTAGGAGATAGGTGATTTTATTATTCTCATTCTACAGATGAGTAAACTGAGGCAAACAGGTTAAGTGCATTACTCAGGATCTCACAGTTTATAAATGTCTCAGATGGAATTTGAACTGGCTCTTACTGACTCCAGGCTCCTTGATCCCTAATAATGATCATTACTGCTGATAATAACATCCTTACAAAGTTACACAGCCCTTGCTTATTTATTCTCTCAAAATGATACTGTAGAAGAGGTCGTGCAAGTATCATTGTTTCCATTTTATAGCTGAGGAAAGTAAACTCAAAGGCTTAAACGACTTTTTAAAATTCATATTGCTTGAACCCATTTCAAGCCAAGTCTCACTTTCAGTGCAGTTCAAGTGACATTACACTGACTCCACCTCCTTCTTCCTCGTCTTGCCTATTAAATGTCTAACGTCTCTGTGTTCTAGTGAATATAGTGTTGGGCTTGGAGTAAGGAAGACCTGAGCTCAAATGCAGCCTCAGACACCCACCAGCTATGTGACTACATATGTCACTACATCCCAGGGTTCTTGAAAGGATCAAATGAGATAATGTTTGAAAAAAGTGCTTAGTATAGTGAAAAGATCATAGTAGTTGTTATATAAATGCTTATTCTCCTGCCCCTTCCCTCTATCGGGATAAGTAAAAGAGACACAGTGAATAATCGATTGAGAAGTAAATCTACAAGAATCCAACAAAGAAATCAGTCAACCAACAAGTAATTATTAAGCATATAAAACATGCAAAGTGAGAGGCATCCTGGCAGGTAGATAGAGAGTTGACCTAGTCTAACCTTCCACCTCTGACACATTGCTGAGTGACCCTGGGCAAGTTACTTAAGTTCCCATTGCCCCCAGGAAATTCTCTAAGGCAGGGATTCTTGACCTGGGGTCCAAGAATTTTTAAAAATTGTTCATAACTATTATGAACTCTCTGTCATCTATTATGATAATAATATATCAATATGATTGATTTGCAAGCAAGAGGTAATGAGGGCTGTTACTAGCGTAGGAGCAATGGGAATGATGGCAAGGGGCCAGAGACTTCAAAGAATTATGCATCTCCTTGAATGTAAGAGGAAAGAACGACTGGGATGTTTCCAGTATTACTGGGAGGGAAGTAGAAACAGGACAGTCAGGAGGAGTAATAATTACTGGACTACTTGTTATTTGTCCTTTATTTTTGAAAGATGGGTGATGTCTTGACTTGTGCATGAATTGGATTTAAGTGAAGCAGAATTGTGCAGTCATCAGCCTATCTCCTCCTGAGTTGTCAAAGTCCAGTGGCAGGACTAAAGTCAAGAAGACTGACCATGACCCACAATGCCGTGGATGACCTTGCTGTAATGTCTGACCAAGCTCTAAGCTCTCCATAGCACCTGCTTCAGCCCCCTTCTTGGTCATTGGAACAAATTGTTCTCATGCTCCCATTCCACTGGGGGACGTCTTCACATGCTTGGGGTAGACATCCCTTTAAAATCATTGACAGGTTTGAGGCCTCCACCTGGTTTAGCCCATCTCCTGAGAAACTGTTTGCTGGGGTGTAGCTGCTGTGCATGCTAAAGCTTCTTGGAGCCACTGGTGAGAGTTGGATGACAGGTAGACACCAAAAGTGGATGAGCAGCCCTGAAAAAGGCTCAACAGCCCTCCCACCAGAGGTGCTAGTCCTCCCTGAACACCGCAGATATTCTACTGGCTTAAGGCTATTAGTCCATATTTTCTAAGAAGGCATCTAGTTCTTAAACTTCTGTGCAAAATGATCCTGAAAAGGTTTTAATAAGAGCTTATGAAGGCTTTGCAACATTGATCAGAGCATGGTCTGGGATTCTCTACTGTTTGTTTTGAACTGTTCATTCAGGCAGTGGTACAGTACTAAGAACACTGGCTCTCCAGTCCGAGAGCATGAGTTCAAATCTCACTGCTAACACTTATTACAAATATCAGCCTGGACAAGTTACTTCCTGACCCAATGCTCCTCCCCTAAAATGAGGGAGTTGGCCCAACTGCTTTCTGAGATCCCTTCTGGCTTTAACATACCTATTTTAGGACCATATAAAAAAAATCATCAGAATTCTGGTAGAATTGTACTCCTATAGCAAATACCATGACAATATTCCTGAAATCTATTTACTCTTGAGGAATAAATAAAAGTGTTTCCCAGCTGATACATAAGTACAATCTCCTCAGTTCTGTTCAAGGATAAAATTGCATCGCTAATGGATTTTGATTTTGATTCAGAGAAAGCTGTTGACATACCTTTAGGCACTTAAGATAAAATTTTAATTGAAAAAAAAATGTGAGCAAACTAGAAAAGGGACTAGAATTGCAGCTTGTGTTTGAAATGTTCAATGAATGAATGAACATCATGATTCTATCTCACAGTGATAGATATTTTTCAAGAGAAAATATAATAATAATAGCTAACATTTATATAACTTACTATGTGCCAGGCACTATGCTAAGTGCTTTACGATTATTATCTCATTTGATCCTTGTAAGAACCCTGCTAGGTAGGTAATATTATTATCCCCATTTTACAAATGAGGAAACTGAGGTTAAGTGATTTGCTCAAGATCACACTGTTAATAAATGCCTGAGGCCAGTTTTGAGCTCAGGTCTTTCTGACTCTGGGCCTGGCACTCTATGCACTGTTCCATCAGCTGCCCTGCATAAGAAATAGGGATTCTGTGCAAAACAGATCAGGCTTTATGCTGAATATGTCAATCAAACCTGGTCTTTTTTCTCTGAGGTATCACAAATAGCCCCCTGGAAAAAGTTCTTGAGTTTTGCTGATACAACTGGGCCTTGCACAGTGCAGATCACCTAAGATGGACCTGCTTCTGGAAGAAGACATCGTGTTTCCTCTTCCACATGGGCAAAAGCAGCCTCTTTCCATTGGCTGTGTAGCCAGAATAGGCTGCATCTCTAAAACTACCAGAGTAGCTGAGATATCTCTCTCTCTCTCTCTCTCTGTCCCTCCTCTACCCTAACCCTTACCTCCATCTATGTGTCTCTGCATTTTGTTCACCTATAACAGGCCTGAACAACCTGTGTCCTGTGGCTATGCCCAAGGATTTCGAGGGCCACCAAAAATACAGAGGATGTTTTTTTTGTGGGCTGCACTAAATTCTTTGGTGTTCAGCAAGCAGCCTGGAGGCTTAATCAGCTTGCAGGCCCCAGATTGTGCAGGCCTGACCTATAGCATGAACAGCATGCCCTGAGCTAGGTAGGGGAGAAGGGTTATTTTCCACCTCTCCCTTTAGGCTCTGTGACCCTGAGAAATGGACTCCAGGTTTTGGTCTTGTTTCATTTTCCATTTTCCACTTCAAGCACAGGCAGTGAAGCCTCAGATCTGCAAAATTTCAAAAAATTCCCATTTAATTTATTATGATGACCCATGATATATCAGAACCTTGATGGGGAAAGCCATGATGTGGAAGGGATAATGGTAGAAACAGGGTCATTAAGCTATAGATAAGGATCCCTAAAGACAACATATTGACTTAGTTTTAAAATGTTAATATTTTGTTGTATTTTTATTTGTTAAATGATTCCCAATTACATTTTGATCTGTTTCCAGCTGCATTCCTGAGAGTTGCAGGTGCATGCTGCCCACTGGCCGCATGTTTGACTCTTCTGGTGTCTATGACAGGTTGGAGATGGGAGAGATGAGGTAGTAAGAATAAATAGGTTATTCAATAGCCCCTGAAAAAGGTGATGAGGCCTTAATGAAGGTTGTGACTTTTTTATGTGTCAGAGAAGTGAACTGCATGTGAGAGATGTTATGAAGATGGAAATGACAAGATTTGGTAACTGAATGCATATGTATAATAAGTGAGAGTGAGGAGTAGTGAATGACATAGAGGTTGCAAATCTGGGTGGGTCTTCTATAGCAATAGGGAAGCTTGGGAGAGAGATAAGTTTAGGAGAAAAAATGAGAAATAAATATAATTTGTTCCTAAATTCCTATAGAATTTATAAAATCATTTGTGGTAAAACTTTATCAAAATTCTCTGTATTGTTTTCTTTAATCTATTTTATTGATATTATCACATGTAACTAAAAAATAACAGCAAATAAGAATTCTTTTAAAATAGCAATTTCTTTGTGATAGAGCTTTTCCCCTTGAAGATGTCTTGCCATGAAGCAAAAAAAAATTCAACAGCTCAAGTTAAATGAAGCGCAGGGCCCGTGGTCTAGGTAAATAATGAGCCACATGAGAACCCAATGGAAATTCAACGTCTTAGCAGATGACCCTGCACACTTAACATTAATGTCCTGGGGAATTAGAGCCTTGTTTTGTTATTGATTTTGCTGGCATGCAGGATATAAATTATAAGTGAACAGACAGAATCTGCCTTCAGTATTAACATTTAAATGAACTCAGTTGACCTCTTCAATAGCTGTTACCAGACTGAGCCAGCACATTCATTTTCCATCTTATTTTATACTCTTCTGTAAATTTCCTCTCATTTTTTAGATTAGCAAAAAGAGTCTGAACTTCAAATCTAATTAATACTGAAGTCTACTGGAAAGAATCTGACATTTTTTCCCTCTCAAGCATTGCCTCATTTTAATTTCTCAGTGCTGTTATTGAAAGGAAGTATAGATTTCATACAGGCAGGTAGGTGATGCAGTGGATACAGTGCCAAGCCTGGAATCAGGAAGACTCATCTTTCTGAGTTCAAATCTGGCCTCAGACACTTAACAGCAGTGTGACCCTGGGTAATTCACTTAGCCCTGTTGGCCTCAGTTTCCTCATCTGTAAAATGAACTGGAGAAGGAAATAGCAATCCACTCCATTTCTTTGCCAAAAAAAAAAAACAAATGGGGTCAGACATAGTTGAAATGACTGAACAATTTTAATAATAGATGGCATATGGCTGAAAGAAACCTCAAAAACTACAGCCTCCTCAACCATCCTATAGAATTGAGAGTCTATTCTTGTTACAAAGACAATCTGTGTACAATTTGTAAATAATAAGAGGAATCCAAATCAAAATGACCTTGAGATTTTACCTCATATCCAGAAAACTGGCAAAAATGACAGAAGAAGGGAATAGTTAGTGTTGGAGAGGCTGTGGAAAGACAGTCATACTAACTAATGCACTATTAGTGGAGTTAGGCATTAGTCCATCCATTCTGAGAAGCAATTTGGAATCATCCTAAGAAAGTGACTAAAATGTCATTCTTTTTGACCCAGCAATCTCTCTGGTAGGCTTGCATCCCAAGGAAGGAAAAACTGAAAGAATGAGTCCAATATATACCAAAATTATAGCAGCATTTTTGTAGTGGCAAATAAATAAATAAACCTAGAAAAAAGTGGATGTCTCTCAGCTGAGGAATGGTTAAACAAATTGAAATACACGAAATGTGATTAAATATTATTTCTCAAAAAAAACCTGCCAATGAATATGCAGAACAAAAAGAAGCATGGGAAGACATGAACTGAAATAATGTGAAGTAAACAGAGTTAGGGAAACAATGATGATAATGAAGGAAAGTTGGAAGGAAGGAAGGAAGAAGAGAAGGAAAGAAGGAAAGGGGGAAGGAGGGAAGGAATAGAGGGAGAGAGGGAGAAGGAAAGAAGGAAGGAAGAGAGGAAGAAGGAAGGAGAGAAGGAAGGAAGGAAAAAAGCGTAGCATTTATTAAGTATTTACTATGAGCAAAGTACTATGTTTTGTGCTGAGGATTCAAATAGGAAAGTGAGATTGTCCTAGTTCTCAAAGAACTCACATTCTACTTGGAGGAAAGAAAACATATAGGAGAGCGTAGCTCTAGGGCTGATGGCAAGACCCAGGAGGCCTTAAGATACATTCAATGGCAAATCAGATGGCAATGCCTGAGGGTCTGCAACAATGTAAATGGAAAGAACAATAGTAATAACTAGCATTTACAGAGGTTTAAGATGTGCAAAATAATACATATATATACATATTACATACACATATATACATGCATATGTATTTATATGTATATGTCTTCATTTGATCTTCAAAACAACCTTGTGAGGAAGATACTATTATTATCCCCATTTTATAGAAGAGGAACTTGAACCTGGGTGAGGTTAAGTGACTTGCCCATGGTCACACAGCTAGTGAGACATTATTCAAACTTAGGTCTTCTTGACTCAGAGTTCGAGCACTCTGTCCACCATGCTACTGATCTTTAACAAATAGAGCTTAACAATATACACATCTTATTCTATAAATCATAATGACTAACCTTGGGTCTTGGAGGAACCTCCCTCCCTTCTTTACAGAGATGGGAGTCTATGGATTTGGAAAACTAAAATAGTGTCAAACTTGATTAATGTGTCAGTTTTTCCTGAATGACATTTTTCCACTTTCATTTTTATCCTTTATTCTAAGGAACAATTCTCTGGATGGGGTAGGGGAGATATATATTGAGAAATGAAAATGACATGAAAATAAAAGATAGGAATAAAAATATTTTAGAGGATAGTTTGTAAAGGCTTTATCAAGATGAAAAAGTTCTTTGGTTCTATTTTTTAAGTTTGACCAAATAAAATATTGAGAACCAAGAACAATTGATTAACATATAAGTCAACCAGAAGATAATTTCATTCTAAAACAAACTTGCAAATTTCTATGTTTCTACTCCACGGAGTGGTGTGATGACCACAAGGCATGACCTGATTAAGCTTTTTAATGAAGGGGATACTGATCAATTGTACTCTGTGTCCTCAGAGTGCCTAGGAAGAAACAAAAGGAAATTAGCTTAAATTAAAACAAGATTGATGGCATTTGTATATAAAGGTTCTTTTTTTATCACCTCTCAAATCCATTCCTTTCTTTACATTACCATTGCTTCTGATCTAGTTCAGGTCTTTACAGAGAGGTAGTGAAATAATTAGTGGACTAAGAATCAGAAAGACCTATGTTCATTCAAATCCTGCCTCTGATACTTGCTAAAGGTGAGACCATGGATTCTTTCCAAGCCTTTAACCTCTCCAAGCCTCAGTTTCCTCATTTGTAAAATTGTAATAATGATACTTGTAGCACCTACCTCACAGGATCATTTTGTGACTGAAATGGGATAATGTATGTAAATAATTTCACAAATCCTAAATTATTATAGAAATGTAAGCAGTTATCATTATTGCTATTACTTAATTCATGTAACATTGCATTAGCCTCCTTTGAATTCATTTTCCCCCTTTCAAATCCATTCCACATGCTAATCCCAATTTATTGTCTTAAAACATTATTTTCATCATTTTATCTACATATCCAGACACTCTCAATAGTTCTCCAAAATTTGCAGTAAAAAGTCTAAACTCCTTAATCTGAGCATATATGTGTATAGATGTTATATATGCACTTCCTACATGAGATCTTCACTACTAACTATATACCAGTGATCTCTCCATTCCTCTGAATTCTTATAGAACTTAATTGTCTGACCTGCATCTTTCTACGTGACATCTATATGACTATATCTATACATCTATACATCTATATCTCAGCCCAGTTTCCTATATCTGTAAAATGCGGATAATAAATATTGCGCCACCTACAGGATCAAATAATGTCTTAGAAAGCATTTTATAAATCAGAAAACTTTATTATAAATTGATGCTATTGTTATGATTGGCACTTTTCTTGAACTTTGAAGGTTATATTGTATTGCTATCTCATTTATTTATTTGTTTGTTTGTTTTATACGGGTATATGTTAGCTCCACAGACATATTATTTATTAAAGGACAGGGATGATGTGTTAAATTTTTTTTCCCTTCCCAAAGATCTTATATAATATTGAGAGAGAATTGTGACGTTCATTCTTCAACAAGCATGATTCAA
Source organism: Vombatus ursinus (assembly GCF_900497805.2). NCBI lineage: Eukaryota > Metazoa > Chordata > Mammalia > Diprotodontia > Vombatidae > Vombatus > Vombatus ursinus. Next base: position 73,865,982 of record NW_020954569.1, on the reverse strand, counting down.
TAGGTATTTGTTGAATGAACAAATGAACAGATAAATAGGTGAGTAAGAACTTTCTCAATATTAGGTGACAAAATGCTGATGTGGTCACACTTCATTACCACTCTTTCCTCCTTCAATTTCCATGACACTATACTGTTCTGATTCTCCTCCTTTTTTTTCAACCAAAGACAAAGTTTATTAGAACATCTGTCATATTGGGCAGATTCTTAAGGAGTCTGAATGTTAGTGAGCTATTGGCTAAATTCTAAGAATCTAAGCGGTAGCTAGATTTTAAGCAATTCTCCTTATCTGACTTCTTCTTCCCCATTTCCTTCTTCCTCCCCATTTCCTTCTTCTTCCTGACACCATTTTTTTCCTTCTACGTTCTTTCATCTACTCCCATCATTTCAACTATCACCTCTAAGTACTCAACTTCTTAATCTATATATTCACCAATATATCAATATATCCAAAACTCAGCTCATCATACCCCTCTCCATCCAAACTGCACTTCTCCCAAATTCCTTATTTGTGCTGATAGCCCTCCCAAATTCCCAAGCTTGAAAGCTCTGACTCTTCTTTCTTCCCCACACTCCACAATCAGTCATTTACCCAGACTAATCATTTTTGCCTTTGAAATATCTCTCCTACATTCCTCCCCCTCCTCCAAATTCATAATATGTTCACTGTACTTCAAGCCTTCCTTACTTTAAGGTTCATTACCTTGAATCTGTCTTTCTGTCTCTAATCTCTATGTCTCTGCTTTGGTAATTTTTCTGATATACAAGTATGATCATATTGTTGTTTACTTAAAAATCAAAAACAAAAAAACCAACCTTCATTGCTTTTATAGTTAAAAAAACAAAACTTAGTTTGATTTTGAAGACCCTCCAGAATCGGATTCAACTCTACCTTTCCAGCCTTATTGAATATTATTCCCCTTCAGCCCTGGTATGTTTTGGTCAAACTGACCGATCCCCTGTTTCCTGATCTCATTCTATACTATCCCATCTCCATGGATGTAGGTATTCCATCTCCTGGGTCTGGAGTGCATTCCCTCTGAATATCTGTATCTCAGATTTCTTACTGTCCTTCTACCATGTCAGTCTAATTCATCCATAAATCCTTCTCTGATATCCCTGAAAAAAGTGATTTCTGTATACTCAAATGGCTTGTAGTATTTTGTCTATGACAATATCCAATCTCCCATCATTCTTATATGTGTATAGATCTTATCCTATTAGAAATCATAAGCTCTTTGAGAGTAAATATTATTTTGATTTTTTCCTGTATCTCCCTAGCACATAAAAGCGCATTTTGTATAGCAAGCATGTAATAATTATGTACAATATCCAATTGTAGGGGCAGCTAGGTGGCATAATGGATAGAGTGCCAGGCCTGAAATGGGAAAACTCATCTTCCTGAGTTTAAACCTGGCCTCAGACACTTACTAACTGTGTGACCCTGGGCAAGTCATTTAACCCTGTTTGCCTCAGTTTCCTCATCTGTAAAATGAGTTGGAGAAGGAAATGGCAAACCACTTAAGTATGTCTGCCCAGAAAACTCTAAAAAGGATCATGGATAGTTGAATGACTGAAATGACTCCACAAAACAACAACATCCAACACCTAGAACAGCATCTGGCAGGTATTTCTGTAACTTGTGTGCTCTGGCTCTACTTTCTCCAGGCCAGGAAGGCTACATAGACCTCTCAGAGTTCTCAAGTACTCTGAGGAGTTTGTGGGTTGCTTTTTCTCTATTGCTTTGGCTCTATCTCCATCAGCTCTGTTCCCCCCATTTTATTAGGGGGCCAGTGACTAGTACCCCAGTTCTGTTTAACCACTTAACATTAGCAGCTCTTAAAAAGGGATATTTACTTCAAAGATATAGCAAAAGCAAACATACAAACATTCCCCAAAACCTTGAAGACATTATTACCTCTACACCACTTCTGTCTCTTGAGGGATTAGACTCCTAACAGCTCATTTCGTACATGGCATTGGTCTCACCATTGATGGCAGATGAGTCCTTCCACTGGGCTGGAGCCCCAAAGTTCACTCTCAAAGATTGCACCTTGTTCCTAGGGGCATTGATGTGCTGTCCATCCCAGCATCATGGAGTAGTGAGTCCTGGATTCCTGTGTCTCACTCTCCTATAGTTAGAAACCCCTCTCCCTGCACACATGATGGAAAAGAAGGAACAAAAAAGTTGAGGAGGCCTTGCTTCTCAAGGGGCTCATATAGTCTGAGGGAAAAAAGGCCCTGAAGTCCTTACCCTTCAAATCACCAGAGTGCAAGTGAAGACAATGAGGCAAAGAAGGGCCAGAACTGATTTAAGTCTTTTGTTATATACCTCCATTACTCTTCCTTAATACTTCAAAGGAACTAGGGTTTCACTGATGTGGCTACTCTTTCCATTGGTACAGCTAACACTCTATTCATACCCTCTCATCCTGTGACATTTTTGTCCATGCCCTCCACAGAGGCCTACCCAATATCTGAGAGCCTTCCTCTAAATTTGTTGACATTGTTGATAGCACAGGAGCTCTCCATCAGTTATCCCTCACTCTCACTATACAAATATTAACTCTCTTTTCCACTCATACCTTGTTCTGTTTATATTATATCCTGTGTAGCTGTTGGTACATGAATAGATCACTGGTCCTAGAGTCAGGAAAACATGAGTTTAAATCCAGCCTCAGACACTTACTAGCTATGCGACTCTGGGCAAGTCACTTAACCTCTGTCTGTCTCAGTTTCCTTATCTATAAAATAGGGATAATAACAGTACTCCCAAGGTAGTTAGGAGGATAAAATGAGATAATAATTATAAAGTACTTTACAAACCTGTAAGAGCTATACAAATGCTAGCTATTATTATTATTACTATAAGTATACACTTCTTCATGTGCAATTCTCATAAGATGTGACAAATTTACTCTTAGCACATATCCTTCCATTGCCCTTTCAGCAACCTACAATTTTAATTCTTTAGAGTCTGTATTATTCAAAGACTCTCAGTAATAAAACAACAACAGAAAAATATTGATGTTAAAAAGATCAACCTTTATTTTGGGAAAAAGCTTGGGGTCATTAAAAAAAATCACTAAATAATTTCCCAAAGGCAATTCAACCCCTAATAAATGTTTTATGGTTGTTTTTTTTTAACTGAACTGAATTTAATTGAATGAATAATTTAAAAAAGTTATTAGCTTTTTCCATCTCTATGGATATTCAACATGAAAACAGACAAGGCTTTGCTATTGTAAAGATTCACTTTCCTCAAAGCAATGGGATGGGATAGATGGTTATTAAAATGAATCATATTTCTATAGCCTTTAAGACTCACAAAGTACTGTCCTCACAAAATCTATTTTCAGGTAGGTTATACAAGTATTATCACCACCATTTTAGAGATTAGGAAATTGAGTCCCAGAGAGACGAAGTAATTTCCCTAGTGACACAGGCCTTACATGTCAGAGATGAGATTTGGACCTAGCTTTTCACATTTCAAATCCAGGGCTCAGGTTGCTTCCAAAAATATGTCTTCTTATTTTTTTATTTTTCGAAGTTGCCACCTTAAATCATTTGATTTGAAGGTCTTTTTACCTTAGCCAGGCAACATAAATTATTATTACTTAGGCTCCAATGGATCTGTGATTTAATTGACTCAGGTATTCCCTCCACTGATGGAGTATGGTTGTTGTTGTTGAATACTTTCAGTTGTATCCAACTCTTCATGACCCCACATGGGTTTTTTTGTTTTTGTTTTTGTTTTTGGCAAAGGTGCTGAAGTGGTTTGCCATTTCCTTCTCCCAGTCACTTTACAGATGAGGAAACTGAGGCAAACAAGGGTAAATGACTTGCCCAGGGTCGCACAGCTAGTAAGTGCCTGAGGCTGGATTTGAATTCAGTTCTTCCTCACTCCAGGCTCCATACTCTATCCACTGTACTTACAGCCCATCATTTCCTGCACATCCTATGTAACTCATTGCCAATATTTGGTGGTTCACCCAACATTTTATGGGCCTTCCTTGCCCTTGATATTAAATCATCTATACCAAATAGTATATATACATTTTTAACTAACACTTCCTCAAAGAAGACCGGAGTTATTACTCTCATGCTACACTTTAGAAAATTAAGGCACAATTCATGGCTGTCCAGCAAACGTTTGTCCTTATAGCATTATCAATTAGTTTTCTCTGTTGAGTCTACTCTATCATGTAGTACTTTTCTATTGGGTATAGTGCCTTCTAATAAGTATCTACTATAGACCAATAATTTACTAATAATTTAAGAGCCTTTTTGTGTGTTCGTATTTAGCCTTTTCTTTTTCCTGTGCAAAATAAATCCTGCAGAGCTTTTGCTGGTAACCAGCATATAACAAACCCAAGTGGGTACTCAGATGAAAAGCCCCTCATAATTCTCTAGGAAACTTGAGATCATGGTCTCACAGTACTGAGAAATTTGAGGACCAACAATTTCTAAATGGTACCATGGGAAGTAACATCATTAAGAGACTGTGAGAGGTTTTGAGGCCCTTCTAAAAGACTTTAGAAATATGAGAAGCTCTGAGTCTTTGGCATCTTCCATGTTTTCCCTCATTTCTTTTATTGATGATATTGAGTCACCATGCTTGCTCATATCCTGAAATGCTTTTTTTTAATCCCTCCATGTAAAAACCATCTGTAAAACTGCTAGTACCTCATTATGCTATTTTCCTTTCTCAGATGAGCAAACATGGTAAGTAGGCTTGGTCCAGGTCCAAGTAGATGGACTAGGTAAGTTCTGAGCCATTTGTGATAATAATGGCTAACAATTTTATAATGCCTACTATGTACCAGGTATTGTGCTAAGCACTTTACAATTATTATCTCATTTAATCCTCACAATAAAACTGAGGTGCACAGGGGTAAGTGACTTGCCCAGGGTCACATAGCTAGTTAGTGTCTGAGGCCAAATTTGAATTCAGGTCTTCCTGATTCCAAACATGGTATTTTATTCAGTATGCCACCTAACTGCTTAGCTAGCTGAAGAGGAGTTATAAATTCAAGATACTGTCATTATAACCCACAAACTCTGACTTTGTGGTGTGCTGCTTAGCTATTAAACCTTCTACCTTGCACTGTGACTTAGGAGGCTCCACTATGGAGTTTTTTTTCTCACAAAAGCTGTGGAGAAATTTGGCATCATTTTAGTCAGTCAGTCAATCAGTAAACATTTAGTAAACACCTACTATGTGCCAGGTGCTGTGTTAATGCTGGGGATACAAAGAAAGACAAAAGATAATCTCTGCTTTCAAGGAGCTTATGTTCTAATGGGGAGATAACATGCAAACAACAATGTGCAAACAAGCCATATACTGTATGGGATTGGAAATAATCAAAGTGGGAAGGTACTAGAATTAAGGGGGTCCAGGAAGGCTTCTCATAGTTGATGGGATTTTAGCTGGAGTTTGAATAAAGCCAGGGAAGCCAGGAAACACAGGAGAGAAGAGAGAGCATTCCAGGCTTGGAATACAGCCAATGAAAATGCCCAGTCAGGAGATGGGAAGTCTTGGTCAAGGAATAACAAAGAAGCCAGTGTCATTGGAACACAGTAGGTGGTGTTAGTGGTGTTGGTGGGAATATAAGTCATACAAGTGGGGGGGGCAGGTTATTAAAGGAATTTGAATGACAATTTTATATTTGATCCTGGAAATAATTCTCCTCTCTTCTGCTTATGGGAATGAGTCAACTTGATCTTTGTTGCTATTGCTCCTTCGTTCTTGAAGAGGACCAATGATATCACAAGTGTGATATCTTGACTTGGGCGTAAATTGTATGAGTGGTGCAGAGCTGCACAAAGTCATCAGCCTCACTCTCTCCTCCAGAGTCATCAAGAGTCCAGTGTCAAAACAAAGGTTAAAATGACTGGAGTTGGCCCAGGATTCAGTGGGTGACCTTGGCCCTTCTAAATTAAATATTTTTCAGATCTCAGTTTGTCTGAGGCCCCACTCATTCAATGACTAAGGGCTGGGTAAGAATTGAACCAAAAGATGACTCGATTTACCATCACAAAGATATCAGTCTGGAAGGGGAAAATCTTTAGAGTTTCTGGCCAGAACAGAAAACAATTGATATTTACATTCTTTCTAAGCCATCAAATCTAAACAATGAGCCACAGAAGCTTAGTTGAGGCCATTACTGACCAATCAAAGAAAGCCAGAATATTTTGGGTTTTAAGGTGGAGTCAAGTTGTTCCATTAAAAGTCTATCTTTTCATAGCTATATTTCAAGAAATCAAAAATAAAAATCACATAAAAAAGAGTAAATTGTCCCAGCATTTTTGAAAAAAAGGAAAGTAGTAATAATAATGATAATGATAATGATAACAGTGCACTGACCACTGACCTTCTAAAGGTGCATTTTTCTGCCTCTGCATCATTAAAATGAAAACTTACTCTACTCAAAATCCTTCTCAGGTGACTCTCAATTTCAGCCCAGAATATTTTACCAAAAACACACAAAAAAAGAAGAAAGATTTGTTAGAGAACAAACTAAGCAAAAAATAATTTAATGATGAAACTAAGTCAGCAAACAAAAGTTGAAAAAGAACTCTAAAGTTTTAAAAGGTGCCTCTTGTCTTTAAATCATAGTCCTTTCTCACCTCCAGAGAGACTGAAATCCTCAATTGACAAAGAAAACCAAATAAGCAAAGATATACGATGTAGTGACAATATTCAAAAGTATATATGCTTTTTTTTTCTAGTAGTCACTTACCTCTCTGCCATGAGGAAAGACAGTGCCATGAGGAAAGACGTTATGTTTTATTATCTAGTTGGTCCCACATTGATTTTATTCTTAGTCAGAATTCTACTTGCTTCTAATTATTTTTCATTTATATTGTTGTAGTAGTCATGTATATTGTTCTCTTAGTACTGCTTATGTTATTCTGTATCAATTCATTCAGATTTTCACATTAAAGAATCTTCACATTCCTTATTTCTTATTGCACATTAATATCCCATTATATTCATATATCATACAGTTTTTTTTTCACAGCTACTTTATTGATGGGCATCCCCTCTGCTTTTAGTCCTTTGCTACCACAAAGAATGTTTCTCTGAATATTTTGGTATGTATTAGACTTACAGTTTCTGTCTTTGGCTTCCTTGGGGCAGCTAAATGCACAGTGGATTCAGATAAAACTTTAGTTCAAAATCTATTTCAGGCACTTATAAGCTATTTTATCTTGGGAAAGTCACTCAATCTCTCAGCTTCAGTTTCCTTAACTGTAAAATGAGGGAAATAATAGTGCTTATTTCACAGGGTAGCTATGAATCTCAAACATTTAACATATGTAAAGTGCTTCGCAAACCTTCAAGTACAATTATTATCAAAGAAATTCTACATTAGTGGGATCACTGCATCAAAAAGTACAGACAGTTCATATTTCTTGCATAATTCTAAATTTAAATACAGAATGATGGGAGCACTTCGTAGTTCCAACAGAGCAGTTGAAAAGATTAGAGTCATTACTTCCATTTTATGTCTTAGAAAATTAAGGCACAACTTATGGCTGCCCAGTAAATTGGTCCCATGTCAGCATTAGAAATTTATTTTCTGAGTTGGATTTAATTTCTCATGTTATACTCTTTTTTTTTAAACTGGGATATGAGTCCTATTAGTTGAAAAAAAAAGTATAACATGAGAAACTAAAACCAATACTGAGGTATGGGTCCTACTAGGCAGCTAGGTGGCACAGTGGATAAAGTGTTGGGCCTGGAGTCAGGAACACTCATCTTCCTAAGTTCAAATCTTGCCTCAGACACTTACTAACTGTGTGACCTTGGGCAAGTCATTTAGCCCTGTTTGCCTTAGTTCTTCCTCTGTAAAATGAGCTGAAAAAGGACACGGCAAATCACTCTAGCATCTTTGCTAAGGAAACCCCAAATGGGATCACACAGAGTTGTACATGACTGAAATGACTGAACAACAGAAACAAATGTGTCCTACTAACAAGTGCATGCTATAGTACAATGTACTCCCAGAATAGCTCTATACAAAGCAGTGTACGTGTCTTCTCACATCTCCCCCAATACTGACTCTTCCCTTCTTTTCCAATTTGCTTTGTTTAAGGTACAACTTCAGAGCTGTTGTTTTTTTAATGCACATTTCTCTTACTGTTGATGATTTAGAACATATCTTCTTGTGGTTATTTTAATTTTGCAATTCATCTTTTGAAAACTTTATATCTTCTTGCCATATCTAGCAGGCTCTTGCTGCTATGTATGTTTTTGCCAGTTTCCTATCTACTTTGCAAGTCAAACATTAGTCATTGATATTTGCTGCAAATTTTCCCCATTGTACCAGTTCTTTTCTAATTATGTCTTCATTTATTTTATTTGAGCAAAGTTTTTACATTTTTTATTGTCAAGTTTGTCTATTTTCTTTTTATGATTTCATATGGTTCTGATCTCATTCTCTTCTAACTGTTTTTAATGATGTGATACTTTATATTTATGTGGTATATTCATTTTATACTTGTGTTATAAAGGGTAAAATGTTAGGCTAAGCCTAATTTCTACCAAACTGCTTTCTAGTTTTTCCAGAAGTTTTTGTCTAAAAGAGAGTCCTTCCTAGCCAGTAACTAATGTTTTTGAATTCATCAAACGTTGGGTTTCTGCTTGGTTTTTATTTTTTATTTTTTTTTTGTTTTTGATTCTCTAGTCTGTTCCACTGATCTACTTGTTGATTTTTAATGAGTACAAATGTATTTGGATGACTAGTGATTTATATCATAGTTTAGTGTCTGGTGACATTATGCTCCCTAATTTGTACTTTTTCTAAGTATTTCCATTGGAATTCCTATATCCTTTGTGCTTTTAAATTAATTTCATCATATTTATGTCTTCAATGTTTGTTAGTAGAACAAATACCAGATAGTGATTTAGTCATTTTGAATAGCATTTATCTTATTATTCTTCTAGTTTTGTTAGAACTTTACAAAACTCATTAATTTTTACAAATAAATTATTTTATATACTGCTATTGTTCTGTAGCTATTGACCACTTCTTTTATATTCTTTGCTGATTCTCTTGAGTTTTCTAACTGTGGAAACATGTCATCTGCAAATAGAGATATTTTTGGCTTCTCCTTGTTCTTTATAACTTTGATTTTTTTCCCTCTTGGCTTATTGCTTTAGTTAATATTTCTAGAACTATGTCAAATAACATCAGAGTAGAAAAGTCATTTTTGTTTTATCTTTCTTCTATTGTTTCTACATCTCAAACAATGCTTCTACTGTTTATTCATAATAAACAATTCAATTTCTTGGTTGTAAAGATTTCTATTACAAACTCTTTTCATCAAGTGTATTAGAGCCACTGTTTTTAGATTCTAACATTAAAGTCCTGACATTCGGTCAGAGGAAGTTCCAAAGGTTCTAAGGAAAACAAAGGTGGGAGAAATAAATGAATTGGACCAAATACACAAAGAAGAGATCCATGCTGAGGGAGACACAATTCTGAGGATACTAGGGCATAAATTCTTAAGGCGTAGGTATGAAGTTGAAGATCACCCAAAGGATGTTGGGGAGATACATGGTGAGCCATGAAGGAACATCAATACATTATAATTGATGAATCACTCAGGACAAGTGATGTGAAGCATACCATCAGAGAAATTATGACCAGAAGAAAAAAAAATCATATTATAGCAAGAGTGAGGGCCAAGCAATGATTAAACAGCATACTTTGTAGGTATTTCTGTAATTTCAAGAAGGTCACCAATATATTGGGCGGATCCTCAATGGAAAACTAATGGAAGAACATGTACAGAAGTCACAAAGGATGAGCAGACACAGGTGAATTTCAAACTGCATTATTAAAGGAAATATGCATATAGATGAGAACATAAAGTCCTGGGTTGTGTTACTATATTGCATTTAGATTGGTTAGTTATAGAAAAGAAATGTTCATGTTGCCCAGAAAAGAGAAAAGGAACAGATATACCATGGCAGGGAAATAAAGATATTCCATTCAAGACACTTCACTGATAACCAGGGGTATGTGCACAGTATAATAGGAAAGATAGTAATCCCAGCTCTTCTGGAGATTATTATATAGACAGTGAAACAAGCCATAAATAGATGAATCACCTAGAGAACATATCTAAGCAATGTAAAAGCAAATGCAAATAAGATACAAACTCCACTTTGGTACATACAAGATTATTTACAAATACAAATAAGAACAAAAAAAGAAGATTGAAAGGGAAACCATGTATCTCTGATATATAATTTGGTTTGTTTTTCTTTTTAAAGTATATCATACACCAAACACTGAAGTTCCACAATTGTCTTGCTTGACTATATCTCCTTCTAAACTTCCTACTTATATGTTCTGTGTATTTTTAAATGTTTCTGTGACACTTTTTCTCCCTTTTCTTCTTTTTTTAATATCAATATTACTCCCCACCACTAAACCTCATAACATTTCTTCTCCCAAAACAACCCTTTTTGTGTAACAAATAAGCATAGTCAAGTAAGTACTATCACATTAAATAAAGGCTCACTTAATCCCATGATTTTTAAAAATTTTTTAAATGCAAATAAATGTATTTTGTCAGAAAGAATTTTCTATATCTGCCTATGTGATATAATTTTTATTGTTTTTTGTTAATATGATCACTTAATATCAGATCAAATCATATATTGCTGTAGTCTCTGCCGATAATTTACTGAATATTTTTGCATCACTATTCTTTAGAGATATTGTTCTACACTAGAGACTCCATAGTTTTCATTTTCTGCTTTTTCTCTCTCTCGGTTAGGTATAGAAACCAAATTTATTTTACGGAAGGGATTTCATAGGATTCTTTCCTTTCTAATTTTTGCAAACAATTTAGGTGATATTAGAATTAATCATTCTTTCAATAGTTGATAAAAATCCACCTGTATCTATTTTCCCCCCTTTGGTCATCATCATTATCATCATGAATAACAAATATTTCTCAAGTGCTTACTTGGAGCTAGGCACTTTACAGTTTGTTTGGTTTCTTTTTCTGAGATTAGATTATTTGTATTTTCTATTTCTTATTCTAATAATATAGATATTTTGTATTTTTGTAAATACTAAACATTTCATTTAAATTATTTTGCATTTATAACTGAATCAACTAATTTCTAAGAGTTTTCTTTATTTCCTTTCCTTGTGAATTCTATTTCATTTTTGATACTTAAAACTTGATTTTCTTCTTTTTTGGGGGGGATATTAGCTAATAGTTTATCTTGTTAATTCATTTTAAAAAAACACAACAACAAGATCTTAGATTTATTAGTCAATTCAATATTATTTTAGTCATGAGAATTGGATCTACCATGGCAGTTCTTGTGGACAATTCTTCCTCCTTTTGGAGGGTAAAATTATCAGTAGGGCCAATCAATAAATTGTTAGCTGTTCTACATGGGCAGATAGAGAAGCTTAGCAGATGTCAGATAATTGAAGTCTCACATAATTACTTGATTATGCCTCTATGAAAGGCTCATCATTTGTGTAAGGTACATTGTCCCTTTAAGTTAAATGGAGCAGATCACTGAAAGGGACAAAGCATTTATATTTAAAAGAAGATGTTAATAGTAATTGTCAAATCATGTAAGATATTGCCTCCATTAAAGATGAACACTTTGATATATAATAGGAAGAAAAAAAGAATTTTATTTCAATATACTGCTGTTATATACATATATGTATATATATATATATGAAGAAACAATTTTCAAATGGGATTAGGATTGTTAGGAGAAAAAAAAGATTGATGACATAAAATATAAGGACTTGAGTCTTTTTATGACCGATAGAGAATAAAGTCTCACTTTGAGGGGACAATTTAGTGATAAAAAGAGGCAGAAGATGATCTGTTATTTATTTTTTTAAAAAAATACTAGAGAAACATGAGTATAAACAGTTTCACCAAGGATATGGACTACCATGTCCAAGATATCGGAGCTACAAGCATGATGAGTAACTCAGTGCATTTGCAGCTACATATGTTATGACTAAAGAAGGTAAAACTTTAAAAAGAGAGAGAGATCATATAAATATTTGGAGACTGAAATGTAAAAGTTCTGTGATTTTTATAGGGGAAATTTAGGAGTTGTGATTTTTTTACATGAAAGGTGAAACACTAAGACTCAGAAGGCTTTCCTAAGTGATTAAAAGTATAGCAACAGGGTATAGGAACCTAAACAGAAGAGTTGAAAACACATCAGAGGGCCTAAAACACTGCTCAGTCCTAGCTGTGGCAGTTAAAAGCAGTCAGCTAACAGAAGACTTCAGCAGAGTGATTCCTGATTGGTCTGAGAGAAAATTGAGTTCATTGGTTAAGATCTCCAGTGATAGCTGTTGCTGGTTCCTCACCTAGAAATTGGTAAAGAGAAAGCTTTTCATGAGGGCTTGATGCAGATGTTCCAGAATGGATTGATAACATCAGAGTCTAGAATCTAGAATCTAGAGAAGAAAGTTACCCTAAGAATGAATTTTCCTCCCTCTGTATTTCCCTGACAGGTTCTTATAAGTGTATAACCACTCTTTACCATAAATATTTAAATTAAGTATTTTTTCAATTATGATATTTATTTTGTTTCCCTAATGCTTCCTCCACTGAAAAAAGTAAAAATTTGTAACATATGCATAGTTAATTAAAACAAATTTCAATATTGATCATGCCTAAAAATATGTCTCATTCTGCATATATGTTCCATTACCTCTCTGTCAAGAGGTAATTAGCATTCTTCACCACTGGTCCTCAGGAATCACTGTTGACCATTGTGTTGGTAAGAGTTCTTAAGTCTTTCAAAATTGTTTTGTCTTTATGTTCTCTGAAACCGTCTCTTTCATAATTTCTTGCAGAGCAATAGTATTCTGTTACATCTGTATGTCATAATTTGTTCAGCCATTCCCCTTTTAATGGGTATGCTTTAGTTTTTAATTCTTTGAAACTACAAAAAGAGCTTCCATGATAATTTTTTTGTTTATATGGGTCCTTTTCTTCTTTCTTTGATCTCTATGGGATATACGCTTAGTTAAACGTATCACTGGAAAAAAGAGTATGCATAGTTTAGCAACTCTTTGGTCAAAGTTCCAAATTAGTTTCCACAGTGGCTGGACAACAGTACCTCATTTTTCTATTTCTCTTTAGCCTCTTGAACATTTGTTATTTTCCTTCTTTTGTTAACTTTGCCAATCTAATGCCATGTAAAATGGAACCTTATAGTTGTTTTAATTTGCATTTCTATGATTATTAGTAACTTGGAGCATTTTTTAATGTGGCTACAGAGAGATTGGATTTATTCCTTTGAGAGCTGTCATATTTATTGACCATTTTTTAATTGGGCAATATACTTATTGTTAGAAATTTTTAATCAGTTCTTTATATATCTTGGAAATGAGGTCTTTGTCTAAGAAAATTGCTGCAAAGATTTTTCCAGTGAATGTTTCTCTTCTAATCCTAGCTGCATTGAATTTGTTTCTGGGGAAAAAAATACTTTTTAGAGGCAGCTAGGTGGTGCAGTGGATAGAGCACTGGCTCTGGATACAGGAGGACCTGAGTTCAAATCTGGACTCAGACACATAACACTTACTAGCTGTGTGACCCTGGGCAAGTCACTTAACCCCAATTGCCTCACTAAAAAAATAATAAATAAATACTTTTTAAATTTTATACAATCGAAAGTATCCATTTTTATCTTCTGTAACCCTTTCTCTCCCTTGTTTGGTCATGAACTATTCCTTTATCCATAGATCTGAAAGCTAATTTCATCTTTGCTTCTTTATTTTGTTTATGATATAATCCTTTATATCTAGGACATGTGTCCATTTGGAACTTATCTTTGCATATGGTTTGGGGTCTTCACTATAGGTATTGGGTGCATTGGAGGGAGAGTGATCAGAGTTTATATGTATATTGTGATATATTTTATCGTTTATATATTTGCTCTAATAAATTTAGTATCTATAATCTTATTTCTTTGGCCATGTTGTTAATCCAGAGGTTATGTTTTATATCTAAAAGTGTCATTATTGTTTGAATACGTTGCCTTGTGAGTGGCTGATTGCATAGACAGAAAATGTGTTGGCTGTATCCTCAAGATCTAAAGGTGAGCAGAGGAAGCATATTTACCATCAACAGTTTATCCTTAAGACCCTGAAAGAATTTGAATGTAATGCTATGGTGGTAATCTGTCTGGACACGTAGACTTACCAGGGTGAGAGCAAATTGGAGGAATGAGCCAATCCCAGAGAGAAGCAGGGTATCTCACATACCTAGGCAAGAGTTGTAATTCCCCAACATTGCCATGGATTTTGACCATACCCACTTAATATACTCCATTGTAGTAACACCACCACTACCACCCCTCCTTCAATGACCTAGACCTGTGACCATGGACAAAGTATGTAACTTCTTTGAACCTAAATTTCCTTATCTGCTAGATGAGAAGAATGACAATTGCAAGTACTTAATGCCATTGTATTGTGAAGAAAGTTCTTTTTAAAATTTGAAACATTACACAGCTGTGAGTTACTATTATTTCTTTTATGCTTTATTTATGCTTTTTCTCTACCCATATTTAACCATTATTTCAAATATAATATTGAAGAAGATATGGCCAAAAGAAGGCAAAAACTGATGTAACATGAATTCTTTGTTTGGTGCTACAAGTGCCTTTAGTTTCTCCTCAAGAAAAAACTCCCCATAATTGTTATATATTATTACCACATATAATGAGTTTAATTTTCTACATGGGGTAATAAAAAATATGGAGGTAAGGGCCCTCTCCAAAAAGGAAATTTGCCTCAAATTTTATCTTAAAGGATTGGAAATGCTTAGCAAATGAATGATCAATATTTGACCCTGGAGAAGAGATAAAGAAATACACTTCCCTATTCTCAGAAGCAGCAAAATGTAGCAGATTTTGTCAAAAGTAATTTTTTCTGTTGGTTTTGATTAATTGTTCTATGTTGTTGATGTTAATTGTGTGTGTATTTTGTGGAGAAATGAAGAAATTAAAAAGGACAAAATAAAATAGTTATAAATAAAAAAAAAAGTAGACAATATGGCCAAATGCTATTATCACATATGTACACTGGAAAAGAAGGTGGGCCAGTCACATGTTTAGAGTGAGGAACTTTGGTGGTGCAATAGACAAAGTGCTGGATCTGGAATTAGGAAAACCTGAGATCAAATGCATTTTTCTCAGACTGTAAATAGCTGTGCAACCTGGGCAAATCACTTACCATCTATCTGCCTACTGTTATATCCACATAGTACCTGTATTCTAGGATCAAATACAAAATGCTCCATTTGGCATTCAAAACCCTTTATAACCCAGCACCCTTTAACCTTCCCTGTCTTCTTATGTTTTACTTTCCTTACATGTACTCTTCAAACCAGTGACATTGGCCTCTTGGCTGTTCCACAAACAAGACATTCCATCTCTCTGCTCCAACACTCCATCTCTTCACATTTGGCATTTTGTCTGACTGTCTCCCCTGTCTGGAACACTGCTTCCTCAGCTCTGCCTACTGACTTCTCTGGCTTCCTTTAAGTCCTAACTAAAATCTCATCTTTTACAGGACATCTTTCCCATCCTCCTGTAATTCTACTACCTTCCCTCTATTAATTATTTCCTACTTATCTTGTATGTAACTTGCTTTGTATGTATTTGTTTTCATGTTTTCTCCCCCTTTAGATTGTAAGCTTCTCAAGGACTGGAACTGTCTTTTTCCTCTTTTTATATTTTCAGTGTTTCACACAGTACCTGGCGCGCAGTAGGTACTTACTAAGTGTTTGTTGATTGATTGATTGTTGTGATGATTGATTGTTGTGAGGATAATATGAATAATATTTTGTAAATCTTTTTTAAAATCTTAAAACATTATATAAATGCTACTTATTTTTTTACATGATGGACAGCCAGTGAATTCCATTAGAATCCATGAAATGCTGAGAGATGTAGAAGTTCCCCATAGAAAATTTACAGTCATGAAAAAATATTGTAGAGTATGAGAAGCTATAAATGGGTTGAAATCTTCACCTTTAGAGGAGCTACCAACATCCATGAGATCATAGATCTAAGTATCAAATATTGTACAAACAAACATTCCTTAATTCCACAGGACCTAGCTCAATAAATTCATTTTAATTTAATTTCATAGTATATATTTTGCCCACCAAACTAAGAGCAAAAATCATTGTTTTTAATTTCACATCTCAAGGACTGGGGTAGAGAGGTGGAGGATATGGGAAGCAATTAGACAGACCAAAAAGATCCCTTAGATCAGTTAGGAAAATATCCCTGATCATAACCGTCGTGGACTAATTTGCTTTTGTATTATGTGAGCAAGATGTAACACATGCTGGCACTGCTCAAGTCTTCTGGTCCAAAATAATCTTGCAACACTTTCCCCCTCAGTTAAAACTTCTCTGGGGTTGTTGGTAAAAATTTGCACAGAATTGGATCTCTCTTCTTTATTAAGCAATCTCTATTGGTTTTTCCCTTTAAAACTTTAGAGGTCTCCTGGTTCAGTTATGTTACCTCAGAGAACTGTTGTTCTTTGTTGCCATGGAGACCTCCTCCGACCCTACCACCGCCACCTCTAAGCCTCTGCCCCTACCATATCCCTGTTCAGTTGCTATGCAACGGGTGCTGGGAGACAGTTATATTGTCCATGTGCTTTCCCTCAGATGCACGATTTTTTTAATGTAATTCTTGTCTCCCTCAGTTTGGTTCCAATGCTTTCTAACAATCTGATCTCAGCTCTGAGTCCTTTTAAGTTACTGCAATTCACAAAGGGACTAAATTCTTGCCCTGTAACTTTCTTTATCCTTTTGTCTTAGTTCCCTTCCCATTCTAATTTCTTTCATCCTATTCTAAGCTGTTTCCATCTTTATTATTGAATTTTTATGTGGGTTTTGCTGCCTCAACTGCTCACCCTACATGGCTTTATTTTCTCTCATTTCCTCAGGAGACCTTAACGACTGCTTATGCTATTTGAGGCTAAACTAGCTACATTTAAAACATGAAATATTTTGCTGAACTTTGCCCTGAGTCTTGCATCATATCCTGGATCCTCTCTATGCCAGGACTTTGAAACTCTATGATAAAACTTCATTCTTGATTAACCCTTCCATTGCTGCATATAACTGCTAAAAGCAGTTCAAATGTGCAAATGGTTGTTGTGTGGCTGCCTCCATGCAAGCCAAATAAAAGATCTTAAAGAAAAGTAAAACCAAATCTAAATTTAATGAAATGAGTTTTAGAAAGTATAAGAAAATATTTTTACATGAAATACTAGGAATATTAGGAAGTTTCTTGTAATGAATGAATGATTTAAAGTACCAGGAACCAGACATAGGCAGAAAAGTTAATCTTTCTGCCCCCTAAGTCCTTTCCTCTCTGAAACTCAGGGAAAAAATGAAATGTGGATAAATAGAGAAACAAATGAAAGAATAAAAGTATCTCACATTTACATACTGTTTTAAAGTTATCTCATTTGATTTTTATAACAACCCAGTAAAGTAGATGCTATTATTATCCCCATTTTACAGATGCAAAAAGAAAAAATGAGTTCAGAAAGATTAAAAGACTTGCCCATGGTTATATGATTAGTAGGTGTCTACTGTGAGATTCGAACCTATATTCTAGGATTATGGATCTGGAAGCTTCTTAGAGAACATTTATTCCAAACCGTTCATTTTGGATAGGTAACCTGAGGCCTAGGGAGATGAAGTGACTTGTTAAAGGTCATAGAGGTTGTGAGAATCAGAGGTAAAATTTGAACTAAGTTCACCTGAGTCCAAAAACCAGTATTCATTCCATTGTATTATACTCCTCTACTTCACTCTAAGGCCAATATTCCATCTGTTGTCAAGAAGTTCCCAAACTTTCTCAGGTCACTGAGCCCTTAGTGTCTCAGTAATTTTTTTCACAGTGCCCCTAGGGCAAAATAAATACCTAACAGCTTTGCTTATTAGGTAGTCCAAACAATTAAATAAGTATTATGTCCTAATCTTAATAATCATTTGAAAAAGTAATACATATTAAGTAAAAGAAAAGAAAATATTTTATTTCAGTCTTAAGTAACCACAATTACTAACTAGTGGGATATATGAACCTATTGGGCCCTGTAAAACTTCTCAGACCTTGGAATCCTATTGAACACTTCCACTTTCATTTCTCATTCCATGTTGACTTTTTCAGGGTATTTAATTTTTATGACCACAACTGTCTGAAACTCAGCTTCGCAAAGATATATCATCAATGAGAAAGTTACTGGCATAGCTGAACTAATGTTGAAACTGTGAACTATTGCTAGTAGTTCCTGCTGTGTCCAACAGATGTCCAGTATTATGTGTTTCCTTGAAAAATTTAAAATATCCCACTGTGTTCCTGTGAGTTTGCTCTGGCACCTGGAGAGCAGCAATGAGCAGGTTGGGAACCATGGCACAAAGCCAGGTGGCATAGTATTTTATGCAAAGCAGAATGAAAACTCTTCTAGCCAGAGGTATGCTGAAGGTGTGGTAAATAGAAGCCTGACCACAAATGAGGTTTTTTGGTGGGAAACTGTATGTTACCAGATTAGGATTATGCAGAGGCATCAAACTCGAACAGAAAGTGACCCATGGGGTTGCATGTTGTTTTAGAAAACCACAAATTACCATTATCTATGTTATATTACATTTTTATTTATTTTATTAAACATTTCTCAGTTACATTTTAAACTGGATTGGATCTTCCTAGGAGTTTTGCAGGCACTGACACCGACTGAAAAGGTTAGAAGTGTCTGTAGTGAAGGTGCTTAAGTGACAGAACCCTAAAAAAAATCTTAAAATATTTACCTAGTGGTGGGGAACCTGCGGCCTCGAGGCCAAATGTGGCCCTCAAGATCCTCAAGTGTGACCGTTTGACCGAATCCAGACTTCACAGAACAAATCCCCTTAATAAAATGATTTGTTCTATAAAACCTGCACTCAGTCAAAAGGCTACTCACAGGAATCTAGAAGACCACACGTGGCCTGGAGGCTGCAGGTTCCCCACCCCTGTAAGACCTAACCCATATCTTTCTCAGAGCCTAGCACAGTACTTTAAATGCAGTAGGCATTTAGTGAATGTTGGCTGAATGAATGAATGAAAGAATCTTTAAGTAGTATTTGGCTTCAAATTCAGAGCAAATATTTTGCAAATTATTTCTTCTTATATGATATCTTTTCCAATGCAAAATCACCCAAGAGAAGAGGTATAAAAGATATCCTCAGAGAGATGTATGAAAGGAAAAGGAGATTGAATATGCAGAGGATGATAGACCCAGAAGGGGTCTTAAAAGTCATATAGTCCAATCCTTTCATTTTTCAGATGAGGAAACAGGTAAATTATCTAATTTATATAATTGTGGTAAAAGTGGTATTTGAATTCAAGTCTTCTGACTCCAAATCTATTATTCTTTCTGTCTTACCAAAATGCCACATGTATGCAATACATATTTATTAAATACCTACTCTCTGCCAGGCACAGGGTTAAGTGCTGGGGATACAAATAAATAAATTAAACAAAGACAGTCCTTGCCCTCAAGGAACTTGAAGACAACACACATAAGGAAGTTGAAAGGGGCAGGGGTTAGTGGGGAGAAGTACCCAAAGAGGAAGAGAGTTGTGGAGAAGTCCAAAAGGGTCCAATCAGAAGAGCAGAGGGTACTGATGAAATGTGAGTACCAGGAAAATTGGATCTTGCAGTGTAATGAGATTTCCCAATGATGAATTTCCTAGGGAAGGAAGGCATGATTGAGAGTTCCAGAGAAGTTCAGAAGTGGTGTAGCTGGTGGAAAATGTAGTGGTCAAGAGATGAACTGATAGTCCCATATAGTCCATTCAATGTCGCGATATCTAGAGGAAGTGTCCTAGCTCATGTGGACCCCTTGTGGAAGATTCATAGGAGGACATGGTCAGGAGTCTCATGGTATTGGCTGTCATCTCCCTCTTTGGAAAAAAAATACCTATATCAATGAAATCACAGACACATCAAAGTTTTAAGTCCACAAAGACTAATTCATTCTACTTCCACAATTAATTTCCAAAACTGTTAATATTGTGGCTTTATGTTTATTGGGATTCTGTTTTCCTCAGTCTCCTAAGTCACTGTCCCTGTAGCAAGCCACTTAGGAGAATTCTTTAACTCTCTAGGACCACCAGAGGACATTCTAATAGTACTCACTAGCATCAGTGAATCAGTGAAAACATTGCGTGCCTCCTCAAATCCTAAAAGATCAAAGACGTCTCCTTACTTGGACATTGATTGAAATGACATTGCATGAGATGAATAAGAAATAAATCAGATGTACCTACATCCCTAGCCTCCTCCTCCTGTAATTCCCTGTAATTGACATTCTGTATCTTCAGAAGGCAAGAGAGTGGTAGTAACAGGGGGAGAAAAAGAAACTGACAAGATCATAGACCGTGTTCTGTTGGCGTATTGTTAATCATTAGAGTGAAAATACAGACGATTCCTTTTGTTGCCGTTGCTCCAATATACTCTTGGAAACCACCTTGTGACATGAACTATGTTCATTCATAAATATGATGCTATAATATAATATGAATTACCAAACAAGGACCTGGAATCAAATAAGCCTGTTAGACTGACGCGCTTCCCAGGGAGCTGACTAGGGGCTCTTGCCCTGGCTGAGGCACAGGTTTCTAGTTAAGATGACCCAGTAACTTCTCACAGTAAACAAAGATGATTGGCTGCTGACTCATCAGGAGGAGGGGTTGTAGCCAGGGGGACAGACTTTTTAATTCATCTGTGAAGCTATGATAATGACCCTGCCCACTTCTTTCTCTCCATTGGATACTCAGTAAGGAGATAAGGGGATTTGTTCCCTGAAGCTTCCCTGGGCCTTCGTCACTTAGTAGTATGGGGAGGCTACTGGGCTCATTACAGAGGGGAATCTGAAAAGGTCTTATATGAAAAGTGAGACTTGATCAGAGCTTGGAAGGAAACCAGGGATTCTGAGAGGTGGAGGTCAGGAAAGGGTGCCATGACACAAAAGTAGAAACATAGTAAGGTATAACACATCCTCCAAGGCTACTTTTTAACTCCCACTCAGACTGGCAGCTCAGGTCCGCAGACAGTGGCAGATTATTTCTCCCCTCAGCGTTCTAGGAGTGATCCTTAGTTCTAGTCCTAGAGCTCACAGATCCCCATTCAGTGTTCTCTCAACAACTCAACCCCAATATTGATTATCCAGTTGATATTGCTTAGCTAGCTCAGGGCTTGGTAGCTAGAGTTAAATTGTATAGTAAGAATAGCTGGTACAAAATCATTCTACCAGAATTCTAGGACATACTGCCCTACAAGTACAAGTAGAGTCCAGGGGTAGGCTGACGTTTAGAGAGCTCAAGTGGTAGGTATGGGGGTAACTCACAACTCTTGGTTGGATGGAAGTTTCTTTAACCTTTCAGGTAGTTCTCATTAAGTTCTACTTTAGGGTAGCTCTCTGCTGGGATCTGAGGACCTTGTAGAGCTCAGAAACTGCCCTTCTCTCCATCTCAAAGAGGTCCTAAGCCTGGAAGTTGCCTTTCCTTGGTGTGTCTAGTTTGTTCTTGGGCCCCTTGCTGCTCCCAGAGCACTGAGAGAAGTTCAGATGGGAAGCCAAATCTTTCAACCTCTCAAAGTTCACAAGGTGAACTTTCACTGATCAGTAGAGAGTGGGGAAGGGAGAGAAAGCTCTCAGTCCTGTCCCTCTGCCCCACCTCCTTGCTGTCCTCTGGTTATAGAGGCAAGGGTCGGGCTCTTCAAAACACTCCCCAAACCTGAGTACCTCAAGCAGTCGCTTGAATGCTCTGGCTGGAGTCTTCTCTGATATACATAGGCCCAAATCTGTGCCTAATTCAGCCCATCCCAATGTATTTCCTGCACAGCATCATCTTAATTCATACAAAGGCTCAAAGTACTTCATTCTTCCCAAATTGATTAAGGCCTTGTTCAAAATTAGTTTATGCCTTTGATTGACTAATTGATTCTATAGCAAAATCAAAAAGGAATCTTTGCCAGAGAAAGTTATCAGCACATCTATGACACAAGATTTCCTTTACACAGGAAAAAGAGCTTTGGGCTAGGAGTCAAGTGACTCGGGTTCAGGTTCCGTATATTCCACTTACTAGCTGTGGGATGTTAGGTGAGTGATTTCATGTCTTGGCTTTGGTTTCCTCATGTGTAAAATGAACATGCCATGCTTGATCTCTAACGCCTTTCCAACTGCATAGTCTGTGATTGTTGCAGCCTGGCTTAATGGAACAACAATGTGTAACAGTGCATGCTCAGATCACCTAATATGGAGGCATGTATGTAGGAGACAGCAGAGAGTTATTTCTGGGAAAAGACATTCTGTGTTTCCCTACCAAGTGGGTGGAAGCAACTTCTATCCATTGGCTAATGTAGCCAGAATAGGCCACATCTTTAAAACTGCCAGACAGGGGACAGTGTCTCAAACTATCCTGGGGAAAGGTCCTATCTACCTGAATCATGGACAGTATGAATTAAGCTTTAGTCCCTGTGACCCCAAAACTCAGGCTTGGGGCTTTGGTCTATTTTGTTTGTCCTTTTCAGTTCTAGGCACAGACACTGGAGAACGTAGGCCCAGGTTACTGAGCCATGGCAACCTTGGAGCCTGGATCCCAGGCTAAATGTTGCTGCCAGCCCAGCAGGGAAACCCTCAGAAGACAGGGGACAAGCTCAGGAGGACTATAGACTTAGAACTTGGTGTGGCTATGCTATATATAAGCTAAGTTTAGCTGTGAACCCAATCCTCATTGCTCATTCCAGAGACTGAGCAGATATAAGGAGGAGAGGTCTTGGGCTAAGTGTTTGTATGTTTGTTCTTGCTATACTTTTGAAAGAAATATTCCTTTGTAAAAACTATTGTTAAGTGGTTAAATGGAACTGGGCCACTGAGAATCCCTAAAACTGAGAACATAATCAGTGGGGGCTTGAACCAATGGCAAAGGCTAGATACCCTCAAGCCCCTTAAGAGTTATCAGAGAACCCTGGGGAAGGGGTTACATGTAATATACTCAGCCTTCAGTTACTGGGGGCCAGGGTAATCTCTGTTGTAAATGGATTTGAGATCTAGCACTTGGGTTCAAATCTTTTTTTTATTTCATTTTCACTTATTATATTTTCTGATTTCTTTTATTCTTTGGCTCAAATCTTATATATGCTCCTTAGTCCTTGTGTGACCTGACAATAAGTGAATTAGATTAGATAATCTCTATACTCTCTTCAGACTCTAAATTTCTTATTATATCTTTTTGTTCTTTCTCACTGTCTTTGTTCATCTACTCCCTTCCTCCAGTCTTACCCCTGTCTTATTAGAACAACTTCCTAGAAGGGAAAATAAGTCACAAAAAAGGATAGCTTAAGGGTGTATATAGAAGAGGAAAGAGGCAGTTACCTTCTTTTGCTATTTCCCTCTCTCTCTCTCTCTCTCTCTCTCTCTCTCTCTCTCTCTCTCTGTCTGTCTCTCTCTCTCATACACACACACACACACACACACACACACACACACACGCTCGAGGAGGAGTGTTTATGGTCTGATTCTATTACTGTTAATAGCAGGTTTTTTTTTAACTGCAAATGTCAGACTGACCTCAGACATCCCATCTTTCTGAGTCACTGACATGTGTTGGCATTACAGGCTTTGGAACTATTAAATTAATATGTAAACATGATTAGAAGAATACATGTCTATATAAATGAGTGGAGTGACAAAACTTGTTTCAAAAAGTAGGAACTGTCTGTAACAAACTGGTCTGAAAATTTTTATAATTACCACGTGATTAAAGTGAAGAAAGGAAATTCAAAACTTTCCTTCCTCTTTAAGCTGCATTCCTGATTTTCTCTATAATCCCTCAGAAATGTCTCTATTCTGGCTCTGGAAATGCCCTCTCCTCCAGCAGTCCCTCCTTCAGACTGACTGCTTCCAACCAGATCCTCCATTTTAAGAAGGATGGCCAGGCTAATCATGCCTTTATTTCTCTCCAAGCTACATTCCCAACTCTCCTCCCTGACTTTTTCTATAATGCTTACCTTTCCCCAACCCTTCATTCTCTCTTTTCTACCAGCTTCTTTTTGTATGTTATCTTCCCCCCAGAATGTAAGCTCCTTGAAGTTGGGGACTGTCTTTTGCCTCTTTTTGTATCTGTAACACTTAGCACAGTGCCTGTTACATAGTAGGCACTTAATAAATGTGGATTGATTGATTATCTCAGTATATAATTGACTACAGAATTCAATTCTATTTGGTTCAATATAATAAACACTTATTAAATGTAATACATATGCTAGGTGCACACATAAAGGTAAAAGGTAAATTTCTGTCTTTAAGGGGCTTCCAACCTAATAGGTAGGATATGACATATACATAAGTAAGTATGATGCAAAATAAGATGCGAAAAGGTCAAAGATGTCAAAGCAACCTGATGTAATAGAGAGAACCTTGGGTTTAAACCCCACCTCTGGCACTACTTGAATGACTTGACCTCTATGAGCCTCAGTTTTCTCAACTGGATAACGGAAATAATAGCAGTTCCCACAGGATTGTTGTAAGGATGAAGTAAGATAATGAATGGATGTAAGGTTCTATACTGTTCAGACAAAATGATATAATAAAATTTGAAGAAGAAGAGTTGGCTTTCAGATGTGCAGGTATCCAGAAACGGCTTCATAGAGGAGTTAGCACCTGAGTTAAACCTTGGATTTTAGTCCAGAATTTGGGTTCTTGAAGTTTTCTGGTTATTAGTACTTGGAAGCAGGCTATTATTTTTAAATTCGTATTAATCGCATGGAAGATATTCACTAGAAGAGAGATGATAAAAGATACTCCTCAGGAAGGGGGATTGTTGCACTCTTTAGATTTGTATCCTTGCCTAGCGCAGTGCTGAGCAAATAGCAGGCACTTAACAAATGTGTGCTGACTATGACACTTATACCAAAAACACTACAGATGAAATCACAGCACAGGAGGGCATGCATTGGCACTGTTTATATAGGCTCAGATGCAGTATAGGGAAGGAACACTGAACTCGGAGTTAAAAAAAAGCACCTGGATGTCATGCCCAGCTCTTAACACTGGTGTGACCCTTTATAAGCCATTTAACTTCTCTGGGCCTCAGTTTTTCTCTCTGTAAATGGGAGATAACAATATTTGCACCATGTTCCTTAAAGGGTCATTGGAGGGAAAACACTTTATAAACTTAAAAGTGTTATATAAATGTTACTTATTACTATTACTTCTACTACTCAAGGATTAATATAAAACCATATCCCAGAAATGACTGTTCCTGCCCCGCCAAGAGTAATTAAAGAACTTTTAAAGCAATAATAAAGATTTGGACTTGAGAGTGCTGTTGAAGGATGCCTGTTCTTTATTTTAGGCTATAACCCTACAAGGGATAATGAAATTAACCCCAGATTGACTTAATAATTAACTCAAAATTATTTGTTGAAAATATAAGGTATTTTTTCTATTCACACTCTTATGAGATGAATAACATTGTGTTAATGTCCTGGCAGGTGCCACTATGTAGTTTAGGGCAAGTTTTAGACTCAATTTTCCTCATCTGAAAAAGATACTTGGATTAAAAATTTCTGAAGCATTTTTCACATCTAAACATGAATATAAAAAGAAAAAAAATAATATGTATAAAGTATTATACTAATTTAAAAAAAACAATTCGCAATTACAAGATGGGGGAGGTGTGACTAGATATCTCAAAGGAGATTTTTTTTTAAAGATTTAGAGATTTCGGTAGACTTAGCTCAAGGAAAGTTAGGAATATGATAGCAAAAAAAATGCAATTAGGCTGCATTAAGAGAGGAATAGTGCCTTTCTTTGTATCCCTAGCACTTAGCACAAGGACTGAACATAGAAAGTTCTCATTAAATGCTATTGACTTGAAAAGGGGAGATGATAGTTTCTACCTAATCAAACCATATCTGTAATATGGTGTCCAATTCTGCATGCCACATATCAGGAGGGATGCCATTTACCTGGTCAAAACTAGGAGAAGATGACCAAGAGGGTATAGGGCCTAGAAAACCTGCCATATGCATGGTAGAAAGAACTGAGGGTGTTTAACCTGGACAAGACAAGACTGATGGAGAACACAGTGACTATTGTCAAATACTGGAATAACTGTCATGTGGAAGAAGTTTCAACTTGTACTTCTTGGTCTCAGAAAAGAAGTGGTCGAAATGAGGCAGATTTAGTCCTGAAGTTAGGGAAAAAATTCCTAACTGGGTTATCAAAAAGTGAAATAGGTTCCTATGTGAGCACCTGTGGGGTGGACCTCCTCTGAGGTCCCTCCCAATTTGGGGAATATATGATTCCCAGATATAGGAACATATGCAATATTTAAAGAAGCTTGGAGAGAACAGGGGGAGATAATCTTTACCTATACAGAATTTTCCCCAGTGCTGGTGAATTTCATTGATGCTCATTAACACTAGAAGGACCAGTCAAGTTAATTGATGAAAAAGTTATTATAATTTTACTTTGAAGTAAAAATTTTCATTCTATCTCGATTTCCTTTGCTTTATGGATAGGAAAGAAATGTACTGCATTGATGGATATAACTTACCAATTGATAATGCCTTTGAGAAGGGAATTATAATTTTAATATTAATCGATACTAATAATTCGGAATTTTTCAGAATTGCCTTTTCTAGCTTGAGTCAGACTTACAATGCAGCTTGAAATGATCAATCAAACCTTTGACAATGCTCACAATCACTGGCTGTGTACCTTAAGTGAAGAGAATCAAAGATGTAGAAACTGTTCCTGTCACAGAACTCTGGTCCTGTAACCCACCAAATAATGACACCCCCCCAGGACTCGAGTAATATTGCTCCCACAGGACTCCAGAATTGTATTGTCTTCTGATTGTGGACTTGTCACAGAAAACCAGCTCAAGCCCTGCTTCCCACTGTGATTAAATGTATTTGATCTCTGTCTTCACTTTAGCAAGGTGGAATTCTGATCTGGAGAATTCCTGATTTGGGAATCTGTTCTTCATAATGAAGCTAGTTTATCAAAGGACTAGCTGATTGATTACTGGTACTTTGTCTCCGGCCTGCTGTTTTGTCATTCTCAAGTTAGAGACTAGCTCAATAAACTTCCTGTCAACATCTTTGAATTATTCTTAAATTTTGGTCCTTCTTTAGGTATTACAGAATATAAGCAGCAAGTTAGCTGTAGCAAATGCAATTAAACCTGAAGATCTATGCCGCTTTATTAAGTGGAAGGCTACATATAAAATAACTAGAGACAGAACTTCTACATGCAAAAGATCCTGGGGTGGGTGCAATGCACTTGGAGCCTCTTTGTCCTAGTATTTGGGAGGCTGGTGGATGCTGAGCCCTATTTCCTAGCAAACTCTTGATGTCTTCCTGGAAAACAAAAACTTCTCTGGCCATCAGGGACTAAGGGTGGGGAATCTGTGGCCTTGAGGTGACATGTGACCTTCTAGGTTCTTGGGTGTGGCCTTTTGACTGAGTTCAAGTTTTACAGAACAAATCTTTTTATTGAGGGGATTTGTTCTGTGAAGTTTGCATTCAGTTAAAGGGCCACACTTGAGGACCTAGAGAGCCACATGTGGCCTCA
Organism: Vombatus ursinus; assembly: GCF_900497805.2. Taxonomy (NCBI): domain Eukaryota; kingdom Metazoa; phylum Chordata; class Mammalia; order Diprotodontia; family Vombatidae; genus Vombatus; species Vombatus ursinus. The sequence continues at coordinate 73,838,303 of NW_020954569.1, read as the reverse complement.
AGGCCCACAGGTTCCCCAACCCTGCGCACTTTGAAGTAACATATTTTCTATATAAAGTTCAGCTCAAATGCTAACTCCTATATGAAGCCTTTTCTGATCTCCTCTACTGCTATTTTCTTCTCTCCAAAACTGCTTTGTATTTATTGTATATATTTGTATGTGTCCATGTTGTTCCCCCGATAGAGCTGTCCTTGAGGACAGGAATGGTTACATTTTTTTGTCTAGTGCCTAGCACAGTGCCAAGCATATAACAGGTATTTAATAAATATTTGTTAATTTATTGATTGTTTTTATTAACCAACTCTCCCTCTTTGGATTACATCTTTGAAAATTTTGGGGAAATTAGAGGGATAATCTCATGCTTTAAAATTCTTTTTTTTCTTTTAATAATAGTTTTTTTTTCAAGAATGCAACTTTTGTTAACTGCTTTGTAAAATCAATTTTTCCCTATAGAAATAGAAATCAGGATATGCCCATTGAAAAAAGTCGTGGTGCATTTCAAGAATACTTTGTCTAAAAACAAGTGAATATACAAAAAAACTTCAGATCATTGATTTCAGAACACAAATAATTATGTAGGTAATCTGGGAGGAACGTGACCAAGTTGAAGCACAACAGAGACACCCACTGGCTACAATGTCAGGCTGATTTCTTTCCTTCTGATCTGATTTTTATCCATCAGATTCTAAACTTGGACTATGTTTTGTTTTGTTTTGTTTAATGTGGGATTATAACTGAATAGTACTAGTCACTGAGGTACACCGGCATTTTACATTACCATTGTAAATGGTATCAAATGTATCAAAAATTATATTGTCAAAGCTCTCTTGCTAATAACTTGGTACACCAGAAGCCTGAACTAACTACTATTCTACCACATATGCTACATCTAGCCTATGGCAGTCAAGATAAAAGACTGACAAAATGAATCAATCCAACAAAGAAACCGTATAATCCACATATGTGGGCTATTTGGAAAGATATGCAGAGCACATATATATGCACATATACAAATATGCATGTATACCTACCTATACACATATACACACACATTTATACATACATATGTGTATGTGTGAACAAGCATAGCATAACAGATAGAGAGCTAGTCTTTAAATTAGGAAGATTTGGATTTAAGTCCTACTTCTTATAGATGTTGGCTGTGTGACCTTCAGCAAGCTGTTTAAACTCTTGGTGCTCTCTAGGCGGTATTTTAAGATTACAAGTTGTATTGGTTGAAAAACTTCCTTATTGTAGCTGTCTATATTAATGAAATCATAGGTTTAGTGTCCTGATTCATATACATATATATGTATATATATGTATGTGTGTGTATATATATACATACAAATATGTGTGTATTTATGTATATGAATATGTATATATGTATATTTTTTTACTTATAGCAAAGATGAAGGACTGAACTGCGTAAAGTTTTGCTAGATCTTTTTTTTTAAATGGCAAATTCCAAGATCTGAGAAGGTAAGAAAGTGTTCTGGAAGGAAGGGAAGCTCCTCAAGCCACTTAAAAGGTAAACAGAGCAGCAATGTATTCACCAGTAGTATATGGATACACATTTATCTTTCTCACATTGCTACCCCTGAGCCTAGAATTCTCAGCACACGTGTATTGTCAGAATATTTCTGAAAGCCAACTTGTGTGGTTTGTTTAAAGTAATGCAGTACTAGTGGTATTGTCACTCAACCCAATGAAGAGTCATAGGAGCAAGGGGAGCAGGAGGACAGGCAAAGCTTCCATGATTAAGTCACATGATAAGATAAGACTCACATCTTCCTGCTCTAGCTAAACTGTGCAGTTAGTCTACCAATGAGACAGTTTAGTAATAAATGATTTTTAACTAATACTGGCACGATTTTTAAAGCTTCTCATAATGGTCACATCCCTTTTTGCATGAAATCTGCAATGATTATGCGGTGAAATACAGTGCTTAGCTGGATACATGTTGTGTTCCTCCAAGCAAAATATAAGCTCTTTGAAGGAAGTGTTAGTTTCATCTGTGTCACCAGCACCTATCATGGAATCTTGTATGTATAAATCCTTAATAAATGCTCAAATAAAAATTATACCAACTTAATAACAAAAAGTCAGGAATTACTATTTTCTGCTTTTTAATTTTGCTTCTCACACGCTTGGTTACTTTTGAAAACCTGTTCTTTATTTTTCTTAAGTCGATCTTTGCCTCAAGGAAAATTGTGAAAAATAGTACCATGAGTTGAACTGCATAGACTTTGATTGGATTTTGATAGAAATATGAAATGAAAAGGGAACACGTGGTGTGATTCATGAGTCTTAAGCCTTCAAGGAATTGGGTGTTTGTTTAAAAAAAAAAGGACTATAATTTATTGCTATAGCTCTCTTGTCTTCCACCCTCAGAAATGAAACAATCATAAGTTTATACCAGATTCAAACATAAGAAACATTATCTCTCTAGCCCATTCCATACAAAATGTATCTATATTGCCATATAACATAATCATGTGGGTATTTATTTGCAAAGAGATAAAGAGGCATGAGGGAGAAGGGAAATAGGCCTATTTTCTTCTGAGACTTGAATTGGAAAATTAATTAGCCACAGAACCTGAGCTTGTGAAAAATCAAGTCATTGATTTTGTCTTTTTATGAAGTGTGATTTCTGGTGTTAAAACATACACTCTTATCTAAACCAGGGCTTCTTAAAACTTTTTCCACTCACCACTCCTTTTCACGTTGTGATAGCGTTCATTGGCATTGTGTGGTGTTATGGCCCGCTCAGTGCCCAGTGCCCAGTGCACATGATGTGTGTTCAGAACCAAGGCTGCAGTGAAGCTCCATGATGCAACACGGGCAAGTGCTGCCAGAAATACCCTCTAATTCATTACACATTTGATTTTGAATTAATTTTTGGTCATTGCACATTCAGAAACCTTTTACTGTTGCCAAATTTTTCGTGACTAATATGGGGTCATGACCCACAGTTTAAGAAGTGCCGATCTAGACTGAGATGGAAGTTACGGAGAAACATATTGTTTCGATAAGAGGAAAAACATAAATTTTAAAGAGCTATTAAAATTCCTTCTCCTCTTCTTCTTTTTGTTTTTCTTGTTCTTCTTGTTCTCCTCCTCCACCTCCTCCTTCTCCTTCT
>NW_020954569.1:73710314-73830161 GCF_900497805.2 Vombatus ursinus | reverse complement strand
TTCTTGTTCTTCTTCTTCTTCTCCCCCTTTTCCTTCTTCTTCTCCTCCTCCTCCTGCAGTTCCTCCTCCTTCTCCTTCTTCTTCTTTCTCCTGCCCCAAAGTGTAATGGTCTGCCTCAGGAGACAGTGATCTCCTCATCTCTGGAGGTCCCCAAATAGAGATCAGATGGCCGTCAAAGATGTCATAGATAAGATTCCTGATATAAATATGAATTGGGCTTTACTGTATGATCCCTATAGTCCCAAATCTGAGATCTCATGATTCTTTGTAGTATTAGTATACAATATTTATATATACACCACAATTTGTCTCCTGCATTCATTTCCAGTGAAACAAACAGTTGATGGGAAATTCTCTATACCCACTTCTAGATTCTCTCCCTAATACCACATATGTATGACTAATGGTAGAAGCTGTTGATGTGTCCTTCAATACTTAGATGCTCAAATCTTCAATCAAATCTTTTCCTTATCAATCAATCAGCTAACATTTATTAACCACTTTTTCTGTAGCAAGCAATAGGGAAGAACAACAACAAAATGATACAGTCCTTGCCTTCAGGGACCTTACATCCTAATAGGGGAGAAGAACCCTTAACATAGGACAATAAATTTTTAATTGGAAGGGACCTCAGAGGTCAGCTAGTCTAACCTTCTCATTTTCCAAATAAGTAACTGAAAACCAGAGGGAAGAAGAGATTTGTCCAAGGCCACTTAAGTAGTGAATATCAGAGCAAGATTTGGTCCCAGGTTCTCTACTCCAAATCCAACACAAATATTCCATTGTATTATAATGGTGAATAACTTGAGACATTTGGACTCAAAATACATGACAGATTTTCCTTCTTCTTAATTAAGAGAACATTAGTTTACAAATACAAAATAGAAGAAAAAAATCTCTGATTATAATCCTCAGTAGTGTATAATAAGGATGCCTAGGGGATTAGAATTCAAATAGTGTCCAATTGTGGTTCTAAACTTCATTTGTAAACTGGTTGTCAATGAGTGGAAATTGCAACAAAGCAAAAATTTAGGCTTGATATGATGAAATACCATTTGAACCATCAAAAAGTAGCATAGGCCACCTCAGATCTGGTCAGCTTTTTTCTTCATTGGAGGTATTTGGACAGAGATTGAATGCCTATGTGGTAGAAAAGATTCTTTTGCAGTTGTGGGTTGGACTGTTCGGCGACAAAGGTTCCTTTCAACACCAAAATTCTCTGAATTCAGAATACATGTTCTCATAGAAAACTTTTCTGAAATGGTGATTAGATTTTTCAAGGAAGCCCACAAAGACCAATTTTAATCCATAACGACTGAATTATATTGCTTAGTCTAGGTAGAATGCTAACTTGGTAAAAGGACATAGTCTCTTTAAGATCTTTTTCATGAGTAGTTCATGATGAAAAGGACAGAACAAATACTTTTGTGTAAAAGAAGAGTTTTATATTTATTGTCAAAGGATGTGAGATATTGCTACTGTTATGGATGGATATTTTCATATTTAATATGAGTAGAAAAATATTTTTTAAAACTATAAACTGCTAAAATATGGGCATAAAGAAGTACAGCTGTCAGTGGGGCTTTGGACAGTTTTTGGTAAAAAATGATCTGTAGTATAAACCTGACAACTTGGATCTCTTTGTAGCAATGTGGAGTGATGCCTCGCTTCTGTGGAAATGCTTTAATGCTATAGAAAGCCAGAGAGATATTTTTTTATTAAAAAAAAAAACTAGAGAAGTGTGTTTGTGAAGAAACATAGTTTTAAGGACCCCAAAGTGACCAGACTACCTTGTTGGATACTTTGGAGTTAAGGTGTGATGAATATCTAATCTGCATACACATGTTTCATTAATAAAGGGATGGGGTTTATTATCTGAGAAAATGAAAAATCATATAAACATTTGAAAATTGAGGTATGATTGGAAAACAAGGACTATCAATTTGGGAAGCTGTGACTTTTTAAATAAAAGGTGAGTTACTGAGAGTCAGGAGGCTTTCATGTAAACCTCTGAACAAAGAGCAGCAAGTGAAGAATAAGAGGCCTCATACCAAGAGAATAGTAAGAGAAGAACTTGAGGAGAGGGGAAGGAGAAGGGCTGGTGACAAGCTGCTCTTTCGGAACTGTGGCAGAGGCAGTCAGAGGAGAGAAGACTTTAGTTGAGTGATTCTTGGTCAGAGAAAACTATTGGTCAAGAAGTGTGGTGCCAACTATTGCCCTTCAGCGCCACCTAGAGTTAGAGCGGGGATAAAGCTTCCCATAAGTGTGCTGGCGGGGGTTGGGGGGGGAGGGCAGGCAACTCTGGCTTGAGAAGGAAAATTAGAGGACTTTGCAGCTGCTTTGGTATCATGGAGAAAGGAGTTATACAGCTTTGAACTGCTTTGATTGGATAAATCAGCGAATTTATCAGTGAATGAATAAATCAATGGTTGGTCTTGTCTTGTAACAACTGTTGTCGTTCAGCACCACCTAGAGTTAGGGAAGAAGTAAAGCTAGTGCTTTAAATGACCTCATTGGAAGGACAAATACTGAAGCTGAAGCTTTTGGCCACATAAGAAGACAGGCGGAAAATAATACCAGGTAATATTGAAGGCAAAAGAAGAAGGAGATGGCAGAGGATGAGATGGATAGATAGTGTCATGGATGCAACAAACATGAACTTGGACAGACTTTGGGAGATGGTGGAAGACAGAAGGGCCCTGAGTGCTATGGTGCATGGGGTCACAAAGAATCAGACATGACTGAACAACAACAAAACTAGTGCTCTACTGACAACTCTGACTTGAGAAAGAAAATCAGAGACCCTTTGAAGCTACTTTGGTATCATGGGTAGGAGAGCTATCTAGCTTTAGTTCTGTTTTGATTGGATAGTTCAGTATTGAAGTTAGTGAATAATTGGTTGGCTGGGGTGGTCTGTCAACAGTGACAACTGTTGACCTTTGGCACCACCTAGCTTTAGAAAAGGTATAAAGCTTGGGCAGCTAGATGGTGCAGTGGATAGAATGCCAGTCAGAAAGACTCGTTTTCCTGAGTTCAAATCCTGTCTTAGACTTTTTTCTAGTTATGTAACCTTGGGCAAGTCACTTAACCGTGTTTGCCTCAGTTTCCTCATCTGTAAAATGAGCTGGAGAAGGAAATGGCAAACAACTCCAGTATCTTTGCCAAGACATCCCCAATTGGGGTCACAAAGAGTGGGATACCACTGAAAAGACTGAACAAAAAAGCTTCACACAAGAGTGGTCTGCTAGCAAATCTGGCTTGAGAAGAAAAATCAGAGGACCTTTTCCAACTTTGGCATCATGGGGAGAGGGTCTAAGTAGTTTTGAGGTCTGTTTTGATTGGACATCTCAGCATCCAAGTGAGCAAATAATTAATTGGCCAGTCTGGTCTAGTGACAACTTTTGCCTTTCAGCGCCACCTAGAGTTAGAGAAGGGGTAAAGCTTCACATAAGAGTGCTCTGGGCGCAACTCTGGCTTGAGAAGGAACTTTGGTATCACGGAGAGGGGAACTGTTGTTGCTTAGAGCTTTCTTTTGATTGGATGGTTCAGCTTCCACCTGATTGAATGATTATCAGGTCTGGTCTATATAGTTGAAATATGCAGCTTGATGAATTTTGCAGATCTAGGGCTTAAGGAGAACTGCTATTCATATTAAGAACACTTTCTTAATGCTCTTTTAAGGGTGATGGTTAATTGAAAGAGCTTGGAAAGGATATGTTTGTAGAGATTTCCCCAGCTTCTATTTTTTCATCCTGAATTCTGTGGCCAACTCAAGACAGTGGCACAATTAGTTAGCTTAGCCAACCTAATCAAAGTTAATTTGGATTGAGGCTTATGGGTAGTCCAATCGATTGTCATTCAAATGACTGGAAACATAGAACCAAGAGTGTCTGACTCATTTCTCCCCATTGGCTTTGTTTTTCACACAAAGTAACCATGAAAAAAATTAAAGGATGTCATGATTTCCCCTGTATTTATTCCCATTCTTCCTCTTTGCTCCCTCCCACCACCACCCTTTTGCTTATATAGTGCATTTTAAGGTCTGCAAAACATTTTTACAAATATGATCTCATTTTATCCTCACAGCAACTCTGGAAGATAGGTGCTATTATTATTCCCATTCTATAGATGAGGAACCTAAGGTAGATGAAGGTTAAGTGTCTTGCCCAGGGTCACATAACTAGTGAAGAGTCTATGACAGGATTTGATTTCAGGTCTTCCTGATTACAGGTCCAGTGCTATATCTACTGTACCACCTAGCTACAATGGGACTTTCTTATAAGAGTTTAAAACCAATTCCCAGGGGAAAATGGAAATTTTATAGGTTTATTCTTTTTTCCTTATAGAAACATTAAGCAATATGTAATATTAGTCACTATCTTACAAGTAAATGCCACATATGTACAAAGGTAACCATCTTCTGTCATGCTATACCCTCCCTGTCTTGGCAACTGAGACTGATGTGGAAAAAACAGGACCTTCAGGAAATCTGTGGGTTCAGAAGTTGAAAAAAGGGAAAATGCTGGGGCAAGTAGTACTGACTTAGAAAAGAAGTGACTGTGGCATCAGAGACTTAAACAGGCCTCCTTGACCCAGAATCCTGTCTATGCTGCCTGGATTTTCCAATTGGCTTTGTGCACTGAAATTCCACCAACTAGAGATTTTTACACCGATTAGATTTCTCTCAGTTAACAATTATCTTCTTTCCCCCGAAAAGAAATTGTACAAATACCCAACAATGTACTAAAGGGCTAACCGTCATTCACAGGTTGTTGTAAATTGGCTTAATCAGATTGTTTTCCCCACAACAGAACCAAGATCCTCTGAACTGAGAGAATAAGGGAAAGGGGTTTAATTTGGGTATAAAGTAGTGTAAAAAGTTTAGGGTAACCTGAGAGATCTTGACATCCGGGGTGGAGTAGGACATGATGAAATCTAACCCCAGTCCTTATGTCCCTAATTTACAATCACATTCATATAGTATTTGTGACTTGTAAACACTTTCCCCACAAAAATCCTGTGAGATGGCTGGTGCAATTATTATTATCCCATCCATTAAGGATGAGGATGAGAAGCATAGAACACTGGAGAGACAGCTGTCCTCTAGTCAGGAAGACCTGGGTTCAAATCCTACCTCTGATACATACTGACTGTGGGACCCTGGTCAGGTCACCTAACTTCTCAGTGCCCTGGGTAATTCTCAAAGAAGGTGCTGTTCTACATTGTTAGACGAAATCCTCATTGGAAGTTCCCTACACTGATGAATTTACAGATTTATTCAAACTCCTCCCCCTTAAAAAAAAGAGGAAACTGAGGCCTGGAGAGGCTAAGTAACATCTATAGACACATAATTAATAAGGATTGGAGTTGAGACTTAAACCCAGGTCTCCTGACTCCAAGTCTGATGCTCTTTTCATAATACATGTTGCTAGAACTTCACCTTTTTCAGGATTCAGGGTGAAAAAATAGTCTGTGCAACATCAACACACTATTCCTTAGAGGCAAAATATTCAGTTTGTTATCTTAAGAGGAATTGTTGGCTCCAGGTTCCTTGGGCATAAAAAGGGTACTCCTTTCTCATTTGGATGATTTTATTAATAGAAAAGGGAAAGAGATGTTTGCCCATATGAGTTGCCTTACATAGGCAGACATATGCTACAGACAGTCCTGTTTTACTTGTAAGGAAACTGAGGCTCAGAGAGGCTAGATGAGGTGACAGCAGCAAATAGCAGACCCAAGTCTTTTGCTTCTGACATAGCAGCTCTTCTATAGCATCATGTTGTCCTAATGAGGTAGCACAATTCTCATCTTTTTTTTTTCTTTTGTCAAGAGATACAGGTTTCAGGCATGGCCCACAACACTCATATATTTAAATTTATTTGTATTCCTGTATTTCTTTGTTGGTGTTCATCTTATTTAGGGAAAGTGGTTTTCTCAAAATGAGGCTTTTTTATAGCAGTTATTGGATTCCCTGTTTATTGAAATGAATAACAAAATTCTAAAGAGGTGACACCACAAACATATGAAATGTAAAAAGAAACATATTTCACATATGAAATGTAAATATAAAAATGAAATATGCCTTGTATATAAATATGAAATATAATTTTTTCTCTAAAATAGTTGTTCTACTAACAAAATTTTATTGATGCTGTCTGAATAGGGTGCTTTTGTAAGGAATTAGATTCCCACATCATTTTCTCTCTTGATAGCAAATGAAGTTCTTCAGAAGACCCTAATTTTTCAATTATGGTGAATAGTTACTGAAAAATGCGAGTGTTGACCTTGTTCTTTTTGATTTAGGAAGTTAATATTTGATTATTTAAAAACAGAAGAAGGTTTAGAAAGCTATCTAAACAAAATAATAAGGAATAGCCAACTAATTAGAAGGTTGGGTTTTTGATATAATGTTAAACCATTCTGAGATCTAACATTAGTGTTTTGTTTTATAAGATCTGAAGTTAATACTATGGGAACACATGAGTTTTGAAGGGAATGATAATGAAATTCAGTCTTTTGATTAAAAACTATCTTTAGAGTTTTCTCCCATGACTAGTCCACTAGATGTCACTACATGACTACCAAAAAAGGGTTTCTCAGTGGTTGTGTTCCTATACAGTCAAAAATTTAGACAACCAGTTTTTTCATCTATTTTCATGATCCATATTGATTGTTGTTGCAAATTTTGAAGAAAGCCTCCCAAAATGTCACATGTTAAGTCAGATAGACTTAGCCTTGAAGCCACCAAAATAAAACATTGTATTTTGCATACAATCAGATGATTGTTTTAAAAAGTCAATCATGTACTCAATAATCAATCAATAGTATATGTTAAGTATCTAGTATGTTCAAGGTCAAGGTACTGTGCTGAGCACTGAGGATACAAAAAAAGCAAAAAAACAGCTTTTTATCAAGGAGCTCACATTTTAATGGTGAAGACAACATGCAAACAAACTATGTATAGGCAAGGCGTGTGTGTGTGTGTGTGTGTATAATAAATTAGAAGAAATCTCAGAGGGAAAAGACTAGCATTAAGGAGAATGGAGAAAATCTTGCAGAATCATGGAAGTCATGAGACAGAAATAAGGAGGGAGAGTATTCTGGACATGGGGGACAGCCAGCAACAGTGCATGGAGTCAGGACTTGGAGAATCCTGTTCAAGGACCAGGAAGCAGGCGAGTATCATTGGGTTGTAGTACATGGAGAGGAGTAAAGTGTAAGAAGATTGAAAAGTAGAAAGGGACTATGTTATGAAGGGCTTTAAAAACCAAAAGAGGCCATTAGGCAATGCAATGAATAGAGTGCTGGGCCCGAGTCAGGAAGATGAGTTCAAATCTGTCCTTACACACTTACTAGCTGTGTGACCTTGAGCAAGTCACTTAACCTGTTTACCTCAGTTTCCTCAACTGTAAAATGGGTATGACAATAGCACCTACCTCTCAGGGTTGTTGTGAGAATCAAAATGAAATATTTGTAAAGTACTTTAACATAGTGCTTAGCACATTGTAGGTGCTATGTAAATGCTTATTCCCTCCCTCCTCTATTATATTTGATCCTAGAGGAAGAAGGGAGTCCCTGGAGGTTATTGAGTAGGGATGTGACATCATCAGACCTATACTTTAGAATAGCTGAGTGGACTGGATTGAGTAGAAAGTTGAGGCAGAGAGACTAGCTATTACAGTGGTCCAGAGGTGAGGTGGTGAAGGCCTGCATAGGACAATAACAGTATCAGAAGACTGAAGGGAACGTATAAGATTATTATGAAAGCAGCATGAACAGGTCTTGGCAACAGTTTGGACATCACGATTGATGAGTGAAGGGTGACACCTAGGTTGAGAGCCTCAGTGACCTGGCAGAACTAAAGACTTTGGAAGAGTCGAGGTGTTGGGGGGGCAGGGGAGAGAAGATATTGAGTTCGGTTTGGGACATGTTCAGTGTAAGATGGTTACATCTATTCAATATTCAGTGTTGAACATGCAATAGACATCTGGGGATGCAAGACTGGAGGTCAGGGGAGAGGCTAGGACTGGAAAAATAGAAGCATCTACATAGAGATGATATCCATAGAGATTGAATCCTAGGAAGCTGATGAGATTACCATGCAAAGAGGTGTCTGCTTTGGCCTAAGTTATCATTGTGAAATGTTTAATAAGATAATTAAAAAGACAATGCAAGACATGTAATGTTAAATTATGGTTTTCTACATCAATAGGTGCCTTGCAGGGATCTTTCTTATTTGAGTTTGACCCCACTGTGGGAAAGATGTAAAATAAACATAATAAATAAAGCGTTAAGGCAGTCGCTGGAGATATGCAAGAAAGGTAAGAGAACATAAGATCTGTGTAATTGTTATGACGTGATTGATGTTATGATGGAACTATTAACTTGAACTTCACTAATTAAGAATTTATGATTATTTGGAGGAAGGCTGGTATTGCTTTCCTCTGTGAGGGAAAAAGTGTGCTAAATAAATCATAGGATAATAGACCCAGAGTAGCAGAGATCACAGAGGAACTAACCCATCTTTATGAAGAACATGAGGCCCAGGGAGGTAGAGGGATTTGTCCAAAATCATAAAGTTAGAATCAGAATTTAAATGTGGGTCCTTTGACTCTAAACCCAGGACTCTTTTCACTGTGCAACACTGCCCTGCTACATGCATAACTTATTTAACAGAATTAACTGGTATCTAATGCCTACCATAAAGTCACTCATTTGTTATAGAACACCAAAGTTAGAACTTTTGAGAACATCCCTTCTCAGATTAAAAATTAAAAATTTAAAAATTCTTAAAATTTTTTGAAAGGTAAAAATTCAGGGAGAACAGAACTTCCGAAGCCACCTAGAGTAGAAATCCCCTCTACAAAATCACTGACAGATCTTCTTTCAGCCTCTTCTAGAAAAAAGTTTTCCCATAAAAGAGAACTCACTCCCCTTTGAGGCGGTCTATTTCCATCTGGGACAGTTCTGATAGTTATTAAAGGTTTATATCAAGCTAAAATCTGCCTCTCTGCAACTCCTATCTACTAGTTCTACTTCTATGTTCTGGAGCCAAGCAATCAAATATGACTTCTACTCCTCGAGACATCCCTCCAAATTTTTGTTCTTGCTCAGCGGCATCTGACTCTTCATGACTCCATTTGGGATTTTCTTGGCAGACACTGGAGTGGTTTGCCGTATCCTTCTACAGCTCATTTTACAGATGAGGAAACTGAGGCAAATCAGGTTAGGCGACTTGCTCAGGGTCACACAGATAGTAAATGTCTGAGGCCAGATTTGAACTCAGTAAAAGGAGTCTTTCTGACTCCAGGCCCTACTGTCTTCTCTTCTTCAGGGTAACACCCATGGTTCCTTCAACCTGTCATTACATAGATTGGTTTCAAGTTTTCTAATCATCCCGATCATTCTTCTCTCACTGTTCTCCCATTTGTCCATATCTTCTCTCAAATATAACACCAAAAAATGAAACATAATATTTCAGATGTGGTATGAGCAAGATAGAGTAAAGTGGGAATCTCACATCCCTCATTCGAGACACTCTTAGGACAATCTATGATATCATTAGCTTTTTTTTTTAACTGCCCAGTCACATATTGACTAGTATTGAGTTTATAGTCAACTTAAATCTGCAGATATTTTTCTCATAAACTATTGCTTAGTCTTGCTTCCCCACCCACATTTTTAAGAGTTGGGTTTTTTGAATGTACAGTAAGTGTGGGACTTTATTTATATCCATCCCCATTACATTTGATTTCAATTAATTCAAGTCATCATTCTAAACTATTAAGATCTTCTTGGATATTGATTCTGCCATTCAGTGTAATAGTTCTTCACTTCGATGTCTTATCATCTGAAAATGTAATAGGCATGCCACCTATGCCTTCTTCTAAGCTGTTGACAAATACATTGAGCAAAACAGGGCCAATGACAGCTCTGTGGGGGACTTCACTAGGGACCTACTCACAAGTTAACAGTGATCCATTAATCACTACTCTTTAGCCCTGGTTTTCATCTAGTGATACTGTTAACTAGCTGACATTTTTTATTTTGTCCACAATAATACTAAGAGAAATTTTATCAAATGTCTTTTTGAAATCTAAATCTACATCTATTGTTGTTCATTTTTGGTCATATCTGATTCTTTGTGACCTCATTTAGGGTTTTCTTGGCAAAGATACTGGATTGGTTTGCCTTATCCTTCTCCAGTTCATTTTACACATAAGGAAACTGAGGGAAACGGGGTTAAGTGACTTGCTTAGGGTCACACAGCTAGTAAGTGTCTGAGGCTGCATTTGAAACCAGGAACATGAGTCTTCCTGACTCCAGGCCCAGTGCTTCGTGCACTATGGGGCCACCTAGTGGCCCTAACCTACAAGTATTATACTAATTTACCAGTTTCTTCATCCTGTCAAAGACAGAAATGAAGTCACTCATACACCCCATTTTTGATGAACTTATGTCGAATCATAGTGATCACCAATTACCTTTCTATGGCCTTCATAATCTATTATAGAATTTTGCCAAAAATCAAAGTGAGCTTCACATCCTATATTTTAATTTCTCTTTAAAAATTCTCGTGAAAAAAATTTTGTGTCTTTTGATTTAGGATTACTTTCCTTTCTGAGCATATCCCTTCCTATTTCCCTTAACGAGTGAATTTTCCCACGTAACAGAAATAGAAGATAAAAATAGAAAAAGAAATAGGAAAGAAATTCAGTAAAACCAACCAACACATTGAGTGAATCTGAGAGTATATGCAATATTCCACATTATTCCCATCCACATATTCCTATGAATGGAAGGAATACATTTTCTATAAGGCCAAGCTCGGTCATTATAACTGTCCAACATTCTATTTTCTTTAATTATTCTTTTTATTTCCATTGTTGTAATCCCTGTGTAGGTCATTTTCCTGGTTCTGTCTAATTCACTCTGAGTGAGTTCATATAAGTCCTCCCATATTCCTCTGAATTCTTTATAGTTTTTATTTATTACAGTGCAATAATATTTTATTACGTTAGTGAATTACAATTTGTTTAACCTTTTCCCAGTTGATAGATAACTGCTTTATTTCTAGTTCTTTGCTAACATGAAAAGTGCTATAAATATTTGGTAGTTATGTGACCTTTATTTCTGTCTTTGGCTTTCTTGATGTGTTTATGCCTAGCAGTCGGATCTCTGGGTAGAATAGTTGTGTTAGTAACTTTTTTTTTTAGCCCTTTAAAGGTTATTTAAAATTATTTTTTAAGAAATTCTGTTAACAAAAATCATAAACATCTCAATACACAGAGAATAGAGTCATACAAGAAAATGAAAACTTTTACCAAATAGTGTACACACACACACAAGCACAATATATACAGTGTTGCAAAAGCCTAACTGGAGTAGCTGCACTATAAACTTAATCAGGTAATAATGAGTTGTCCTATTTTTGACCCCTTCTGGATATCCTCTCCCTTATATCAGTGCACCTTTTATTTAAAAAAAAAGATAATTTTGTATAGTTATATTGATGTGTTTAGATTTTATTTTTAACAATAATCATACTTTAAACATTCATTTTTTTAAATTTTGAGTTCACAATCTCTCCCTTCCTTCTGTCCCTCTCCAACTCATTTAGAAGGCAAGCAATATGATATCAATTATGCATGTGAAGTCATGCAAAGCGTTTCCATATTAGCTGTGTTGCAAAAATAAAAAAAGAAAAGAAAATTTAAGTAAGTGAAAAAGAATGCTTCAATCTGTATTCAGAGTTCATCTGTTTTCTTTCTGAACGTATAAGGCTTTTTTTCTTTGTGAGTTTTATGGAATTATTTTGGATCGTTGTATGTATTAGGGTAGCTAAGTATTTCATAGTTGATTATCATTACAATATTGTGTACAATGTTCTCCTGGTTCTGCTTACTTCACTTTGCATAAATTCATATAAGTCCTCCTAGGTTTTTCTTAAACTATTCCAATTGTCATTTCTTAGTGCATAATAGTATTCTATCACTATCATTTACCACAACTTAGTCAGCCATTCCCCAGGTAATTGGCATCTCCACAATTTCCAATTCTTTGCCACTACAAAAAGAGCTGCTATAAATATTTTTAATATTTTTGTATATGTGTGTGTGTGTGTGTGTGTGTGTGGGTGTGGGTGTGGGTGTGTTTGTGTGTTTTCCTTTCTCTTTGATCTCTTTGGGATACAGATCTAATAGTGGTATTGCTGGGTCAAAAGGTATGCACAGTTTTATAGCCCTTTGGGCATAGATCCAATTGTCTCCAGAATGGTTGGACTATTTTCCAACTCCACTAATAGTAACATGTTCAAGATGCTTTATTGATGCCCTTTTCTTTTCATGTCTATCATTGCCCACAAATTTACTTTCTCTTCCCCCTAAGTAGAAATTCTACTTTATAACAAATATGTACAGTCAAGCAAAACAGATCAAGATATTCACCATGTATGAGAATGGATATCTGGTTCTGTACCTCATGTCTGTCACCTTTCTCCTAAGAAGTGAAAAATATGCTTCATCACCAATCTTTTAAAGTCATGGTAGATCACTGCTTTAGTCAAGGTCTTTCAGAGTTGGATTCCCTCACATTATTGTGACCAACATGTAAATTGTTCTGTTTCTGGTCATTTTATCCTTCGATGGTTCATTTGGATTTTTCCATGTTCCTTTCAATCTGTCATATTCTTCGTGTTCCCATATACAACATTTTTTTTACTTGTTCCCTAATGATGGACAAGTATGTTATTTCAGCACCTTGCCACAAGAAAAAAAGTTCTATAAAAATGCTTGTACTGGGGCAGCTAGGTGGCTCAGTGGATAGAGCACTGGCCCTGGAGTCAGGAGGACCTGAGTTTAAATCTGACCTCAGACACATAATACTTCTTAGCTGTGTGACTCTGGGCAAGTCACTTAACCCCAACTGTCTCACTTAAAGAAAAAAAAGCTTTAAAAAAAAGCTTGTACTTTTAAGTCTGTTCTCTTTATCTCTGACCTGCATGTGGTATGTGCCTATCACTGAATCAAAGGTTATGTAAAGTTTAGTGACTTTTGGAGTATGCTTCAAATTGTTTTCCAGAATAGTTGAACCACCAACAGGGTACTTTGTGTCCATCTCCCCCATAATCCCTCCAGCGATGGCTACTTTACTCTTTTGTCATTTTGGCCAGTTTTCCAATATGAAAACTTTCAGGTAGAATCAGAGTTGCTCTGATTTGCATTGCTCTAATAATTAGTGATGTGAAGTATTATTCATATTCTTGTTGCTAGCTTGCATTTCTTCATGAGAACAACTTGTTCATATGAAGTGAAATGGAATAAGCATTTATAAAGCTCCTACTATGTGGCAGGCACTATGCTAACTAGTCACCTTTTGTGGTATCTCATTTGATACCCATAGTAACCCTGTGAACTAGGTAGGTGCTGTTATTATCCCCATCTCATAGCTGAGAAAACTGAGGCAGACAGTGGTTAAGTGAATTACCCACCAACACACAGCTGTTAAGGGTCTGAGGCCAGATTTGAATTCAAGCCTTTCTGACTCCAGGCCCAGCAGTCTATCCACTGTTCCACCTATTCACTGACTACTTATCTGTTGGAAATAGCTCTTATTTCATATATTAGCATCAATTCTTCATATATCCTGGATATTAGATATTTATCAAAGAATTTTGCTGTAAAGATTTTCCCTCAAAATTGTTTCCCTTTTGGTTCTAATTGAGTTTATTTTGCTTGTTCAAAAGCTTTTCAGTTTGGTAGCTTGGAGTGTAATGATGTTGTAACTGGGCGCGATCTGCCTCTACTGTAGTCTACTCTAGACTTGTTGCTATGTGGTCTCTGTGTGGGAGGCTTCCTGGGGCCAGCCTCTGCCTCATTTCTCAGCCCTGGGCTGGGACTGAAGTCCTGGCTTGGAGCCAGGAATTAGGTACAGTTTTTGATGCCAAGCCTTCGCCTGCTGCTGAAGTCATCCGCTTCCTCCTGTCTTTTGTTCTTTCCCCAGTCGATAGAGTTCATCTTCATGGTTTCCTTGTACAGTCACCTACTGGAAGTTTATTGCTTCACTCTTAGCTCCAATGGGCTGCTTCAATCTTCTCTCCTGGGGCATCCACAGACCCCTGGTCATGGAATCACTGGGTTCATTGTTCAGTCATCTGTCTGGAGCCTCATGACATCAGGGTTCAGCCCTAGGCCTTGACTGTGAAAAATGCTCTAGGTAGATCTGCTAGAGTGTCCCCAGGCTTTGGTGTTCTGGCATTGGCCTGATTTCCTTGTGCCATCTTTTACTGAGGGTGGAGGCCTAGCCCCCTAAAGAAGTCGGCCTCAGGCCCTTTCTCCTTGCATTGTCCTTGGTAGGACAGAGGAGCTCAATAATGTTTTCCTTTGGCTTAAATTTTTTTTTTTCATATTTTGTCATCTTTGCTAACTTGCTGAGTGTGAATGGAATATCTCACTATTGTTTTGACACACATTTCTTATTTCCTTTAAATTTCCTTTTTTTATTGTTAACTTAATAATAAACAACAAATATAAGCATTCAATATACAAAGAACAAGAAAGAGGCTTAAATAAGAAATTGCAAGCTTTTGGACACAGTTTGTTTTGAAAGAAGTAGAAGTATATCTACCTACTTACTTATCTATGTACACACATATGTAATTCAGATCAGTCTTCCATAGAGTTATTAATAATTTGACATTCTTTGTGAAAATTATTCCTATCCTTTAGCCACTTATGTAATGGAGGAATTGATCTTTATTTTTTCTGTTTGTTATAGTGCATAATTTGAAGAATCCTCCCTCTTTCATTCTTAAAATAGTGGGACATGTCCTTTTTCTTGTCTTGTGTCACTTCTCTCATTGTCCATATCTGCAAATTCTTATAGTTTTCTGGCATATGTAGCTTGTTAAGACTTGGACACTTAAACTCATTAAAGGCATCCAAGTGCTACCTTATTTTTCATTTGTCTTGGGCTCCAATATCTTTCCTCTCTTTCTCTTCCCTCCTTCCTTTCTCTTCTCTTTCTTCCCTTTTTCTTCCTTCCCTTCTTCTCTTCCTTTCTTCCTTTGTCCCTTCCTTCCTTCCTCTTTTCCTGCCCAACTGTAATAGCTAGTTTATTTCAGTGACCTTTAGGTGTCCCTTGCTACAATTTGTTCTTTTCCCCTTACTTTGACTAGATGCCACAATTTTTGTACTCAGGAAAGCTTGGACTTCAACCAGAATCCTGATACTAATTATTCCTAAATATGATGTTCCTATTCCCCATTTTATAGATCTAAAATAATATTCATAGTATCCGAGCAGTTTGGAGCAGCTTTGTAAAAGCTGACTCTTAAACCAATCTAAGTGTCTAAAAAAGCTTTGAACTATCTTAAATAGTTGGAGGAATATTTAGTGCCCAAGACTGGACTGTACCAATATAATAAAGATTACAATGTTACAAAAGTAAAAACAAAAACAAAAACAACTTTGAACATTTTTATCTACCAACCAGAGAAGTGTGTTTTTTTTTCCCATCCCATAACGTAGTCACTTATTTGTAACAGGTTCGTAGCTTACTTACACCCATTAGGTGACTCTCTATTGCCCTCTGAGTGATATTCATTTTTAATTCTTCAGAATATTGTATTCTACATCCAGTAGACATATACCAACTCTGATAGAATATTGATATTAAGAGGATAAACTTTTGTTTTGGGAGAAGGTTAGACTGAGTCAAAAAGCTTTATAATTTCCTAAAGGAAACCTAACCTGTTCTCTTCTTCCTGATTAATTCTGGAGTCAACTCTTTGTATATTGGCACTATGTGTCAAAAAATAGACCTTTTCTAACTCTGAATCTTTGATCCTAAGACCCAAACACTAATAGGCCATCAAGTCCAACGTTCATATTTTATAATTGATGAAATAGGTGGAGAGAGATTAAATGACTTTCCCAAGGTGGTTGTTGTCCTTCATGCTTGAAGAGGACCAAAATGACATCACTATCAAATGGTAAAATGGTATGGGCAATATCTTTTGACTCATGCATAAATTGAATTTAAGTGAGGCAGAGTTGCTAAAAGTTGTCAACCTTAATTTCTCTTCCAGAGTCATTGAAGTCCAGTGGCAGAACAAAAGTCAGCACAACTGGCCATGGCCCGGGATGCAGGGGATGACCTTAGCGTCTTTGATGTGTGACCAAGTTGTAAGTGCTTCTCTGTGCCTGCTTCAGCTGTCCTCATGGCCGTTGGAACAAATTGTTCTCATCTGCTCATTCCACCAGGGGAAATCTTTACATGCTTGGGGTAGACATTCCCCTAACTCACTCATGGGATGGAAGCCCCGTGGCTACTTCAACCCTTACCTTTCCCAAGGTAATGTTTATAGATCCACTATTCCATTCATTAGACCATCTATCTGACTCTCTGAGGCTATTTCCTCAACTACAGATAATGATAATAATAATATTTGACCTTCCTACTTAATCTAGGAAGAATATGGTTCAATAAAAACAGTGCTAGATTTTGTAGTCAAAGGACCTGGGTTCAAGTTCTGGTTCTGTGTGTGACTTTGGTCAAATTTGTCTACTGTCAAATGAGAGCTGTAGAGCTGTGACATTAAAGGTCCCATTCATCTCTAAATCTACGGTTCTAAAGCCTAGGTTAGAATTCTGCCTCCACTGACTATATGTATGACATCATTGGAGGCAACTAGGTGATGCAGTGGATAGAGCCCAGGGCCAGAACGAGGAAGACCTGAGTTCAAATGCAGCCTCACATACCTCCTAGCTGTGTGACCTTGGGCAGGTCACTTAGAAACTTTATTTTGTCTTAGTTTTATTTTATTTTATTTTATTTATTTTGTCATCTGTAAAATGGGGATAATAATAATACCTCCCTCCCAGGGTTGTATGAGGACCATATAAGATAATAATTGTAAAGTACTTAGCATAGTGGCTGGCATAGAGTAAGCTCCATATAAATGTTATCTATTATAATTATCATGCAAGTTATTTTGCCTCTTGGGAATCGGTTTCCTCAACTGTAAAATAAGAGGGCTTCATTAGATCAGGAGTCCTTTTTTGTATCGATGTATAATCATGGCAAAGTCACCTTACTACTCTGGATCTATTTGCTTATCAGTAAAATAAGTGGATTGGTTTGGATAATTTCTGAGGTCCCTTCTATCTCTAGCATTTTATGTTTCTAACCAAATTTAGTAATTCAAACCTTTATTTTTTTAATTAAAGAAATAAAAGATAGTGTTGATATTTCAACATGCTTAAAATTATGCTAAAATGCCTAAAAACAAAGTATTTAATATCTAAAACTTTTTCAAAACAAAATTCAATGGTATGGCTGGCAGTTTTCGACCCCTAAAGCAAAAATCTCAGAAATAACTTAGTCTGTTATAAAATAAATAGTTTTAGAATAGCTGATGTCAAAAGTCATTTCCAGCATAATATGCCTTGATTTATGCTCATGGAAAGAGAAGGAAAACAAAAATACGTGGTGAGGCCCTGGTTCTTGTCTTGGCTATGAATTTAATTGAATATTCAAGTGACTCAGCAGAAAGAATGTCTACCACGTCGTATCTGACTTATTTGGGTGTTTCTCGTAGACCAGATGTACCAGAGATGTTAAATTTCAGCAATCTGAATAACTAATCTTCAGCAAAGGGGAAATTCCTACAAATATACAGATTTTCTTTTCAGTATAATTGTGTTTAAATGCAAATGCTTTGAGGAGACAGGGTCTTGAAAATATCAGCTATTGTTAAAAATAACCCTTGTTGAAGTCTTGGCCCTGCTATCCTGAAAATGGTACCTTCAAAGTTTGCTATTGCCCTCTGGACCCTCAGGCCTTGCAGGGCTTGAGAAGTAATTTCATTATTCATCCAGCAGTTGTGAAGACACTGATTGGATGGTTGCTCTGGATTATTGGATAAATGTCAAATATTTTCTAAGTATTGGCATATTTTTCTTCAATTGTATTCACTTTCAGTGTGCATATAATATATGAAAGTGTCACACTAATCCTAATTTATTATTAAACCAGAGAGGGCATTCCAAGCTGGCCCCATGCCTGGAATATACTGTCTTCATCTCTACCTCTCAAAATCCTTATTTTCTTATCGGTTCCTCTGGGATCATTTTATTCTGCATCAGTTCCTATACCTCCCAAGCTTCTCTGAATTCTTTATATTCATTGTTGTTTATAGCACAGTAATGTTCCATTATGTCCATGTACCTCAGTTTGTTCATTGATTATCAATCAGTGCGTATCTATTTTGCTTCCAGTCCTTTATTACTACACAAAGTGTTACTGTGAATATTTTGATGTATGTGGAATATTTCTTTATCTTTGAAATCCTTGAGGCACATCCCTACTGGTGAGATCTTAAAGTAAAATGATGTGAATATTTTAGTTGTTTTTTTAAAAAAATTTTTTAAGTTACTTTTTAAATTCCAAAGTACTTTCCAGAATGGTTGGAGCAATTCACCACTCCCTTTGCCTTTCTGTTTGTAGCCTGAATAGCATTTGTTATTTCTACCTTTTTTCATCTTTGCAAATTTTACAAGGTCTGAGGTGATACCTTGGAGTTGTTTTAACTGTCAGTTTTATTATTATTAGTGATTTCGGGTAGTCTTTCTTGTGACTGTTAATAGTTCTCAATTTTTCCTTTGTCAGAACTAGGCTGATTTTGTATGTTTGTTTATTTTTATTCTTTGATGACTTATCTAAGGCGGAATGACAAAATTCTTGAGTTCAAATGATGCATCAGCCTCAGATTTTCCTGGTAGGGAAGCTGGTAGCCTGGACTTACAGTCCTCAAAAAAAAACCAAAACAAAACATTAAAAACCAGCATTAAAAACTAGAGAAATGTAAGTGGGAATAAGTACAGGTTTTTTTTAATAATTAATTTAATTTTAGTTTTCAACATTCACTTCCATAAGATTTTGAGTTTCAAATTTTCTTCCTCTCCCTCTCCCCCACCAAGACGGTTTGCAGTTTGACATAGGCTTTTCTTATATATTCATATTAAGCATATTTTCCCATTAGTCATGATAGAAAGAACAATTAGAACTAATGGGAGAAACCATGAAAATGAAGCAATAAAACAAAACAACAAAAGAAAAAGAGAGCTAATAGCATGCTTCCATCTGCATTGAGACTCCTGAGTTCTTTCTCTGGATTTGGATAGCATTTTCCATCATGAGTCTTTTGGAATTGTCTTAGGTCCTTGCATTGCTGAGAAAAGCCAAGTCTATCAAAGTAAGTCATCTCACAATGTGGCTCTTACTGTGTACAATGTTCTCCTGGTTCTGCTCATTTCACTCAGCATCAGTTCATATAAGTCTTTCCAGGTTTTTCTGAAGTATGCACACTCATCATTTTAGCACAGTAGTATTCCATTACATTCATATACTACTTGTTCAGCCATTCCCCAATTGAGGGCATCCCCTCGATTTCCAATTCTTTGCTACCACAAAAAGAGCTGCTACAAATATATTTGTACATGGGGGTCCTTTCCCCATTTTTATGATCTCTTTGGGGTACAGACCTAGAAGTGGTATTGCTGGGTCAAAGGATAAGCATAATTTTAAGGGAATTCAACAGACAGACTGCCTTGTTAGAGACTTAAAAGAAGGCATACTTCAGCTAATTTATGTGAACATGTTTTAAGATCGGAGAGGATAAAACTAAGATAAAAACTAAGAAATGAGAAATCAAATAAACATTTACAGACTGAGGTATGATTAAAAAAGGATTGTCAATCTGATAGTCATTGAGAGTTGGGAGTCTCTCACTTAAATCACTCAACTACAATTTCTGCAGAAGAGCAGGAGAAAGTCAAGTAGAAGGGAAAAAGAACCTGAGCAGAAGGGGAAGTTGGGGGATGGGGAAAGAAGGGGGCCTGAGGGATTTAGGAATTAGCAGAGAGAAGGCTTCAGCTGAGTAATTTCTGATTGTTTGAATAGACCTGATTTCATTGGCTAAGAGTTCCATATCCATATCCATATCCCTTTTAGTTCTTTGAATTGGAGAACATCAAAGCGTTGCCTAAGGGCTCGTTGCTCTCTGCTACCACCTTTGGCTTTGAGAAAGGAGAGCAGAGAGGTTTTGGAAGCTGCTTTGGTAGCAGTGAGAGAAGTGGTCATGCCACAGAACTCTGTTCTGATTGGATAGCTCAACACCCAACTGAGTGAATAATTGACCAGGCTGGCCAGAGATTGGGTGTTGATGAGCTTTACGGTTCTTTAACTTTAGCTTAGAGAACTGCTGTTCAAATTAAAAGCTAATACTTTCTAAACGCCCTTTTAAGGGTAATGGTTAATTGAAAGAGCTGGTAAAGGACAAACCTGAGAGGAAAATTTTCTCACCTGAAAAGTGGTGACGACCTGCGTCCTCAAGCATTGAGTAGAAAGCAGATTTTGGCATGCAGATGTTCCTGAATGGCCGGGTAAAGTTGGAGCCTGAAAGACTATCCTGAAGTCTAGGGTTGTGAATTGCTCTAAGCACATAAGCCTTCCTTTCCCTTCTAGAGGTGGATAAGTGTATGCCCACTTTTCATCATATCTATTGATTCCGATTCCATTCTTGGGAGAGTGTGATTTGGGTTTATTTGTATGTTGTGATGAATTTTATTTTTTATGTATTTGTTTTGACATGTTAGTGTTTAAGATTGAAAATTGTCATTGTGGGTGGCTTTGAAGTAGAGATAAAAGATATGTAACAGTGAGCAGTTACAAAGGAATACTTTCCTGGAGAAGTTATAATCACAAATATACAATTTACTTTCTCCAACAAGGCGGGGGGAGGTACAATCCCTCTCCAAAACCACCCCATGTGCATGCTGGCTCCAAGGTTGCCATGGCTTGAATTGGTGCAGATAGGAGTTGCCAAAGAGAGGGCATGAAAAGATGGCAGAAAGAGGTTGGCTGAAAGGGACAAGCAGCTTGATCTTTCCAGTTTTAAAGAATTAGGCAGCCAATCAAAGAAGGCTACCCCACTTACATGGTAGGGGATTAAGGAGCTTCCACCTTAACTAAATTATCGAAGGGTGGGTTACAGATAGATATCTGATATAGATAGAAGTGAGTAGGAGAAGTCTATTTTTCCCTTAACAAGGTTACCCCTAGGAAATGGTGGTGGTCTGTCTCTGGGAACTTAGACTGGCTAGTGTGAGGCAGTGAAATTTTGAGGGCAGACCCAAAAGGGTCACTATTCACCAACCTGGGTTCTTGAGGTGGAAGCTAAATAACAACAGTAAAAAGTAAAGCAAGTAGCCATTTGTTTCAGCCAGCCGAGGTAGACGCCAAGACGGATGACACGACATCTACAATGAGCCTAGTGTAAGAGGTTCCTTAGATACATCTTTTTTGAGTAGCATTCATAAGCTAAACATTATTCAAAGTAACATTGTGTGAAACAAAGAAAAGAAAAATGGCTATTCATGAAATACGGGTGGTTATACAAAAAGAATTGTATACTTGTTGGAGAAAAATGTATATTATTAGTTTCAGGAGATAGATAAGAGATTTATTGTCTGAGTATAGCTAGTCTCATTAAATCAAAGAATGCCTTTCAGACTAGCCATGGAAGAGAAGTTTCCCAGGACTTTGGAATCCTCCACCTTCAGCAGCTAAATTTTTTTGTTTGGTTGGGGTTTTTTTTTTGAGAGGCAAAAAGGAGACACTGAAGCCACCAGATGCTGCAACTGGTCTTGTAGGGGTCATTTACAGCAAAATGGAGGATACAGAGTAAGATGGAGTCAATATGTCTTGAACTAGGCTGTTTCTAAGGAGGGGAGGGTCTATGTGTTACACAAACATTTCAGGGAAGTTCTGCAATACCAGCAGGTCTGGTAAGGGATAAAAAGGCAAGGGAGGTCAGGAAGCTCACAGGAAGCTGCCAACCTCAGAAATTTGCTGAAGGGAGTCTCCGGAGTTCATTTGGGGAAGGTTATTTTGTACATTTCTCCCACAAAAGCAAGTTGGAGGAGTGAGTCAAATCCAGAAAGAGTGGGAGTGGTTTTATCCTACTCTGTATCTAAACACCAACTCTATTATATATGAGAAAACAATAACTACTGAGGAGTTTTTCTCTATATGCAGTAGGCCACAATATTTGCAATGGCCTTTCACTTGTTACTTATGTTGACCCAGATGATTTACTGTAAGCTAGACTATATACAGGCAGCCAGGTGGCTCAGTGGATAGAACACTGGGCCTAGAATCAGGAAGACGAGAGTTCATATCTAGCCTCAGATACTTACTACCTGTGTGACCCTTGGCAAGTCACTTAACTTCTGTTTTCCTTAATCCACTGGAGAAGGAAATGGCAAACTATGCCCGTGATCCACTTGATCATGAAGAGTCATCCAAGGGATTGATTCAAAAACAAATACCATAGATAGGTCAAAGTGTGGCCAGCAGCCTTGAGGCTTACTTAGATGACTGCCTCTGGGGCAAAGGTTATACTTAAAAAAAGATCTGACCTCTCTCAGCAGACTTCTAAAACCTCCTATTAGACCCACTGAGAGCTATCCATGATGCAGCCTTAGACCCTGGTCGCAGAATCTACCTCATCTGATATTTTGGCCCTGACCTCCGCTCATTGATGAAACCTAAGTCTATCTTGTCTGTTGGTCCTTTCTTGATTCTAATTCATGGTTAGACTTGAGCCCTTATCTGTAACAAAACCCTTAGCTTCAGTACTACTTCTGTTCTTACTCCATCCTAATCTCTCTTTATCCAACAACAACTTACACTTACAGAAGCTTCTCTCCCAGTTTCCCATCAGTCAGTAATTCCATTGCATTTCCAGCTGACAAAGCATATCTCCTGCTCAAATTCCTTAGTGATTTAATCTAGCCTGACTTTTCAGACTGGCCAGGGCCAAGGGGCCCAAGGTTCGAGATCCACAGGGACACAGACTGTATCCTTCATTCCAACTGGCTTTCTCAGAAATGTTAGTCACAGGGGAGCCAGGTAACAACAGCTCATGGGTGGATTAATTCACTTTAACTTCTACATCCAGAAAAACACCTCCAAGTATGTGTCATGTGATGATAAATTGGTAGTATACTATTCACATAGAAAGAGCAGCTCACTATTGCAGATATTTGTTCCCAGGATTTGGAAGTCTGTTGATTCAGTGCTGTCTTAAATCTCTTTGCTTAATTTCAAAAGTCAAATCCCATGGTCTGGGACACTAGAACTAGTAGTCTGGAATAAGTTTACTAAATATTAACCCTCAAGTTCTTTGTGTGAATTCACTCTGATTACGCAAAGGACCAAAAAAATTTTTTTTTCAAAGAAGTCATGTAACCTGAATCATACATAATAGTAAATCACACACCTGTCAGTCAGGATCAACTATAAACCTTCCCTAGATTTAATTACAAGGATTTTTTAAAAAATCTAATTACAAATCCATCAAAACTGAATAAGCTAAATCCTCACACATTCCGTGTGCTAAGAAAGCAAGAGATGTTCCTTTCTTTAGTGGTGATTCCTTTGTGATCTACATTCTTTATAAATTCATCAATAGATTGATCACAGAGCAGCTGGAGAAAGGAGCAATTGGTTGCAATTTAGTAACGTATTTAGGAACTTGTGGAAGCAAGATTGCTGGTGTATGATAAAAGGTGGTGTCTTTGAGGCCAGCATTGGTCTGAAGAGTGTTAGACTGAGGATGGAGAATTAGCCACTATAGAGACCTAGTTATTAGTTGGAGTGTCAGAACTCAGTGCCATGAGGAGGAGGAGGAGAGGTTGGGAATTGTAGTGGCAAATGGCAGATGCCATAGTGTTTTCCTTCAATCAATTAAAAAGTATTTATTAAGTATCTACTACATGCCAGCACCTACTATATTAAAGACCTACTATGTGCTAGATTCTAGGAATACAAAGACAAACCTGAAACTGCCTTCAAGGAACTTACATTCTATTACATATGCATTGACTCTGCTTCCTCTATCTTGTCCTTATGGCATTAGGTGGTGTGCTTGTGGGTGTTCATTTCAGTCAGGGGTGTTGGCTTGAGAGCTCTACCTCCCCTCCCCCCAGAGTATACCAATGCAGAGTATTCAGTAATGACAGCTAAGGGAGCTGATATTGGGGGAAGGGAGGGGATAATCTGACTTGTGCCACAGCTGAGTTTGTCTCAACTTTCTATTCCTGAAGGAGAGTGTCTGGGGCAATACTGGGCAACTTACCCAAAGATGGTTCTTCTTCCTCTTCTGACTCTTTAATATGGGTACTGTCTTGACTACCTTATCTTTTCTCTCTGCAACTTTTCCCTTAGAAATCTTATTCTCTCTCAACAAGACAGTTACTTTCTCTATACAGAAGATTCCCAGCTCAGTATGTTTACCATTCCTCTGAACTTAAGCTCCTATCTCCGATGCCCCTGGAAGACATCTTCCCTTGAACTGTCCCAATAGCACCTCAAACACAAAATGTCTAAAACTGACCTTATTATCTTTCCTCCTGGCTTTCTTCTGGCTTCATTTTTTTTTCTTTCTGTCTGTAACACAGTCATTCACTCTATCTCCCATATCCAAAACCTTGAGAGGCAATTACTTCCTAGTTGTTGGAGGTCTGGATGAACATGGTTGTAGAGGCAATTCATATATCAGGCAGGAGTTTGGATGAGATAACCTCTGAGGTGCTTTCCACTTCAAAGATTCTGAAATCGCTTCCATTAAATACCAATAACTACTTATGGTAGCAAATCTCAAGTGATAATTTTTGCACTGAATCCCTGTTTGCATGTTTGGTCCCAACCTCTCCTGCTTCCCAAATGAGAAACAGGACTCTTATCATTTGGTATAGGATTGGCCTTGTTCTATCTGGGTCATACTGCACATCTACACATTCCAAAACTCATCAGCCCCTTCTCCTGAGGCTTTGCTTCACTTCAACACTCCAAGAGAACCTAAATTACAAATTCCTCTCCTGACTAAGCAAAAATGGAGAGAAGGTTGCAGGTGTGCTTATTACCTCCATTAAATGAAGTGGAATTTCTCAGCTACCTATGGTTAGGAGAAGAGACAATCATACTCCCACTGCATCAGGGAAAAGAGTATATCTTCTAAAAAGCCTAAACCAGCATGAGGGAGCAGTTCAGGAATTGGAAGAAGTTGGCCCAGATGTGTTTGTGGGGGAGGAGTGAACATTATCATCTGTTCTCATTTGTAACCTAATTTAGACATTCATTGGACTTGCGATTGCTAATATGAGCATAGGGAATACGTTTTGATAACATCCATTACTGGGTTTTGCACAGTAGTAAAGAAATTGAACTTTCCATCTGATGCCTCAACTTTACTGCACAGCCAAAGAGAGAAGAATGTCTCAGGGAGTCTCAATAATACAGATCTTAATCAAAAGAAGTTGCAATTCTTTTCTTCCCTTAAAAGTAAAAATCCAATATAGTGAGCCATGTTCCAAGACATTGAGAATCAATATCAAAAGAGCTATTTGAATATAGTGTGAGTTTCCATGAAAACTACTTGTTCATTTATCAAAAAATATTACCTGTTCACTGACGCTAATGAGAGATCCCATTTGGTGAGCTTTCATATGGTAATGTGGCAGCTGTAGAGCATTAGTAGATAATCTAATTATTTCCATGGAGATCTTATCTATGTGCTGCAAATGAAAATGTATTCAGAGGAAGGAAGCCTATCTCTAACTACATCAAATTGACCACAAAATGTGGAGAGACAGTATATACCTTGTGGGCCACCTTTATTCTCAATTCTTTGAAAATTAGCTTAATGGGGAACCCAGCTCTTAAGTGGCAAAGAGGAGAGTCAAAGCAATTATGTAGATAATTAAGGGGGGGATATATTTTTCCCCTGAATTACACAGGCAATTAACATGGAAGTATTATTTTTTTTCCCCGAATTGTCTGAGTAATTGTTTTAATTTTCCATTTGGCTCTGCCGCTGGAGTCCTGGCCAGTGGGAATTCTGTTTTGTGGGAACAGATTGAGTCCTGTGATATTTGTTTACTACTAATAATTGAATTAGTTTAAGCAGAGTTGAAATATAGTTACTTCTAAAGGAGGAAACTAAGACAAGAGCAAGCACCCAACTTGAAGTCTTAGTCATTCACGACCCACCCTTGGTCACATGGGAGCCCCATTCTCCCTAGGTTCATAAATCTTACTCTTGCAAGGCCTCTATCAAATCTCTTCTCCAGGAAACTTTCTCTAACCACCCCAGCCTGTTTCCCTGTTAATTATTCCAGGTGTGACTGGCGAAAGGGTTTTTTGTGTTTTTTTGTTCAGTATTTTCAGTCAGGTCCTACTCTTCATGAGCCCATTTGAGTTTTGTTTTGTTTTTTTTGCAAAGATACTGAAGTGGTTTTCCATTTCCTTCTCCAGCTCATTTTATAGAGAAGGTATTGAGACAAACAGGGTTAAGTGACTTGCCTAGGGTCACACAGCTAGTAAGTGTCAGATCAGACTTGTTCTCAAGAAGATGAGTCTTCCTGACTCAAGGCCAGGCACTCTATGCACTGTGTCACCTAGCTGCCCCCAGTGAAAGGACTAGATAGTGGAAGGGATAGAATTAGCATCCGAGGGATATGGGAATAGTCAAGATGGAAAGATGGTTTAAGCTAAGGGATCCTAAGCAGAGTTAAAATGAGCAGAGTATTCAAATGACCAGGTGTCAGACCTAGCTGATCATAAACAAGGATGAGACAGCCTTTATCAGAGCACACAACCAGGACATCACAAGTGGGCTGGGGCTTGAGGTTGTTACCCTGTAACAGGGTTTCCATGGATATAGAGAGGCATAAAGAGAACAGGTGGGAATTCAACAGGTGAAAAAAAGTGAAGGAAGACACTCAGCAGTCACAGAGGCATGAGACATTCGTGGGTGTTTAGTGTGGGGTGGAGAGGGGATTGGACTAGATTATTTTGAAGTTCCTTCCAGCTCTAAACTGTATGATCCTTTTAAGTACTTCATCTGATGATTTGCAGCAAAGAAGATGAGAAGGAGAAGAATCTGAGATAGGTCTGGACAGGTGTAAGTAAGGTGAATTTTAGTGTGTGTGAGGTGGATTTTTTGTTATTCTTTCTTAGAGTTTTCTTCCCAGGATCCACAGCCATAACAATCTCCACTTCCCCAGTGTTAGATATGAGTTCTCATGATCATGGTTCAAAACAGTTTCTACCGCATAGTTGCAGAAGATGTAGAGATGAAGGGATGTAAAATAGTGAGGCTCTTGCTGGCAATATGCCTTCTTTGTTGTCCTATTCAGCAAGTGGGCACTGGTCAGGTGAGTGGGGAGCACCTTGGGGGTGAATGTGCAGGCTGAATGCTGCATGTGCCTTGATATGCCCCCATCAAGGCTTGGGAGGGGGAATCTGTGTGCATGCCTCAGCCAGCCCCCATTGAGGCTTGAGGGGAATTAGGGGAGCGCACAACTTGTGCCTGTTTCAACTTCCCCATTGAGTCGAAGGGGTTATTGACCCCCTTCACGCCGGCCCCTATGAAGGAATGCTATAGGAGCTGGTGCTCCCATTATCAGCAAACTCCCTTTGAGAAGACTAGAATAAAGTAAGCTTATTTAATCCCTTATTATGACTCCATTCCTGTCTGACCGGATCAAAAGCGAACCTGCTAGTGGGAGAGGTGCTAGAAGCCCTCCTGTGTCAGGGTGTTTACCTGTCTAACAACAGGAAGGTCAGATTATGGAGGGCCTTGAAGGACAGAGAGTTGAGGTTGGTCTTATTTGTTAGACAATAGCTGCTGATGACTTTTGAGCAGAGAAGTGATATAGCTGGGTTAATTCATAAGGAAGGTTGTTCTGGCATGCAGAAGTACACAGCGTTCATTAAAGGTGAGGGGGTAGAGAGAGAGAGACAGGCAAAGAAAGAGACAGAGAGTCGGAGAAACATAGACTGGGGGGGGAAGAGACAAAGACAGAAACATAGAAAGATGGGAGAGAGATACAGAGAGACATAGAGAAAGCCGATAAGGCTTGTACAAAGACTACAATGGGGGCAGGGTGCAATTGTTGAAATGGTCTCTACTAGGATTGAGTTAGAGTGCAGATGAGATAGATGTTAGAGAATATGTGGATTGAAATTGATAGGTCCTGGGTACCAATTGAATATGAGAATAAAGGGAGAAGGAAGGATGTCCCTATTACCTGAGAGCTCACTTTGTACAGAGCTATCTATACTAGACTCCATGGGAAATATTTTTTTTAATGGTTCTGGGTGCTCACCTCAGTCCTGCCACTAACTAACTGAGACCTTTGTCTTTCTTGTTCTCAGTTTCTTCATCTGTAAAATGAAAGGATTAGACCAGAAGATCTCTAGGGGCCCCAGTATACGATGGATTATAAGGTTTTAAGTGGCTGCATACTGAGTATCATAGGTTTAGAGCCAGAAGGTACCATTTTCATATAGTAATATTTGATCATTTTAAAGATGAAGCCCAGAGAGTGGAGTTATTTGTTCAAGGTCATGCTGGTAGTTAAGTAGTTGATTTGGAATTCAAAGCCAGAGTTCTTAGACTCCACATCCATGGCCCTGGCCTAGACAATAATGATAACAACAACAACAACAACAACAACAATAATAATAGCTAACTTTATATAGTACCTTAAGGCTTGCAAAGCACTTGACATATTATCTCATTTTATCCACAGAGTAATCCTGTGAGGATTATTATAATGGGGCTATTTTTATCCCCATTTCACAGATGGAGAAACTGAAGCAGAGGAATTAAGAGACTTGTGCAGGGTCACATAGCTAGGCAGAATTCAAACTCAGATTTTACTGAGAATTCCATCAACTAATCAAGAGAAGAGTACCAAAGAACAAATGGGGCCACCCCTTGTGCTAATAATAAGTAGAGATTATTTTTTTCCTTTGTGTGCTAGTTCCTGGGATAGAAATAGTCACTAAACATTTATTAAGAAATGCTTATTGATTCCCTGTCTCCCCTTCCCCCCACTATTTTGCAGAAATGAAGGGTCTGAGTAAACCATAATTGCCATTGGGTAACTTCAAATGTGTGGTCACAATTTTCAATGCTGCGAAACTAATGGTAAAACTAATGTTTTACCGAATTTTTTTCTCTTTCCTCTATTTCTTTTTAAAATATATTCTTTGTTTGATAGGTCTCTGGGGAGGGGGAGAGGAAAGGGTACAGGAGAATATTTAGGCTATGTAGAAATGAATGATATCAGAATAAATTTATTTTAAAAAAAAGAAATTGTTGTTAATCTGTTGCTTGATTGCCATGTATTGACTTGAGTCTTTCTTAATTAGCTCCAGCCCAGAGAGCAGGTCTAAATCTTAAAAGACTGGGTCTTTTGGCAAAGGTCCTGTTCCCCTGTTGTTGGCAATTGTGTCTTTCTACATCCCAGACCATCTGTCTGTGATAGCAATAGCCAGGCTCTCAAGGCAGAGAAGTATCTTTGCCCTGGTTAAATGGACATGAATTTTCCTACAACTCCATGGATATAGGATCAGAGGATCATAATTCTATCAGTGGAATGGACCTTTGAATGGTACTCTAGTCCAACTCCACATCTTATTGTTCCCTTAGGATCATTGTTCTGAAAGCTGGATTATTTGATTCACATATCTTCATGACTCCTGCAGTGCCCAGTAAAGGGCTTTATGTGTATCAAGTGCTCAATGAATAATTATTCCTTCTTTGCTTGGTTAATATAGACTCCTAACACAACACTCTGTCCCCAAAGTGTATTATTTAGGAATTATAAACTACAAGATCAGCCCCATGTTCATGGTCTTTGTGTAACTTTTCCATTTTGATTCAGAAATCTGCAATTTCTGACTACAAGGGCAACTCTGGTCTACTTCACAGCCAACAAAAGAGTTTACAAGGCATTGATTGATTACTGATCACTAAAGGTCTACTTTGATGCTTCACCGTAGTTTGAAGATGACCCTGAAACTTGACATCCTTATTTTCATATAGTATTGTGCAACTAATTAAGGGTTTTGTTTCTTTCTTTTTGTTGCTTAAAAACTTCAGGAACAAGGTTTTGCCAGAGAGCATCTACAAAACCAGATAACCCGTTTGTATGGGATTCCAGAGACACTCATCTCCTACGGTGGATTTTCATTTTCAAGGCAAGCTGTAGCTTCCCCACCTGTAGGCAGTAATCCCATCACTTCATCAAACCATTTAGCCAGTAGCTATTACCCACATGGAATTTATACAGCAACCTGCTGAATAGTCTTCCAAACCAGCCCTGTCAATGGATAAGATTAATTAAAAGGAGGAAGCCTGAGGGTGTATCTTTAAGACGGCAGGGTTGTATCTCCCATCTACATAAAGCCATTTAAATGATATCCCATGGTTTTTTTTATATCCAATGCCCTTGTCTCTTGACATTCAGGGAGGGATCCTTTAGGCAGAACATTGTGTGGATAGCTGTGAGAAGTCTGTGCAGATAATTAGACATATAGCTCCCAGCAAGATGATTTGTTATAGCAACACTGAGGAGGCCTTGAAAGTTGGACATGATTGTTAAGGAAATCATTGGAACTGATGCTATCAAAATAGAAAGTCATCAGGACAGTGAGAGAATGAATAAAGAATAATCCTTGGACTTACTTTCCCTTTCCCCCTCTCTTTTTCTGTTTTTTTTTTTAAAGCTATTTCAAACAGCCGCAAGATTTTAAATGCATGAATGCTAGTTTTTGGTAATAAAGGAAATAGCAATACCCAAGTCCCCATGATGAATGGTAATTTCCTATTAATAAGTTATAATAGCACACTGCTGAAGTCCCTCACTCAGAGATGAGACAGCAGTCTGGTTATCATTGCTGATACTGTGATTATCATTACCACTTGTCAGAAAAGACTTATGACCCACAAAGAAAACAATTAAATACGAATCATTTTTATGGTAAGAAATTCATAGAATCATAGTTTCATAGCTGAAAGGGACTTTAGAGGTCATCTAGTCCAAGTCTCTTATTTAAAAATGAGGAAACTGAGACCCAGAGAGGTGAAATTACTTGTCCAAAGTCACCCAGGTGGTAGAACCAGAAGAGGAGCCCAGGTATTCTGACCCCAAATGCAGTGCTCTTTTCATTGCCCATGCTGCCTCTTTTATTTTCTATTTATTTTTTAATTATTTTGTCTTTTTTTTTTTTTGAGTTAGGCAATGGGGTTAAGTGACTTGCCCAGGGTCACACAGCTAGTAAGTGTTATGTGTCTGAGGCCGGATTTTAACTCAGGTCCTCCTGAATCCAGGGCCGGTGCTCTATCCACTGAGCCACCTAGCTGCCCCTAAGTTATTGGCTTATTGACTAGATTATAAGAATCTAAGCAGTGGCTAGATTTTAGGAATCCCAGCCTATGCTGCCTCTTTTAATGTGCATAGTGGCACAAAGTGGATCCTTTAGTGTGGCTTCATGAAGAGGGAGCTGTCCTTGAAATCAGGAAGGCCTAGGTTCAAGTCTTTTCTCAGACAAATACTTATTGTTCTTCCTTGCACAAGTCACCTAACTTCTCAGTGCTTTTTGCAGTTCTTCAAGACTGTATGTTGTCCAGAAAGTGCTGACCAGCTTTGGTAGAAGGAACTTCCTCCCCAGGGGACATACTGTATTGATGAAGTCACAGGTGCAATGCCCTATTTCTGTATAGTTTTCATGTGTGCAAGAGACATAGTTACAACAGGCCATCTGATTATTTGTCTATACATGTTTTCACTTTTGATATAACTTGTCTACCTGGCATATGATTGGTGAGAAATAACCCCATTCTACTCTGGACCAGTGATTGAGTCCTATTCAAAGCATCCTGCTTTAAGATGGACATCAGACTGTAGTGCCTCCAGAGGAGCATAGACAGGATAGTGAAGCATCTCCAAAGCAGATCATATGAGGAGTAGTCAAAGAAAGGGAAACAGGGATGATTAGTCCAGAGAAATAACAAATTATCATAAAAGGGAAAGGACATGATCTCTGTCTTCAAATATTTTAGCCCCAGAGGACAAAAGTAGATACAAGCTATAGGGAAATAGATTTGAGATCAGCTGCCTTTTGATGTGGAGAGCTGACCCAAATTGGAATGGACTGGCTCCTGAATTAATGATCTTTCTGTCTGTGGAAATGTTTAGGTAGAAAAATCATGTCTGACTCTTTGTGACCCCATTTGGGGTTTTCTTGGCAAAGATACTGTCGTGGTATGCCATTTCCTCCTCCAGCTCCTTTTGTAGGGTTAAGTGACATACAGGGTCACACAGCTAAAAAGTGTCTGAGGTCAGATTTGAACTTATGAAGATGAATCTTCCTGACTCCAGGACTAGCACTCTATCCACTATGCCTCCTAGCTGCATTGAAATAATGATTTCTAATAGGAAAAAACAACAACAACAACCACAACAAAAACCCTTGGAAACAAGCTAAAGATTGGAGCATTGCTGAATAAATTGTTATATTAGTGTAATAGACTATTATACTTCTAGAAAAAGTTTAAATATGAACACAAAAAATTTGGAAAGATATACACAAAGTGAGATCTGTTAGATAGTACACATTAACTACAGCATTCTCTCTATTTCTTCACTTCGGTCTCTATCTTTGTGTCTCTTACTCACTGTGTGTGTGTGTGTTTTCAGGAATGGAAGAGTAAAAAGGAAAAGGAAGTAATCACCTAAGACCACAATGAGTCTTAATGGTCCAATTGAAAAAAGCTTCTTGGAAGCACATTGACTATTCCCTTTTGGATGCAGTTTGGATATTCTTTCTGCCCTAGAGATGTTTTCACATTCAGATCTACTTAGCAAGCTGTTCCTGGGCAGAGATACTGAAACTGTTTGCTAGCTTACTCTACAATCTATGGTGAATATCCTTTTATCTCTCATGCCTCTCAAAGCCATTTGTAGCAATCACTGGTGATCATGTGAAGAAGAAGCTCATGTGGGAAAAAAAACCCATTAGTACAATGCTGTTGAGTTTTTTGAGAACCCCTTCTTTCATAGGTTTTGGGTGAGGTTGGCATTTTTTCCATGTGGCTCTTGGTAAAAAGACTCCATAAATATTTTAGTATTGTGGAGAACTCAAGCCACCTCCCCAATTCTTTTTAGGAGCAGCACAATTAGTGGAGGTGTCTTCTCCAGGAAAAGCTCAGTCCATGTAGATGAAAGTCCTGTCAAGCCACACATACCCATAACAACTTAATAATTCTTTGTTTTCTGTGAAGTATTTATCCTTGTCATAGAAAGGA
The DNA here is from genome assembly GCF_900497805.2 of Vombatus ursinus. Classification (NCBI taxonomy): domain Eukaryota; kingdom Metazoa; phylum Chordata; class Mammalia; order Diprotodontia; family Vombatidae; genus Vombatus; species Vombatus ursinus. Next base: position 73,796,935 of record NW_020954569.1, on the reverse strand, counting down.
AAAATTAAATTAAACCTTCACTACACCCTACTACCACCTTAAACTATCAACTTATATCCTTTCTTCCCTTCTCAATCAAACTCCTGGAATGAGGATCTACACTTGCCTCCACTTCCTCTCTTCTCACTTTTTCCTCAAACCTCTGACATCTGGCTTTCAACCTTGTCACTCAAATGAGACTCTTCTCTTCCCCTAGTTACTCTTTCTTCTGTGAGTTTTTGTGATACTACTGTCTCATGGTTTGCCTACTACCTGTCTGATTATCACTCAGTCTCCTTTTCTAGCTCATCACCCAGATTATGCTCCCTAATTGGGTGTTCCCCAAGATTCTATCCTGTACCCTCTTTTCTTCTCCCTGTATACACTCTGTCTCTTGCTAACCTCATCAGCTCCTGTAATTATCATTTCTATGCAGATGACTCCTAGATCAATAGAATCAGTTCCAGTTTTTCCCCCAAGCTTCAGTCCCATATCACCTTTACCTGTTGGATATGTCAGACTGAATGTCCTGGAGATATCTTAAACTCATGTCTAAAACCAAATTCATTTTTTTTCCCTCTAAACTTCCCTATTTTTGTCAAAGGAACTATCATCTTCCCAGTGTCTCAGCTTTGTAATCTTAGCATTGTTTTCAACTTTTCATTCTCCCCTACCCCATATTTCCAATGACTTTCCAAATCTTGGTGTTCACTTAGAGTCAAGAAGAAGTTTAAATTTCTCCTCAGGCACTAACTGTGTGACCCTGTGTAATTCACTTAAGGTTTCTCGGTCATTGTTTCTTCATCTTTAAATGGGCATAATAATAGCACCTACCTCATAGGATAATTTGAGGGTCAAATGAGATTATATATATAACATATTTTGCAAACAAAAAATATTATATAAATAATGGCTCATTATTATATCTCAGAAGGTGATTTCATGAGTGCCAGTCGAGTATTTAGAAGTCAAAAGTCTTTCATCCAGGGAACAGGCATGCATGGGGAATATCCTTTTTCCAGCACCAAATTGCTCTTATCACAGATAAGTACCTTGAAGGGACAGGATTTTACACAGGATTTACCAAGTGGCTTCCTCAAAACAACCCTATAAAGTAAGTAGTGTGAGTATTATTATTCCAGTCCACAAATGCGGCTTAACCTTGACACAGCTATTAAGTGGCAGAGTGTCCATGTGAATTCACATATCCTATTTCCAAATCCAGTGTTCTTTCCATTAATCCATAATCAAGACCTCTCTCTAGGCTCCCCCTGCCTCTGACATTGGAAATAGGCAAGAGGGTGGGGGTAATGGAATTAGCAATAGGTAACAAAATCACTACACATCTGTTTTAATATGTTCTATTGTTTCTTTTATGAGCTCATGTTTCTGGTGTTGAGATAGCTAATGTAGTAAATGATATTTCAAGTAAGTCTTCAGTGAATGTTAGACCTAACAGATGGGACTTTTCTATTGTAATAATTATGGAATAGATAACGTAATCTTTCAGGTTGTCAACCAATATATAGGTAGAACAAAGTGAACATAAAATGCTCACTGAGTGAGTTATTAAATTGCAGCAGTTTTGGATGTGAGACAAAATTCAATTCAATTCTACCAATATTTATATTGTACCAGATCCTATGCTAGGCGCTGGAACTATGAAGATGGAGAAAAAAGACACTGTCTCTGTCCTTGCAGAGCTTATAGTCCCATAAAGATTTAAGGGGCGTATAGGGTATTCAAGGAGGACTGGCACCTCTGGTGTGAGGACTTACTGAGCCCTTTTCAGGGCTGTTCATCCACTTTTGGTGTCCACCTCTCTCCCAACTATCACCTGTGGCTCCAAGAAGCTGTAGCATGCATAGTGGCCACACTCTGGTAAAGCTTTCTGGGCAGATAGGCTAAACTAGGTTGAGGGTAACTGACAGGCCTCAAAACCTGTCGGTGAGTTAGGGAGATAGCTACCCTAAACATGTGAAGACTTCTGCTGGTGGAATGGTCGGATGAGAACAATTTGTTCCAATGGCCATCAAGGTGGCTGAAGCAGGAGCTGTGGAGTGCTTAGAGCTTGGTCAGACATTGAAGATGCCAAGGTCATCCACTGCATCCCAGGCCATCGCCAATTGTCCTGCCTTTTTCTTGTTGTTGGATTTTGATGACTCTGGAAGAGAGATTGAGGCTGATGATTTTATGTAACTGCCTCATTTAAATTTAATTCACACCCAAGTCAAGGCATTACCCTGTGATGTCATTGATCTTCTTCAAAAATGAAGGACGAACAACATCAAAAACAAGATATATACACAAACAACTATAATACAAAGCATATATTGCTCCATGTAATTATTTGCATAGAATTTTATTGTACTTATGTCTGTAATGTACATTTATTGTTCCCAGAATGATTATATATTGTTCCCAGAATGCGTGTTTAATTGAATTTAACTAGGGTGGCATGAATAAGGGGACGAGGATTCAGACTGACTGTCATTTACTCTTAAGAAATCATATTGTTGTTTAGGGAAAAGCATGTGAGCTTTTACTTTTTAATATTTCTTCGCTCCTAAAATATATGTGCACAGAGAATAGGTCTGGAAATGTGTGGGGGGTAGGGTGGAGTTTCATAATTTATGGGGCATGTGGACAGCCAAATGCATTAATTCTTCTGTACAAGAAAACTCTAAATGTCTGGTGATTGTTTGGAAATGAAAAATGCTCATTTCTTTGTGCTGAATTGGCCTGATTCCTGCCCGATTTTATCTTCTCTTTCTAAACATTAGTACGCCAGGTTTTGTCATTATTTTCATTCTTTGTCATATGATGATGTGATTTTCCCCCTCAGCCGATGATGAGCTCCTCATTACTTAATGATTTCCTTAAGCCATCCTTGCAATCCTCAGTGAAAAGTCATTGGTTTCCAGAGACTTGTGGAATTCATTTATTCAACAAATGTTTATAAAGCACCTGATAACATGCCAGGCCCTGTACTAGGAGCTGGGGAAAAAAACAAACAAGCAAACAAGTCTCTGCCTTTAATAATAATAATAGCTAAAATTTAAATGTATTTTATGGTTTGCAAGGCACTTTGTAGTTATTTTATTCACCAACAATCCTGGGAGATAGGTGCTATTATTAGCCCCTTTTATAGATGAAAAAGCTGAGGCTAAGGGAGGTTGTCTTGCCCCAGTCACACAACTAGTAAGTGTCTGAGGCTAGATTTGACCTCAGGTATTTCTCACTCCAGGTCCATTGCTTAATCCATTATGCTACTTCAATAAGCCTCCAGAAACTTATCTTCTACTGGGGGAAAGGGATGGTGGTGAGGAGGGGTATGTAAACACAGACAAGTAAATACAAAGTTATAAGGGACAGCCATAATGCCTGAAGGTAGAGGGATAGGCCTTATATAGGATTTGGAGCTTGACCTGCTCTTTATCAATCCCTTGAAAACAAGTTGTTCATCTGCAGTTATTAATATATTAATAGCTAATATTCGTAGAAATACTATAATGTTTGCAAAAATTTTATATGGATTTTCTCATTTGAGCCATACCACAACCTTGTGAAGTAAATGATTCAGGTATTATTATCTTCCTTTTATAGATGAGGAACCAGAGTATTAGCAAAGCCAAGGGACTTACCTGTAGACATACATCTAATAAGTTTTAGGGATGGGATTTGAATCTGAGTTTCACCTGTCTCCAAGTCCATCATGTTTGCTGTAATACCATACATGGTATTGGTGCCTCTTGGCATACCAAGAACATAACTAATCTCAGGAACACCTATAGGCTTTTTTGTACTGTCTTGGAGTCTTTCAATCAAACAACCTATACCTTTTGACCCAGCAATACCACTACTTGGTCTATTTCCAAAGATCCCTTTTTAGGGAAAAAGGAAAAGAGCCTATATGTTCTAAAATGTTTGTAACAGCTCTCTTTATGGTGGCAAAGAACTGGAAATTGAGGGAATGCCCATCAATTGGAGAATGGCTGAACATGGTATGTGAATGTAATGGAATACTATTGTACTATAAGAAAGATGAGCAGGCAGATTTCAGAGAAACCAGAAAAAACTTACATGAACTAATGCTGAGTGAAGTGAGCAGAACCAGGAGAACATTGTACAGAACATTGTACCAGGAGAACAGCAACATTGTGTGAGGATCAATTTTGATAGACTTAGCTCTTCTCAGCAATACAATGATCTAAGACATTTCCAAGGGACTCACGATGGAAAATGCTATCCACATGCAGAGAAAGAACTATGGAGTCTGAATGCAGATGGAAGCATAATATTTTCTCTCTCTCTTTTTTTTTATTTTGTCTTTCTTGTGGTTTTCCCCTTTGGTTCTGATTCTTTTTTTTTTTTTTTTTACAATATGACCAATGTGGAAATATGTTTAATATGATTGTGCAAGTATAGCCTATATCAGATTGCATGTCATTTTGGGGAGGGAAGGGAGTGAGGAAGGGAGAAAAAAAAATTGGAACTCAAAATCTTATAAAAGTGAAGATTGAAAACTAAAAATAAATTTTTTTTTAAAAAAGAATGACTTTGAGTAAGTTATTTTGTCTATTATAAATACCCAAATTAACTATAAAGGACATATGAAGAAAGATGCTATCTACATCCAGAGAAAGAACTGATAAAGAGAAGTATGTCTAGAATAATTTACATATATATACCTACTTGTGTCTAATGGTAGCCCACTCTGGGGTAGAGGGAGGGAAGAAAAAAAATGAAATTTCCATGATAATTTTGATGTATATTTGAAAAGAATAGCAAGTTACACATAGTAGATTTGCAGTTTCATATACAATCATCTTTTTTCTTGTACTATATTATGGGAATGCTTTATTCCATAAATTAAAAAGAAAGAAAACAAAAAAATCAAAGGGAACAGTACAGAGCCTACTTCTTCTCAAATAAATTCAAGGGATATTAATTGAATACTTACTATCTTCAAGGCACATTCCTTTTGGTTAAAATGGTGCTGTTTCTTGGATTGTTACATTTGGATTAAAGTGTGTTATTGACCTACTTAGGGTATATACTAAATAGTGGTATCTTTGGTTCAAAAGTTTTTAATAGTTACTGACTTTTATTGTCTAATTCCAAATTATTTTCCAGAATGTTTAGAACAATTCAGAGTTCCACCTATAGTGCGTCAATGTGCCCATCTTCTCTCAGCCCTTCCAACACTGACTCTTTCCATCTTTTATCATCTTTGCCAATTTTCTGGATTTGAGGGAATACCTTAGAGTTGTTTCAATTTGTCTTTCCCTTATTATTAGTCTTTTATATAGTGGGGGATCATTTGCATTTCTTCATATGAAAACTGTACATATCCTTATCACTTATCTATTAGGGAATGGAACTTTGTCTTTTTTTTTCCAGTGAAATCAAGTATTGGGCATCTAGATGGCACAGTGGATAGAGCACCGGCCCTGGAGTCAATAGGACCTGAATTCAAATCTGGTCTCAGACCAGACACTTTGACACTTACTATCTGGGTGACCCTAGGCAAGTCACTTAACTCCAATTGCCTCACCAAAAAGAAAGAAAGAAAGAAATCAAGTATTGTTTCACCAAACCTATGTGTTTTTTTCATGTTTAAAAGTAACTACAGAGATATTGGTGCCTAATGGCCTATCCTCAAAAGTATTATCAAATCTTCCATATATACTCTAGTCCATTTCTTGCATTATAGAGCAATATTTTGGTCTGGAGCTAAAAGGTGAACAACATTTCTGATTAAGTTCTGGGAAGATGAGAGACTCTTTCTGCCCTTCTGAGTAATCTGTCTCTTTTCTAATAGTATAATGAGATCAGTCAGTCAGAAAATAACTCAAAGGTTAACTCAAAGGTCAGCAATCTCTTTGACTCTAAAGGTTGCAGGGGATGGGGAGTGGGTGGGGAGGAAGTAGGGGAGAAGGCTAGGCAAATGCTTATAGGTATCAGGTGGTATATCTCCTAGGCCCAAGACAGGTAGAGCAGGAGGGCAAAAAAAAGGACGAGGGAATGGGGAAACAAAGAGAAAACAAGGATGTAAATGTGTTAAGAAATAGTAGAAGCAGCACATGCATTTTTCTATTTTATTTTATATTTTAAATAAGTTGTATTAATATTCTTTATTTTAAACATCACAATCATATACGGATATAGCCTGTGCCCAATGAACTTTCTTGTTTTATGAGAGAAAAGCAATCATGCAAAATCGGCTTGCACAATGACTACCTCTGCACTTGATATTCTTCACCCATTTTCCCTGTTTCTCTACCAAAAGAAAGGAGGCACATTTGAATGTCTTTTCCCTTGGACCAAGACTGATCATTACAGTTACTTTGAGTTTGGCTTCCATTTAGTATTTACATTGTAGTAATAGTAGTAGCTAACATTTCTATATTGCTTTAAGGTCTGCAAAGCACTTTATGTATATTCTCTCTTTTATCCTCACAACAATCCTTAGGAGTAGGGACTATCATTACTGAAACAGACAAAGTTAAGTGCCTACTCCAACGCCACACAAGTACTGAATGTCAGTGGGGTTTCATCTGGGTCTTCCTGACTCCATGTCCAACATTGTATCTATCTCCACCTCATTGCTTCTAGTAATTTTGTGTAGATTGTTCTCCTCCTACTACTTTACTTGGCATCAGTTTATACAAATCTTTCCATGTTTCTTTGAATTCCTCATGTTCATTGCTTTTTATAGCACAATCATTTTCTGTTAGTCATATATCTCCATTTTTCAGCTGTTCCTCAATTGATGGGCATCCTCTTTCTGTTTGTCGTTGTTTGTTGTTGTTGTTGTTGTTTGCTACCTTTAAAAGTGCTGCTATGATAGTTCTTGGTCTATTTGAGGCTGGTCTTTGACCAGCTTGGGACATGTGTCTAGTAGTGATCCTTGAGTGCACTTGAGTAACTGTTTCATTTTTGTACCTAGCTCAGAACCTAGTATTTTGTAGCTTCTGAATAAATGTTTGTAAATGAATGAATGAATGAATGAATGAATGAATGTGTAGCTCCCATCACCAAATATTTTAGATACTATTCAGTGCATATGTCTTCTGTGGCTCCTTATCCTAGAGAAAGAGAGGAAAAGAGAGACAGAGGGGAAAGAGAAAAAGGTAAAGATAGAGGGAAGTATCAAGAGAAAGAGGGGAGAGGGAGCATGTATTAATTGCTTACTGTGTACCAGAAATTATGTTAAGCACTGGGGATACAAATTCAAGAAGGGAGCTATTGGGAGATGAGAACATACAAAGGGGAGCTAGAAAGGAAAGGGAAGGGAAGGATGATGGCAGGGGTACAGGCAGCATGGTGTGGAAATGGTGCCTGGAAAGTGATATGGAGGCCTGATTCTGAAGTTCAGCCATACAAGTTCAGGGTCTCAAGGGCAGAGGCCAAGATCCTAATGATGGGACTTATAATTAGGCTAATTGCTTCTATGCTGTAGTTGTGTCCAACTCTTCATGATCCCACTTGGGATTTTCTTGGCAAATATACTGAAGTGATTTGCCATTTCTTTTTCCAGCTCAATTTACAGACGAGTAAATGGAGGCAAACAGTGTTAAGTGACTTGCCTAGGGTCACACAGCTAGCAAGTGTCTAAGGTCAGATTTGAACTCCTGAGAATGTCTTCCTCTTTCCAAGTCCAGTGCTTTGTCCACTGTGCTATCTAGCAGCTTCTGAGGAAGATAGCAATTATATTCTTGGCCTATTAATTGACTCAAAAAAGAATCTAAATCCTATACTGATGATAAATGAAAGAGTAAAGCATTTATTAATTGCTTATTATGTGCTAAGTACTGGGGATACAAATGTAAAAGATAGTCCCTCTCAAGGAGACCACTAATAAAAGATTCTAATAAAAGTAGATAATATAAGAGGCAGGAGATAGAAAGGTAGGGGAGACTCATCAGCATGGTCCAGAAATTGTTGGGTAATGCTTTGGAGGTGTGGTTCTGGTCATGATAGGGCAAAAGCCTAGTCATCAGAGTACAGGGACTCAGAGTCAGAATCCAGGCTGTTTGGATCATAAGGGATTGAAGAGGATGGCTGGAGTGGAAACACCATAATCTGGAAATAGCCAGCAAGTAACATGGAGGCCAATTCCAGGTATGATAAGGACACTGCCTGATGCTGAACTGACACAATTCCTTGGTTGTAAGAGTCTTACTTGGGCAAGAAGTGTCCGCAGCACCAACTAGTCCATATAACTTATTGCAGGGGTGATTTATTGGTTTCTAGGAAGCCCTATTCTGAATTGTTTGGCCCTGTATTAGTCCTATAACCGACCGGTCTTCATCTTGCATGTGCCTCAATCTCTAGTCCAATACAAAGATCTCCCCTTCCCCTGTTTTGATTTAGGGAACCAGTTGGGTACATAAATCAATGGATTTTCCTATTACTATTTAACAGAATGTGAGCTTTATCCAATAAAAAGAATCAATGTATATTGCACCATCCATCATTCCAAAGGCATTTATTGACCACTTCACAGGTAGGCATGAGTGCCAATAAATTTGTTGCTTGCCTGATTTTGCAATTTATTCCTTCAGGGGTGGCCTTGAAAAATATCTTCAAGAAGAAGCAATAAGGCAGGATCTGAGGCAAAGTGGTGCATGGCTGCCATATCTCAAAGTGGTCAGGGTAGCAATCAGGGACACTAGCTCCCAAATAATAGAAACCGAGGCACTTAGTATGTGTCTATTTCATAGAAGTTAATACACACAGAAGGGACCTCAGGCATCATCTTGTCCACCCTCCTCATTTTACAGAATCATTCTTTCAGTTGATTCACTCAATGAGCATTTATCCATCAGTGACTATGTGCCATGCATTGTGCTAGGTGCTGGACATACAAAGATGAATACAAAACAGTCATTGACTTTAAGGAGTGTATGACAAAAATTCAAACACCCAATCAAGAAGCATTTGTTAAATGCCTACTTTGTAGGTGTTTAATAGAAACACTCAGTTTTTTTTTTTAGCTATGAAGAAAGGACTATGAAAAGTAAGGCAGGAAAAGTTAGTACCCTGTGTTCTTTTATTTATTTATTTATTTTCCTTTTGTGAAGGATTCCTATAAAGACCTAAATTTTTGGACCTATTAGCAAGACGAGGCTTCTGGAATTTTTCCGTGCTTTTCAAATTATTCTCCACCAGATGTCTCCCCTCATCCACAAAGGTCTGCTCTTCAGGAATAATGAGAATGATGACTCCATCAGTCAGCTCAACTCTACAAATCTTTATTAACTTCCTACTTAAAGAGGCAGTTAGATACAATAGAAAAAAGCATTGGATTTTAAATGAGAGGACCCGGATTTGAATCCTATCTCCGACACTTACTTCTTAATCTCTCTGGGCCTCAATATCCTTCTCTGTTAAAAAGGAGGTGATGCAAGGAATGATCAACACCTATAACATGAGTGAATTTTAACATATTTCCCTTGAAAAACACCCATTCTCTTCATTCATTTAATTTTATATTATAAAAAAGTATGTAAAACATACCTAAGATAATATTAAGCTCAATATGGACTGAGTATTTTTAATATTTTTTTTCTTGGAGTAAGAACTGGATGAGGCCTGAAATAGTCATTTTGTGTTCCTGTAAAGGAGCATATTGTTTCACGTGAGTGTGGGTTACAGTTAAATAAAGAACAATGTCACTCTATGTAAGCAGAAAGTGCTGTTTGATGAGGAGAGGCCCACAGCTAGCATGTATCAAAGAACAATTAATTGGGAGAGGTAAGACAAGGAGTCACCTAAGACTAGCAGGTGTAGGTCATCATGCTTAGTATCATAGGACTAGAAGCTGGAGAAGACCTTGGAGATGATTCTAGTACAACCCCTTGTTCTTACAGATGAAGACACTGAAGCCCAGAGTGATCACCCAAATGACTTGCCCAAGGTCACAAAAGTGATAAGTAGCAGAAGAGGTAATTCCAACTCAGGTCATCTGACTCCAAATCCAATGGCATTTGCACTGCGCCAGCCACCTTTCTGCTGCATTTTGAGTTTTGGAGACAACCAAAGGAGATGCCTCCTCAAAAAACAATATTAAGACTTTTTTACAAGGTCAAATGGCAAAGTGCTAAGCTTTATGTCCCAGTCAGGGTTTAAGAAGAAGAAAAAAAGGGAGCTGGAACTAGCAAGGTTTAAATTCAGTTTCAACCTGATTCCTTTTCTTTTATTCTTTTAAAAATCTCTCCTTTCATTTCTGACAATATCTACCTGTGTGCCACACTGGACTGCTTTAGGAAGGAAGTAAAAAGAGGAGATGAAGAGAAGAGAAAAAGAAACCAAGAATGTAGGGGAGGAGAGGGAAGAGGAAAAGAAAGGAAAGGCGTTTGACATTTGTTCAAAATGGAAGAGCTGAATTAATAGCTAGCATTTATATAGCACCTACTATGTGCCAGGTAATTCAGCTAGGGGGCCCAGTGGAAAGAGTGCTGGTGAGTTCAAATCTGGCCTCAGATACTTAGTAGCTATGTGACCACTTGGCTGCTCCTGATTCATCTGTCAATGGAAAAAGCTGATTGACAACCATCTAGTTTATGATAATTCCTCGTATACACGGTACTTAATACTTCCAAAGTACTTTAACCTACATGATCTCGTTTGATCTTTACAACTCCCCTGCAGAATATTTGAGACGAGCATCATTATTTCTTGTTCACATATAATTTTGTATCCTTATAGTTATTTGTGCAAATGTTACAGACCCTGTGTGCCCGAAAGCTCCAGGAGGGAAGGGACAGTGGTGTATTGCACTTTGTGTCTGCACCTGGAGAAGACCTCAGTACCTTTAAGGTGGTAAGCAGCTGTTTGGTGAATTGACTCTCTATTTTTCAGAAAAGAAATGTCACAGAGCTAGAAAGTGACTGAAGTGGAACTAGAACCCAGGTATTCTGGACTCCTACTCCAAAGTTCTTTCCATGAAGCTAAAAAATCATAGAAATAGCTGGAGGGGGACTTTAGAGGTCCTCTAATCCAGTAATGTTGACTAAAACAGAAACGTCAGCCACTAAAACTAGATAAAGATCCCTCTGGGTTGTGTGTTGACTTAGTTTTAAAATGAAGTGTTATCTATGTTTAATTATATTTTTATTTATTTTGTTAAATGTTTCCCAATTACATTTAGGGGCAGCTAGATGATGTAGTGACTAGAGTGCCAGCACTGGAGTCAGGAGGACCTGAGTTCAAATCTGGCCCCAGATACTTACTAGCTATATGAGCCTAGACAAGTCAGTTAACCCTTTTTGCCTTGGTTTCCTCATCTATAAAATGAGCTAGAGAAGGAAATGGCAAACCACTCTAGTATCTTTGCCTAGAAAACCCAAAAGGGAGTCACAAAGAATAGGACACAACTGAAATGACTGAACACTACATACACAATTACATTTCATTCAGGCTCAGTGCACTCAGGCACTCAGTTTGACGCCTTTGATCTAATCCAGTCTCCTCATTTTACAGTTGAAGAAATGGAGCCTTGCAAGATTAATTGACTTATCCTAGGTTACTCAGCTAGTAAGCATCAGAGGCAGGATTCCAAACCTAGAATGAGATCTACTACACCAGCTACGTCTTATATAGTAATGAATTATATGTGAATATATTTATACCACTTAAGTCCCACTTCCGTCAAACAGTGGGGGTGATTGAAGCCACTTTTAATCCTTTGAATCAGCCAGTTAGGAAAAGTACCATCTCCCTGAAGCCCCAACAGTATCATCCTATGAGGAGTGAGAAGTTTCATGAAATTGAATCTTTTTAACCCATTTAGGAAATTTCCTAGGGCCCTGGAAGCATGCTTACCACTTCTCAGAACTGAAAGGCAGGGCTTGGGGTATCAAATCAAACTCCCCACTGAGCCTACTAGAACCTTTGATCTACAAAGTATATTCGACACCAGTTTAAGACAGGATTATTGCTGAGCACAACAGGTAAAGTTTGGAAGCGTTTGTCAGTCCCTAAGTATTTCACCAATCATCCCTGTGATTTAATTGAGGATTATGAGAGAGAAATTGAGATATGTAGGTATTAAATGATTGAGTCACCAACACCTTTTGTTTGGGAGTCTTGAGGGAGCCTCCCTTTTCCCAGACTAGGGGGATGAAATGTACCGATAATGTCTTGGTGTGGGAGTGGAAAGTGAAGGAGAAAGGGAGAAGGGAATGGATTGATAATAAGGTAGCAAAGTTGTTTACCACTCTTCCCTCTCCCCCCTCCCCTGAGAATCCCTGCACACCTTGGGGAATGGTGGTAGGGGTGGGGGTGGGGTTTGTGGAAGTGGGTATCAGCAACTGACTTGCAGGCCAGCAGGTAGGTGGCATCCTGGATACAGCTCTAACTATCCTACCTCAAACACTTACTAAGGTTGTGACCCTAAACAAGTTGCTCTTTCAGTCTCAGTTTCTTCATCAGTAAAATGGGGGAGGGGGTGTGGAATGATAATAATAAAATATAGACAAAGCATGATTTGCTATTGCGTCAGGCACTGTGGAAAGGGTTGAAGATACAAATAAAAGCAAGACAGTCCCTTGATCATCTTTATTGGAGAAGCTACAATGTCAGCATAATAGTTTTTAAGATCCCTTAATGTAGAGTCTCTGGGGGCAGCAAAGTGGCACAGTGTGTAGAGTGCTAAGACTCATTTTCCTGAGTTCAAATCTGGCCTCAGAAACTTAATAGCTGTGTGACCCTGGGCAAGTCACTTAACCCTGTTTGCCTCAGTTTCCTCATCTGTAAAATGAGTTGGAGAAGGAAATGGCAAACCACTCTAGCATCTTTGCCAAGAAAATCTCAAAAGGAGGTCACAGAGAGTTGGATACGACTCAAACGACTGAACAACGAATCATAAATTAAACTGGCAGAGCTGAGAGTATGGTTCTCCATTTTCAATTTCCAAACCTGGGCTGGAGATTCCATGATTTGGGGTTGTCCTGTGTTGCAGGCTCCTGCCACCAGCCTCTAAATATTAATAACAATTGTAAAAATAAAAGAAAGAGTTAAGCAGATAATTAATTAATTTTTTTTGCCAACACCATCCAAAAAAGAAATTAAAATGGAATCTCTCTTTGACAGAAAACAGGGAGTGTAAATTAAAGCCTGGAGGCAGATATATTTCTTCTGTTTGCCAGTATTTTACAAAGTTTTATGAGCATGATTATTTCTCCACAAGAAGTGAGTTATGCTTTTCATTCCAAACAAGTGATGGTAGGAGATACTTACACTCTGTAAAACAAAATAAGACAGAGGGTTAAAATTCAAAAGAATTTTTCTTCCCAAAGAAACTGAATAAGTATAGAAGACAGATTGGAAAAAGTTGGTAAGTACATCTCAGAAAATCGTAGTAGTGATTATTTCATTATGTTTTGTCACCTAAAAGGAATGTTTCATTATTCAGATGATCTGGAAGGCAGGGGAGTGGGGAAGGGAGAGAGAAGGGAACAAGCATTTATATAATGCTAAGTGCTTACAAATATTAAGTAAATCCTTCTGATCTAGCCAAGCTCCTTCATGTGCCATTTGATCAATGTTGGGTACATCAAATTCCTCTCCTGGTTTCCTAGGAGAAAATCCTCTGTTGATTTCTATGAGTATGGACAGAGGTACCCCTTGGCAATGACAAAACGCCGTCTCTGGATGGTTCTGGGTGTCAGGTAAAAGCTTGGTCAGTAACCCAAATAGGAAGGTGGAGTTGAGTTGCTTTGGAGCATGAATAATATACTCCCTGTGTTTTCCCAGGTATGCATCTTCAGGGTGGCACCATGTTGGTGTAAAATAGATCCAGGAATGTGTGTTTACCAGCAGCATTAGCCCAGTTAGAGCAGAGGATTTAAGAGAGTGAGGGGAAACTCCTCCCCACACTCATCCCACACATCTATAGCTTCAGTAAATTCATGGTGTCTTTTTGTGGGCAACTGGAAGTGGAAAATGGGCAAAACAATAAAATGGTCATTAGTTCTTTGGGACAAATGAACTAGTTACCATTTTATTGTTTTCCATGGTCAATAGAGAGTTAAATTACTGGCCTCCAAAGTTAAGTTATGAGTTTGGGAATGTTTGTTGAATTAAATTGAATTACTAGCTAAGAAACTACCAAAAGCAATGATATTTCTGTTTTATAGCTTATTCATCACAAGGTCCCTTCCCACTCTACACCTGTGGTCTTACTATCCTGTGATCTCGAGGCAGCTAGGTGGCGTAGTGGAGTCAGGATGACCTGAGTTTAAATATGGCCTCAGACATTTGCTAGCTGTGTGACACTAGACAAGTCACCTAACCCTTGCCTAATTCAGTTTTATTATCTGTAAAATGGGATTAATAATAGCACCTGCCTCCAAAGGTTGTTGTAATGATGAAATATTTGTGAAGCCCCGTTTTACAAATCTTAAGGTACTATATTAATACTAGTTGTTGTTATTATCGTTATTATTTTGTGTGAGAGAGAACCAAATCAACAAGCATCTATAACACTGTGTCCCTGGCACATAGTAAGAAAAAAAAGAAGACAGATGACAATTTACTTGAAAGAGAATATCTGGTAAATCTGTGTAATGTTTGCACAACAGAGACTTTGATCAAGAAAAATGTTCTAAATATCTTATCCCAGAACTTAAATATTTAAATCTATTTTGTCAGAAGCCTATATAGCCTACAAACCAGAGTCAGATAAAAGAAGAGTTAGTTATAGATTATGGTCACATAATGAAGGAATCTCATGAATGCTCCTTTCTTCTGGGGATCCACCTTTTTATGCCAACCAGTTTTTGTATGTAAATATGGACTGTAGGGATTCCCCATCTCCTCCTGGCATTCAAAATACTCCACAATCAGATGTCTCCAGAGCCATAATTAGTAATATTTTACCTAGGGCAAAAATAGTTATGGAGAGTTATTTGAGAGGCATAGGACATGAGTAAGGGAAGGTAAGAAGCACTGCACATATATCATGGCAGTGGGTCCTAGGACAGGGTGGTCTGGCAGTAGTTATACTACCCAGTTGCCCAGACTGTGATGTAAGAGTGTCTATAGCAATCATCACAGGAAGTAAACATGTACCCTCCCACCCCACTTCCCACCCCCCATCACAGCATCTTAGGGAAAAACCTTATTTGCTGCATGTTAGTTATAGCTCTGTGTCCCACTACAAAGATCTTCTACTTCAGCATGGTTCCCAGAAGAGATCATGTACATTTTGACTTGCACCATTCCCTCTGCCTTTTCTCTACTTGGTGAAATCCAAAAAATGATCATTAAAAAAGTGGTTGTTGTTATTGTTGATGATGATGGTAGTGGTGGTGGAAATGGGGTGAGAACTTTTTTGGGGGGAGGGTGCTCTAAATATAGGGTGTGCCACATGTGAAGAGCTCTGTTTCTTTGAATAACAGTTCAAATCAGACCTCCTATGTTCATGTTTCACTTTCTAATTGTTGTGCCTCACTGCTTCCCATATTCTGATGTCCAAGTTTTTTATCCTATCCTAGTAATATGATACTGACCCCTAACTCTTTTTTCTGCCATAAAAGCTCAAACGAAGGAGCCTACACGTCTTCCCCTGATACATAATAACTGGGACAATCATTCTAAATTTGGGAAGTATGTTCCCAATGGTCAAACAAACAAGGAAATTTGTGGTTCAGATTTTGACCTTTTGTCTATATTACACACCACCAGAGTATGACAGCCATATTTACAGTTCTCTAATCTAGAATGAGCTCTCCAGCTATGAATAAACTGTTTTCAAAGCTCCACAAAGTTCCACACCCAGAAACATGTTTATAATTATTATTATTCATAAAGAGGGCACACCATTCCTTCACTCATAAATTTTGTAATTTCCTTTTATGAGAATGGGTTATAGACAGGCAAGCTGCCAAAAGCACTATAGTCCTTGGGGAACCCCACAGCTGATTTAGGGAATAGGATTATAGCCCCATTGTCACCTTCCTTTTGGACTTCCACAGGGTTGGTTTTCTCCATTAGTATAGTAATTGCCTTGGGTTTAAAGAGAATTAGAGGTCTGCTGAGTCAAATGAATATATTCACACCTTCCGTAATTTTTGAAATTTCCACCATTAAAAACATTTTTTGGGTCAAAGTAATGGATTCTGAAGCAAATATACAGAAGAGTTAACACATCAAACCATTATTGTCCAAAAACTGTTTTCAAGCATTCATGACTTCTTTGATGTGGCTATTATCTTCCACCAATTTTCGCTAACCTCTAACCTCCTTTATAATTTTATGTATTTTGTATATAACTTTATGTATAAAATATATATGCACATATGTGTATATATATATAATGTTGTTGTCATCCATCCTTTATTTTTTAAGATCAATGGCATCACAAAACAGTGGTCTTGACTTGTGTGTGAATTAGATTTGAGTGAGGCAGAGCTGCACAAACTATTAGCCTCACTCTTCCAGAGTCATCAAAGTCCAGTGTCAGGACAAAAGTCAGGACAACTGGCAATGGCCCAGGATGTAGTGGATGACTTTAATGTCTTTCATGTCTGACCAAATTCCAAGTGTTCCCCAGTGCCTGCTTCAGTTGCCTTCATAGCCGCTGGAACAGATTGTTCTCCTCTACCCATTCCACCAGGAGAAGTCTTCACATGCCTGAAGTAGGCATCCCTCTAACTCACCAACAGATTAAAGTTTGTTGGCTACCCTTGTCTACAAAGATGGTGTTACAGCATCTTGGGGCCACAGGTGAGAGTTTATAATTTGTTTTAATATATAGATAATTTATGTGTTATGTTATAATACATCCATTACATGTTATATAATATATAACTTTGTATATATTTTATTATAATCCCTGTAAGCCTTAGGAGATGCTCTTCATGAATTTCTGTAGCTTAAAAAAATGATCATCTGGTGGCCAACCCTCAGGTGACAAAACTCTCCTTTCTTAGCTAGTTTGCTTCTTAGATGAAAGACATGCAAGCTGTCATAGAGCTTGTTCTAGCATGGTGGAAATGGCCAGACCTTTGTGCTCCGCTGTCATAGTCTTCAAGAATCCAGGGTCGTCTTCAAACTACAGTGAAGCATCAAAGTAGACCTTTAGTGATCAGTCATCAATCAGTCAATCAACAAGTATTTATTACTCTGTGTTAAGCAGTGGGAAAACAAAAACAAAACCTAACTTCAAGGACCTCATATTTTAATGGAAGATATATATCCATCTTCCATCTTGTTTTTGTTTCCCTATTATATAACAAAGAGTAATAAATGCTTGTTGATTGACTGATAGATATATGTGTGTATATGTCTATCACATGCAAAATTATTATGAGATAATTTTTGGAGGGGGGAAATACTAGCTGTAGGATCAGGAAAGACATTATGTAGATAATTGTGTCTGAGCAGCATCTTAAAGGAAGAGAGGGACACTGGGGTAGAAGTGAGAAGGAAGCACATTCCAGGTATGGTGGGACAACCAATGCTCCAAGTCAGCCAGAATATCTGGATTTCAGAGTATGTGGAGACAGTAATGAGCAAGAAAACTGGAAAAGTGGGAAAGTGCCAAGTTGTGAATATATTTAAATGCCAAGGAGAGTTTATATTTGATGCTCTAGGCATAAAATGCCACTAGAGTTTAATAAGCATAGGATGGGGGGGGTGACAATCAGAACATGTTTTAGGAAAATTATTTTAGTAGCTATGT
The DNA here is from genome assembly GCF_900497805.2 of Vombatus ursinus. Classification (NCBI taxonomy): domain Eukaryota; kingdom Metazoa; phylum Chordata; class Mammalia; order Diprotodontia; family Vombatidae; genus Vombatus; species Vombatus ursinus. Next base: position 73,779,261 of record NW_020954569.1, on the reverse strand, counting down.
GACCCATGAATTGGAGTGGGGAGAGACTTGAGGTAGGGAGACTAAAATAGGAAGCTGTTGTTAATAGTCAAGGTGAACACAAATGAGGCAATGTACTTCTATCTGACTATCTGTTGGGAATAAGTTTGTACTTGAATAAAGAACACTTGTGGCAGTTTGGAAACCATTTGATGATAAATTGAGAAACTGCAAGTACATGGCACACTTAGTAAGAAGTGGTCGGAGTTTGATGTAATTCTGCATGAACACTAAAATCATCGTGTGCATGATCATTTGGCAAATATTTACTGCTTAAGGCATCATTAAAGAATTTTTTGCTTGACTGCTTAACTATGGACCGTCGTTGCAAACTCCTTGGGGGTTTACAAACTACTAAGTGGGAACCACTGGAGTGGGAGTTCACATGGTCAGATATACACTTCAGGGAAAAATTACATTTACAGCTGAATGTAGAATAAATTTGAGGGGGGGATAGTTAATATAAGGAGACCAATTAAAAGACTTTTTTGTTTGGGTAAGAGGCAATGTGGATCTAATCTAGAGTGATGGTTGTGTGAGTGACAAAAAGGAGACATATGTGAGAGATGTAAAAAAAAAGGAATTACAGGATTTGGCAACTAATTGGATATAAATAAGTAAAGAAAAGTACCAATGATAGCACTGACATTTTAAACATGAGGGACTGGAAGCATAGCGGTACCCTTAAGAGTACTAGGAAAGTTCAGAAGATGGAAGGTTTTGGGGGGGAGAGATGATGAGTTTTGTTTTGGATATTCTTTCATTGAATACAATTTTTGTTGCATTATGGTCTAAAAAAAGTTCATGTAAAGTTTCTGCTTTACTGCATTTGTGAGGTTTTTATGCCCCAAATACATGGCCAATTTTTGTGAAGACGCCATGTACATCTGAGAAAAAGGTATATTCCTTTTTATTCCTATTTAATTTTCTTGAGGTCTATCATATCTAACTTTTCTAAAATTCTATTCATCTTCTTAACTTCTTTTTTATTTATTTCATTGTTAGTTTTATTTAGCACCGAGAGTGGAAAGCTATTTCTTTTCTCAATTTTCCTCTAGCACTCTTTTTTGATTTTTAAAATTTTTTTTTAGCTCTTCCAAGAATTCTTGTTGATCTTGTGTCCAATTCATATTTTTTTATTTGATGCTTTGCTTGTGGCTGTTTTGAATCATTGTCTTCTTTTGAATTTATGTCTTGATCTTCCTGTTACCATAGTAGCTTTTTATGATCAGATTTTTTTCCCAGACTGTTTTTTTTTTTTTACTTTGAACTTTATGTTAAAGGTGACTTTGTTCCTGGGACAGGAGTAGGTTGGAGGGGATGCTGTTCCAAGCTTCAAGCTTTATTTGCTTTGCTGTTTTCAGAGCTAAATCTTGGGGTTTGGAAGTTTTCAGTGCTTCCAAGGTGGTATGATCCAGGGAAAGGTATGGGCACTGCTTTCCTAGTCTGCATTCTGGTCCTTACCCAGGAAGGGACTCTGATTCCTTGCAGCTGAAAGCAGTGCTGCTCCTGAGGGCCCCTGCTCTCTTGGGACCAAAAGCACTACTGCTCTACAGGCCCCCTTCTTCCTTGGGACTGCAAGCACTCCTCTACACCCTGGAACTGTGACCCAGAAATTACTATAGTCATTGGAGTTGCTAAGCAGCACCTAGTCCTGCTCCTAATGCCACCACAGGGGTCCCCTGTCATCTCTTTCTGACCATTTTATAGATCTCCTTGCCATCTCTGGCTTGAGAGCTCCTGTAGGTGAGGAAGGTTCAGTCATACAAGCAGGAGGAGAACCAAGAAAGAGAGTCAAAACAAACAAACTTATCAACCAACCCCAGACATGAGACAGTATCCAGGAAAAGAAGGTTATTGATAGTGTAACATGGTGCAGAGAGGTCAATAAGCATGAGAAAAAACCTTTCTCTAAATCTAGTATTTTACTTGACTGTCTAAATAAAACTTTTTTTTTCTGATTGTATTAATAAAATAGGTAGGGCTAGGCATAGATACACACCTGTAGTCCCTGCTGCCAGAGAACTGAGGCTGGGGGATCACTTGAGTTCAGGATTTCTAAACTGAAATGGGACTAAAATCAATCAAGTGTCTGCACTAAGACCAGCCAGGAGTCATCAGGCTGCCTAAGGAGGGGCAAACCAGCCCAGGTTAGAAGAATAAGGAGGTTGAAACTTTGGTGCTGACCAGTAATGGGATTAGGCCTGTGAGTGGCCACTGTGCTTCCAGTGTGGGCAAGATGGGGAGACCCAGGCTCTAAAAAAATAAAATAATGATGATGATGATGTAGGTAAGGTATTATGTCATAGATATATGCTAGGGAGAAATAACATTTTTAAAAGAGAGCTTGTCGTGATGTTTTAGTGCTGTCAATCAAGCTGCATTACCCGATTATGTGACAGTCCTTAGGAATTAATGAATGGCTGAGGCATTCTGTTACCCAGCTTTGGTCGCAGGTGGCTTTACAAAATGAAGGAATTTACTGGAATCTCCTTATAACATCATGTTCCATAGATACAAGTACAAGATAAAGCACAACTTGTGTTGGCCCCTGTCCAAGTAGGGTTATTTACAAGAGTAAGAAAAGAGCCTCATTTTGAGGCAATATCACTTCTAAGTAGTCCAATTTGTGTATCCTAAGACCATTACACCAGCCTCCATCATTATACAACATGGAGAAATGTTGTTACATCTTCATATAGAGGGAAGCTTTGAAAGAATTTTTTTAAAGAATAAAGTCTAATCAAATTCTACAGCTAATTGATTTTTAACTGCATATATCCTTAACAGCAGTTGTATACTTCACAATCAGTATCATCAGAAGAAAATTTCAGTAGTTAAGCCCATCTTCCCTTAATTAAACTTTTTTATTATGAAGTAAAAGAATGGCAATAAAAAGAGTGGTGGATCACTTGAGTTCAGAATTTCTGAACTGCAACAGGACTAAACTCATCAGGTGTCTGCACTAAGACCAGCTCCTACATGGTGAGACCCAGGAGCAGGTAGGTAGGTGCAGTAGATAGAATGCTAGGCCTGGAGTCAGGAAGACCTGAGTTTAAATTTGGCCTCAGACACTTAATTAGCTGTGTGACCCTGAGCAAGTCACTTAACCCTGTTTGTCTCAGTTTCCTCATCTGTAAAATGAACTGGAGAAGGAAACAGCAAACCACTCCAGTATCTTTGCCAAGAAAACCCAAATGGGGTCACAAAGGGTTGGACACAACTGAACAGCAAAAACAATAACAACAAAAGAAAAAACGAATTCTCAAAACTTCTCAAAAGAAGCTCTCCGGTCCAATCTACCCTCTTCTAGTGCTATTAGTACAATTACAATGTGAAATATGGTAAGTGTGACATTCTTGCCAAATTGGATATTTAAAATACTTTTTCAAAAGACTCTATGTAGTCTGAAAAGAGACTACAATTCATCCACTACATTTCATGTTCTTTCTCTATGTTTTTGTCCTGACGGTCCCCCATCCCAGGAATGAATTCTCTCTTTGTCTCTGCCCCTGAGAACCCTGTGTTCCTTTAAAACTCAGCTCAAGCAACATGACCTACATAAGATCCTCCCTGATCCTTCCAGAGTCTACTGCCTCAGTAAGCTCCTTGAAAGCAGAGACTTTTGTCTTTGTATCTCCAGGGCCTTGTGTCTGGTACGTGGTAAGCGTTTAATAAATACTTATTGATTAAATGAAAATGAGTGGATGCTATGTGGAGGATTTTTTTTAATTCAGTATGAGAAATAATTTTGAAACAATTAGAACTTTTTGAAAATGAATTGACCTATCTTGTATTTCAGTGAATTCCCCTCTGTAAGTGTTCAAGAAGAGTAGTGGCTGACCAACTGGTTGTATGCAGTGGGTTGAGAGAATATGATACAAACACAAAAATATGGTACAAATCTTCATTTGGTAAGCAATTTTCAAGTTCCTAAGGATTTAGTTAACGTATTTTGATATCAATAGAACCTTAAAATGAGTTGTGGTTTTAAATGTCCTTAAATTAAATGCCCTTACTGGCAATTGATATTCTTAGTAATTGAAAGGAAGAACTCTTTTTTGGGCAGCTAAGTGGTGTAGTAGATAGAGTGTTGGGCCTGGAGTCAGGAACACCTGAGTTTAAATCCAGCTTCAGATACTTAATAGCTGTGTAACCCTCGGCAAGTCACTTAACCCTCTTTGCCTCAGTTTCCTCATATGTAAAATGAACTGGAGAAGGAAATGGCAAATCACTCCAGTATCTTTGCCAAGAAAATCCCAAAGGGGTCATGAAGAGTTGGACACGCCTGAAACACGACTAAATAATAACTAAGGTCTTTTTAGTGATTTGACATGTGGCATCACTTAACAGAATCACAGAATTTGAGAGATGGCAAGAACCAGACAGTCCAACTCAAACACAAAAAGACTCATGTTTGGCTTGGTTTTGCAAGGCCAGACCTTTAGAGTCTGATTCTAAGCAGTCCCCCATTTATAAACAGATTGTTCAGACAGGGAGTGACCAGTGTCAGAGGCCAGTGATCAGGCCTTTTGCAGGATGTTGGAGATCAGGCAGATGGAAAGGGGAGTGGGAAATTTGTCATTGATCTCAAAGCCAAGGAATAAGTCAAGAAATCAGTCATCAGTCACAGAGAAGAAACACAACAGTGGGTCAAGTGTTTGACTAAGGTTCCTTAGAGAGCTGTTTGTAAGCACTGACCTTGTCCCTCATCTCTGCCCCTCTGGTTTGACAAATGTTGAAGGCCTGACCGGGCCATGAGTCTGTGCAAGTTTCGCATCATCACACAGCCCAACATAGTTATTAAAAGATTAATTTAATTTCATGAGCTTTGGGAAATGAACTTTTTGATCTCAAAGCATGCAGTGTTTGGTTTGGATGCCTACGTGTACACTTTGTTCTACTTTGTAGTCGCTAGAGGCAATGGAAGAGATCATGTGGGTACAAAAGGGCTGGACCCACAGATGAGAATACAGGCATTAAAAACAGGCCATAGAGCATGACCATAGAGTCCAGCCCTCTCATTTTACAGATGAGGAAAATGAGGCCTAGAGAGCTTAAATGACGATCCTATAGGTAACAGGTGACCAAGAGGATTTGAACCTAGTTCTTCTAACCCAAGAGCCTATGAGCTTTCTATGGCACCACTGAAGTTAAAGGTTTGGGCCCGGAGAATCAGCAAAGTCAAAAAAGTTGGAAATTCTCCAAACACAGTAGCCAAAGGTCTGAGAATAAAAAATGAACAAACAGAAATTAGGGCACCCTAAAGTGAGCTGTCTCTTTAGATCATGTTTTTTCCTTCCATTACCATCTTCTTTTCTGGACTGAGGACATATATTAACTATCTCCAAATGTTTGAAGGATCTGTCATTTGAAAGAGGGAATGGTCTCATTCTATGCTGTTCTAGAATAAACATTCTTAACCTGGGATCCGGGGATTCCCAAAGTATTTTTGAATAGATTTTAAAGGCTCTGTGAACTTGAATGAGAAAAACTAATACATCTTAATCTAAAATTCACCATTTTCTTTAATTATTTAATATTTTTATTATAAAAATGGGTTTATAGGCTTTGACAGCTTGCCAAAGGGATCTATATTACAAAAAAAAAAAGTCAAGAACCCCTGACCTATGGACTTTTTTATAGGCTAGATCCTGCTAAGGGTCTTTTTTTTTTTTTTAACCTTGACAAAATTCCTCTTGAGGACTCCATACCTTCATTTCCTTCACAGTCAGAATGTGGATTTGAAAGAATAACTCTCCACTGAGAATTAGCAAAAGTACCACCCAGAATCCCTAAGGAATTAAGTAACTTCAGTTACTTTTGAAACTTTAAGAACCAAATGTTTTCTCATTCCAAAATTTGAAGTGACCTGGTTTTTTCAAAATATTCTCCCTTTACAACCCAGATAATGTACCGCTAAAAAAAGAATCACTGACACACTTGTCATTTAGTCTTAATGGATCAGGAATTCTCCAGTTATTCAGAACAATAGGATATAAGGCCAGGAGGTTGGTTAGGTCCAGACTACAGAGGGCTTGAATGGTAGGTTTAAGTAAACAAATTTGAACTTTTTCTCATAGACAACATGAACACTAAACATTTCTGAGCAAGAGAATGGTATTTTAGAAAGCTTAAAGAATTAAGGACTGGGTAGACTAGAGATTTTAGTCATTTAGGGGACTTCCAGAGGAAGAAATTCCTCTATGATGCAGTCCAACACCACTCTCTGAAACTACAAGCCTTCAAGAGAGATGTTGACTTGCCTAAGGTCACACAGTCAGTCAGTGTTAGAAGCGGGACATGAAGCCAAGCTTTTCTGGTTCTGAGACCAGCTTTCCATTCACTGTGTTTGAGCTTGCCTGTTTACTTAAGGAAGTGAGAAAGAGAGAGAAGCAGCCACAAGCTATTTACTTATAACCAAATTTTTTTAATTCCTCTAATCCATGGCTAAACCCTGGTGTTCATTCCAAGACCAAACATCTTTTCTTTGGTTAGCCTGTGAAAGGCTAGGAAGGGAAAGATACTAAGAGAGCAAAATCAGGAATCTGAAAGAGAAGGGCAGATTAGTTTCACTTTATCCTTTTCAATGGCATAAGCAGTTAAACAAATAATTATAATAGAAAGGGTGCTGAATGTCATGTCAACAGATGAGCTGGAATCATAGGGTCAAAGATGTCTCTCTAAGGGATCTCAGAAACCATCTAGTCTAAACTAGGGACACACAAGGAATAAATCTGAGAGACAGGATGTCACCTTCTGACGTCTGAGCTCCTTCCCCCATCCTTTGCTGGCTCAGACACTTATTGCCTGTGGGACCTTTGGCAGATCACTTCTCCAGGCCTCAGTTTCCTCATTGGAAAAATTAGAATTGGCCTAGATCTCTCTGTTTTAATGTCCCTTAAATCTCTAAAGGCCACTGATCCTATGGAATACATATTTATGGAGCCCCATGGCAGCCTCATTATAGAGGACTAGATGTTATCTTGGTCAAAATGAGAAACAACCAGTATTGGAGGCAGCTAGATGGTACAGTGGACAGAGAGCTAGGCCTGGAGTTAGGAAGACCTGAGTTCAAAACTGGCCTCAGACACTTACTAGCTATGTGACCCTGGACAATTCACTTAACTTCTAACTGCCTAGGTTTTCCCAGCTGTTAAATGGTGTAATAATACTATTCCCAAGGTTGTTGTGAGCATTAAATGTAATATTTGTAAAGTGCTTAGCACAGTGTCTGGTACATATAAGTGCTTAATTAGTGCTTGTTTCCTTCCTTTCTTCCCATGGAATTAGTCCATAAATATTTATTTTTGTTATCTAGAGATATACTGCTGGCTGCATCGTGTGGGAAACCCAGGCATTGAATCTTTTGGCTGTGGATGTATCTGATTATGCTTTGGGGGGGAATATAAGGCATTTGAGCTGTGTGGTTCATATATTCTGCCTGCATTCCTCCTTTAGGGAGAGATGCTGGGAAGAGATAACACTTTTTCTCCGCACCTGCCTAAGGCCTGGTTTTTGCAGCATGACATCAGCCGGTCCCTACCCAACTTCTACTTTATCTTGAGCTTTATCCCTATCAGTTGTTACTGGGTGTGCTTTTTATTTTCACTACCACCCAGAGCTATCAATTCAATTGATTACAATGAGTTGATTCCCCAGACATTTATTAATCGGCTATGATCTTTGTGAACACCTTAATAGGCTCATTTCCCTAAGTGTGATAATCCATTGAACTCTTCCCAACTTTTGGAGAGATGGAATTCAGATGTGGAAGTGTTGTATCAGGTCTGCTGAGCACCTGGGCAAGCTTGTCTTGCCTTCATTCAACCATCCAGCCTCACCTTGGACTCAGATGTTGTGAAATGCCTGACATACAGCTTTCAAAAAAATCTATCTGTCCATCTTTTGTCTTGCGTTCTCTTCTTCATGAGTCCTACCTAAATCCACAGGAGCTTCCTAGGACCAACTGGAGCTCGCCATGGAATAGAATAGGACCAGCCTTAGTGGGGATTTGGAAGTAAAGAATCGACCCATCTCCCTCTGACCTAAGTCAGAGGGCAGCTAACTCCTTCACTCAGTGTTAACCCCTAATCCCTTGGAATTCTATACTCCAATAGTAGCTGATATTTATATAATGTTTATAGTTATAGGGCACTTCGCATTTGTCTTTTGATACTTAAACCAACTCCATGTGGTACATAGTGTGAGATTTCTTGTGCCAGGTTTAGAGATGAAGAGAAAAGAAACCGACAAACAGTGAGACTATGTGACTCTCCCAAAGTTGCCCCTCTGGTAAATATCGTAGCTGAGACTTGAACCCAGGTCTCCTGACTACTAGTTGAGTGTTCTTAACCCTAACCCACTTTAACTACCCTCTCCAGAGACCTTTTCCTTCCAACAACAAACTTTCTTTCCCTGTGATAATAATAGATAATAATAGCTAACACTTATATATTGTTCTAAGATTTGCAAAGCACTTTACTTGTTTATTCTTTCAATCCTCACAACAACCATATGAAGTAGATACTATTCCCATTGTATGGATAAGGAAACTGAGACTGAGGCTTCAAGTCCAGGACTCTAACTATTATATCACCTAAGTGACAGCTAAATTGTTTGATTGTTTTTAAAGTGTGTACTGATGAGTTCTCACTTTCTGCCTTCCCTTACTTCTGTGCCTTAATTCATAACAGTGAATGTCATAGTGTGGATTCCAAGTGTCAAAGCAGGTCAATAGCAAATATGTTTAGAGGAAATTAGGACATCATGGCACTCTTTGAAATCACACTGTTGCTGTATAGGCTTAGGACTGGCTATGAATCCATGGGGAGAGTGCTAAAGGAGGGGTGGCCTCCACTCAATGATAAATGTTCTCACACTTGGTCATGCCTTTCACATCTCAGTGACTCAACTCCTACTGATCATCATCCAAATTCCATTCCATATTCTCCAAGACCCAAATCTTCATTCCCATTCCCCTCAATTTTCCCACCCCAAAGTTTCAATGTAATTCTACCTATACCTTCTACTGTGTCCTCTGGAATGCCTATTCCATTGCCAACAAGCTTTATTGCATCTTATATCTTTCCCTCTCCCACTGTTTCCATCTACTACCTCTTATTTCCATCTACTCCCTGATGACTCAGCCTCCTTGGTCACCCTTTCCCATACTGGCCTCATTTATTTTCTTTGGTTCACTGGTTGAAGGGAGGGAGTTGGAATACTCCTTGTTCCCCATTGCCATTTGTAGGTTCTCCCCCTTCCTCCATCACTCAGTAATTTCCCCTCCTTTGAGGTTCATGCTATTCATATCTGTCACCTAATCAAAATTCTGATAGCTTTTGTCTATAGACCCACAGCTCATTCCTCTTTCTCAATGAGTTCATTACCCGGCTCACAATTTTTCTCTCTTCCCCCACGAAACATATACATTGACTCTCCCTCCAATACCCTAACCTCTCAGTTGCTTAACCTGCCATCACCCACAAATGTACTACCTTAGTATCCAAAAATTCTGAAATCCCCTTATCTGACTATAATCTATTGTTTTTTCACCTCTTCCTCTGCCTTCCTTTACAAAACCAGACTCTTTTTCTGCACCATGTCATCTAATCCCTTGGCCCCTCAATTTTCTCCCAGGCCATCTCCCCTGAACTACCCACTTTCTCCTCTTCTCCCTCCTTGGTGAACCAATTCAACTTTATACTGTCCTCTCTCTTGAATCCCTATCTCTCTTATCATATCACTGATCATGCCCAGCCAAGCCTCAGTCTTAAATCACTCCTACTACTCTTTACACTCCTACACACATACCACTAAGTCAAAATGAAGAAAATTACCAACCATTCTGACTGGATCTATGTTTATATTATATAACCTCAACTGGGCCTTCACTGCTGGTAGGCAATCCTACTATATATCCCTTATCAACTCACTATTTGGCTCTTCCAAGCTTTTTCATTCCTCCTCAAACCTCCCATGGCTCCTCCTCCCCTTACCCTCTCAACTGAGAACCCTGCTTCATATTTTATAGAAAAAATTAAGGCCATTCACCCTGAGTTCCCTCTTCTCTCCTCTTCCTCTTCTTCTGTCACACAGAGACTTTTTGCCACTTTCTCTTCCTTCAACCCTGTTTTCACATGATAAAGTGCCCTTCCTCCTTACCAAGGCTTATACTTCTACTTGTTCAAGCAATCCCATTCTATCCTGTCTCCTCCAACAGATCTACCCTTCTTCATCCCCGCTCTTTCACTTATTTTCAATCTCTCCCTCTCCATTAGCTTATTTCCTATTGCATATAAGCATGCCCACGTCTCTCCTATCTTGAAAAATCCTTCCCTTGAAAGTCCTTCCGACTGGGCTTATCACCTTCTGTATCTTCTGCCTCCTCAAAAAAGCTGTCTTCAATAAGTGTCTTGACTTTCTCTCTTCCCACTTTCTTCTCAATCTCTTACAATATGACTGTTGACCTTACCATTCCACAAAAAAGCAATCTCCCTAAAGTTACTAATGATCTCTTAGTTCCCAAATCCAATGGCCTTTTCTCAATCCTCATTCTGCTTCAGCAGATCCCTTCAGTTTTTGAATCTTTAATCACTCTTTCCTCCTTGATATTCTTTTCTCTCTAGGTTTTTGTGACACCACTCTCTCCTGGCTCTTGTCCTACCTATCTGACCACTCTTCTGTCTCCTTTGCTGGATCCTCTTCTAGATCACACCTCTAATCCCTCAGGGTTCTGTCTTAGGTCCTCTTCTCCTTCTGTACTACTTCACTGTGACCTCATCAGATCCCATGGATTTAATTATCATCTCTACGCTGATGATTCTCAATTCTACTTTTCCTACTGACCTCCAATCTCACAGCACCAACTGCCTTTCAGACAGATCAAACTGGATGTCCAGTAGATATCTTAAACTCAATATGTCCAAAAAGAAATTCGCTATCTTTCCTCTTAAATGCCTCCCCCTCTCCCATTACTATAGAGGACAATATTATCCTCCCAGTCCTCAGGCTCACAACCTAGAAGTCATTTTGGATTACTATCTCTCCCCTTCCCTCCACCCAATCTGTTGCCCAGGCCTGTCAATTTCTTCTTTGCAACATCTCTCAAAAAAGCCCTCTTCTCTCCTCTGACAGACAATGTGACTTCTCTAGTACTACTAGGCCCTCATCACCTCATGCCTAGGTTTTTTTTGTTTGTTTGTTTGTTTGTTTGTTCATTTTTTTGTTTGTTTTTGGTTCAGCAATGGGGTTAAGTGATCTGCCCAAGGTCACACAGCTAGTAAGTGTCAAGTCTAAGGTCAGATTTGAACTCAGGTCCTCCTGACTCCCGGGCTGGTGCTCTATCTACTGCTCCACCTAGCTGCCCCCTCATGCCTAGTTCGTTGCAATGGTCCGTTGGTAGCTCTGCTTGCCTCAAGCCTTTCCCCCACTCTAATCCATTTTCCATTCAGCCACTAACATGCTTAGCCTAAAGTGCAGGTTTGATCATGTCACCACCCTGCTCCCCTCCCTACTCATTAAGTTCTAATGGCTTCCTATCCCTTCCCGGATCAAATAAAAAATGTTTTTTGTTTGTTTGTTTGTTTGTTTGCATTCAAAGCCTTTCATAACCTAGCCCTCTCCTACCTTTCCAGTCTTCTCATACCTTACTCTCTAACATGTGCTCCTCAATTCAATGACACTGAACTCCTTGCTTTTGCAAGAAAGACAGTCCATCTCTCAGCTTCTCTGACTGTCCCCTATGCCTACAATACAGACTTCCCTGACTTCCTTTGAGTCTTAACTAAAATTCCACCATCTACAGGAAACCTTCCCCAACCCCTCTTAATTCCACTGCCTTCACTCTGTTAATTATCTCCTATTTATCTTAAATATAGCTTGCTTTGTATGTATTTGTGCCTGGAACATAGAAGGTGTTTAATATGTTTATTGGTTGATTCTTTGATTGATTATTGTTGAACTTGGGTTCAAATCTTGGCTCTAACTCTGTGACTTTGGGCAAGTCACTCAAAATCTCTGAGCCACAGTTTCCTTACCTGTATTATAGGGGTTAGACTAGATGACTCCTATCCCCTTTTCTTGCTTTAATGATCCTATTATCATTACTATACTTTTTGGGTTTTTTTGGTGTAGGTTTGTTGTTCCAAAATGAATTAATTTCAAGAATTCAGGCAAGCCTGGCAAAGGTATAGAAGAAAGGTCTTTCAGGGAAGGGAATGGGCAAGGCAAGTATGACATTAGGGAGATCTCTGTTTGAGGACACAGACAGCAAACAAATCTTGTCTGTAGTAAATGAACTCCAAGAAAACTGGTATGTGTCCTGCTTTGTGCTTTACCATCCTCTATTTACTGTACTTATGATGCTCTCTCCCTCCTCTTTGCCTACATTTTGCTTCCTCTGAGCTCCTCTAGCTTACCGGGCACTTACTATTCATTGCCTGGTACTATCACTATTTTTCAATATGCCTGTTGTCTTCAGCCCGACTATAAATTCCATGAAGGCAGGTGTCATTTTAGAGGGAAGGCAAAGGCAAATTGGTCAACTGAATAATCATCAAGTGAAACTCTATTCTATGTCTGCTTCTCACTAATGAGGAAGAACTAGTTGTTCCTGGGGTGTAAATGATTGATAGTTATATTGAGGGAAAATAAATGTTCCACTTTCAAGTTCATGATAGATAAGGAGGGGAAAGCCAGACATAATTAGATAGGCATCTAAGGTTTTTGTAAAGCAGATTTCCAAGGGTTCAGAGGAAGAATAGGTAGGATTCCAAGGATTAAACTTCTTTAGGAAAAGCCAAACCCTCTGAATTCACTCTTCCTTCATGTTTGATTCATAGAAATTCATTTGTGCCTACAGAGATTTGTGCCTACAGAGATTTGTGCCTTCTAGCAGTGGTTTGAATGTGTGTGTATAGCAACTGTGCTCCAAGTCAAGTTTCTGGGGTCAATGCAGTGAGCCTTCAGCTCTTACACTGTTGTACCCCATACAAGTTGTCATGAATACCATGAAAGTCAGTATTTATTAGCCCTTTATATCACATACATCATAGATTTAGAGCTAAAAGAGACCTTACATATCAGCAAGTCCAACCATCCTACATTTTACAGATGAGGTAACTGAAGCCCAGGGAAGTTGCTTAATAAATGTTTTATCAATTTATTCATTCACAAATGCATATATACACATAGGCATATATTCTTAAGTTTTAATATATATATGCATACATTACATATCTCTCTATATATTCTTTTTTATTTTTCCCGAGTTACATGTAAAAACATTAGTTTTTAAAATCTTGAGTTCTAAATTCTCTCCCTTCCTCCTTCCCCACCCCACATCATTGAGAAGGCAAGTAATTTGAGGTTATATATGTATAGTCATGCAAAACATTTCTATAATAGTCATATTGTGAAAGAAAACATAGACCAAAAAAAAAACTCAAGAAAAATAAAGAAAGCAAAATTATGCTTCAGTCTATATTCAGACACCATCAGTTCTTTCTCTGGGGAGAAATGGCATTTTTCATCATAAGTCCTTCAGAGTTGTCTTGGATCATTGTATTGCTGAGAATAGCTAAGTCATTTACAGCTGATCATCTTACAATATTGCTGTTACTTTGTAAACAGTGCATTTCACTTTGCATCATCCCATGCAAGTCTCTCCTGCCTTTTCCAAGGACATCTCACTAGTCGTTTCCCATAACACAGTAGTATTTTGTCACAGTCACATACCACAACTTGTTCAGCCATTCTCCAATTGATGGACATCTCCTTAATTTCCAGTTCTTTGCTCCCATAAAACATCCTTTTCCTTTTTGTTTTTTATCTCCTTTGGTAAAGGAGTGGTATTGCTAAGTCAAAGGATATGCGTGGTTTTATAGCCCTATGGGCATAGTTCCAAATTGCTCTACAGATGGTTGAATCAAGTCACAACTCCATCAATAGTGCATTAATGCCCCATTTTTCCCACATCCCACGTATTCTATGAATACCCTTTATTCTGTTTTTTAACCATGCCACAGAGAAAAGTGTGACTGTCAATTTTTCCAGTGGCAATAATTCCAAACCAGAGAGTAGTCATGGCCCTCAATGAACAACTGGGATTTTTCCTGCCCTCAAAAAGTTGCCAAATCCTGGGTTTCTGACCAATTCTTGGAACACGTGGAAAAAGAAAAAGAAAATTATTCCATTATCAGTTATAGGCAAAAGATACAGTCTTTTGGGATAAAATAGTTGTTGTAAAAAAAAAAAAGAAAGAAAAATTTTAAAAAATCATTTGTAGCTTTCTTTTTTTGTCCTATTAGCCAATCTAATAGGCATGTAATAGTACCTCAGAATTGTTTCTATTTGCATTTCTCCAAACAGTAGTGAGTTAGAGCATCTTTTCATAAGGCTATAGGTAGCTTTGATTACTTCATCTGAAAACTGTTCATATCTTTGGTTCATTTATCAACTGGGAAATTGCTATAATTTTTTAAAATTTGACTATTTGTCTTTATGTTTGAGAAATGAAGGCTTTATCAGAGAAACTTACTTCAAATTTTTTTCACAGTAATTATTGTTAATAGTATTTCCCTCCATCCTTTCCCCTCCCCCATTTATTCTTTTCTTTCTCTCATTTCACCCTGTCCCTCCTCAAAAGTGTTTTGCTTCTGATGACCCTCTCCCCCAGTCTTCTCTCCCTTCTATTACCCCCCTTCTCTCATTCCCTTCCCCTCCAACTTTCCTGTAGGGTAAGATAGATTTCATTATCCAACTGAGTGTGTAGGGTTATTCCCTCTTTGAGCCAGTTCTGATGAGAATAAGGTTCACTCACACCCCCACAAGTCCCTTCTCTTCCACTTCACTGTAAAAGCTTTTTCTTGCCTCTTTTATGTAAGATAATTTACCCCATTCTACCTTTCCTTTTTGTTTTCTCCCAGTACATTTCTCTCTCACCCCTCAATTTTATTTTTTTAGCTGTCATTCCTTCATATTCCACTGACACCTGTGCCCTCTGTCTATATATGCTTCTTCTATCTGCCCTAATAATGAGAAAGTTCCTATTAGTTACAAGTGTCATCTTCCCATGTAGGAATGCAAACAGTTTAACCTTATTAAGTCCCTTATGATTTCCCTTTCCTGTTTACCTTTTTAATGCTTCTCTTGAGTCTTGAATTTGAAAGTCATATTTTCTGTTCAGCTCTGGTCTTCTCATCAAGAATGCTTGAAAAAGAGATTAAAAAAACAAAAAGAAAAAGAACCTATATGTACAAAAATATTTATAGCAGCTCTTTTTTGGGTGTAAAGAATTAGAAGTTGAGGAGAAGCCCATCAATTTGGGAATGGCTGAGTAAGTTGTGGTATGTGATTATGATGAAATACTATTGTACTATAAGAAATGATGAGCAGAATACACTCAGAAAAACCTAGAATACTTGCATAGGCTGATGCAAAGTGAAATGTACTGTGTACAAAGTAAGAGCAATATTGTAAGATGATCAGACATGAATGACTTAGCTATTCTCAGCAATATAATCATCCAAGACAATTCTGAAGGACATATGATGAAAAATGCTACTCATCCCCAGACAAAGAACTGATGGTGTCTGAATACAGATTGAAGCATATTTTTTAAACTTTATTTTTCTTGTGGTTTTTTTCTTGTCTATGTTTTCTTTCACAACATGACTATTATGGAAATGTTTTGCATGACTACACGTGTATAACCTATATTGAATTGCTTGTCTTCTCAATAGGGAGGGAGTGGGGATGGAGGAAGGGAGAGAATTTGGAACTCAAAGTTTTAAAAAATGAATGTTAAAAATTATTTTTATATGTAACTGGGGAAAAATAAAATACTAACTAAAAGCTTTAAAAAAAAAAAGCTTGAAAGTCCTCTCTTTCATTGAATGTCTACTTTTTCCCCTGAAGGATTATGTTCACTTTTGCTGGATAGGTGATTCTTGGTTGTAATCTTAGCTCCTTTACCCTCTGGAATATCATATTCTAAGCCCTCTTGTCCTTTAATCTAGAAGTTGCTAAATCTTGTGCTATCCTGACTGTGGATCCATGATACTTGAAATGTTTCTTTCTGGCTTCTTACAATATTTTCTCCTTGTCCTGGGAGTACTAGTCTTGGATTCAGGAGGATCTGAGTTTGGCTATAATATTCCTGAGAGTTTTCATTTTGGGATCTCTTTCAGGAGGTGATCAGTGGAATCTTTCAATTTCTATTTTACCCTCTGGTTCTGGAAAATCAGGGCAGTTTTCCTTGATAATTTCTTGAAAGATGATGTCTAGCCTCTTTTTTTTTTATCATGGCTTTCAGGTAGTCCAATAATTTTAAAATTATCTCTCCTGGACCTATTTTCCAGGTCAGTTGTTTTTCCAATGAGATATTTCACATTGTCTTCTACCATTCCATTCTTTTGGTCTTATTTTATTGTTTCTTGATTTCTCATAAAGTCATTAGCTTCCATTTGCTCAATTCTAATTTTTAAGGAATTATTTTCTTTTGTGAGTCTTTGAATTTCCTTTTGCATTTGGCCAATTCCACTTTTTAAGGAGTATTTTTCTTCAGTGAATTTTTGTGTCTCTTTTTCCATTTGGCCAGTTTTGCTTTTTAATGCATTCTTCTCCTCGTTGACTTTTTGTACCTCTTTTACCATTTCTTCAGTATTTTTTTGTTTTTCCTTTATCAAGCTATTGACTCGTTTTCATGATTTTCTTTCATCACTCTCATTTCTCTTCCAAATTTTTCCTCTACCTCTCTTACTTGATTTTCAAATCCTTTTTGAGCCTTTCCATGGCCTAAGACCAATTCCTATTTTTTCTTGAAGGCTTTGGATGTAGGAACTTTGACTTTGTTATCTTCTGAGTGTGTGTTTTGATCTTCTTTGTCACCATAGTAACTTTCTATGGTCAGAATTTTTTTCTGTTGTTTGCTCATATTTCCAGCCTATTACTTGACTTTTAACTATTTGTTAAAGTAGAGCTCTGCTTCCAAGGTGGAGGGCTCACTGTCCCAAGTTTCAGGGGTTTTGTGCAGCTAGGGCGCTGTAAATTTTTAGTTTGTCCAAGGTGGTATGATCTAAGGAGATGTATTTTCTACTCTCCTGGCCTGTGCTCTGGTCTGTAAGTAACCACAACCACTCTTTTCTGCCTTAGAACTGTGAGGAACGTCCCCTCTCTGTTGTGGCTGCAGGATCTGGTGTGCTAGCATTCCTCCTCATCCTGGGACTGCCATCCAGGACTGTGACCTGGATCCAAATATAGGCAAAGCAATAGAGTCCTGCCTCAGTGCTAGCAAAGAGACCCCTGTAATCTCCTACTGACCAGTTGTTCAACCCCCTTACCATCTATGGACTGAGAACTCCAGAAGCAACCACTGCTGCTGCTGATACAGTGGCTCCTGGTTTGCTGGGGCTGGGGCTGTGCTGGTGTGGCCTACACTGGACCGTGCTCCACTCTCACTCCAATGTGACAGACCTTTCCTGCTGACCTTCTAAGTTGTCTTTGGAGTCTGTGGGCTGAGAGATCTGGAAACTACCACTCCTGCCATTGATTCAGTCACCCTGAGGCCTGCCCCAGTTTGCTGGGGCCAGTTCTGTTCTGGCATGGCCTGCACCAGACCATGTTCCTTTCTCACCTTGGTGCAACAGACCTTTCCTACTGACCTTCTGAGTTGTCTTGGGATGGAAAATTTTTTCATTCCATCTTTTTGTAGGTTCTGCCACTCTAGAATTTATTTAGAATCATTATTTAAAGGAGTTTGGGGGAGAGCTCAGGCAAATCCCTGCCTTTACTCCACCATCTTGACTCTGCCTCCCCAGAGAAGTTAAATGACTTTTCTAAAGCTATGCAAGTAAAATGTTGTACAATGAAAACCAAGATGATCTCCATAACTTACTATTGGTAAAGCGTATGCTATAAGTTTTTTATACAGATGGATTTATGGTGATATACCCACACTCTCTTTTTTCATTCATCCATTTGATGAATAATTAACATTTCTGAAATACCTTTCCATTTAATATAGTCTTTTTTTTGGTGGGGGGAGGCAAGTGGAGTTAAGTGACTTGCCTAGGATCACACAGCTACTAAGTGTCTGAGGTCAATTTGAACTCAGATCCTCCTGAATCCAAGACTAGTACTCTTATCTACTATGCCACCTAGTGGCACCATTTAATATATTCTTAAAATATTCCTGATTGGGGGAAGAGGAAAGATAAGCTCCTATATCATTAAAAAAATAAGACTACTTGCATAATATAACAAAGTGAAATAGTCACATGTAGAGGGCATATCCATGACCTTAGCTTCAGTGCCTTAAAACTGGATTAACTAACCACAGACATAAGCTTTTTATACCTTTCTTTAATTAAATACCCTGATGGGAAGCTGCTGAAGATTTTTGATCAAGAAAATGAAATGGCCAAACCTGTGTTTTAGGAAGTTTATTTTGGCAGCTGTGTGAAGGATGGATTAGAGAGGAGAAAATCTAGAAGGGGGATGTTTGAGTGGAGAGAAGGGGATAGGTGAAAGAGATATTATGGAAAGAGACTTGGTAGCTGATTATGTATGAGTTGATAGAGAGGGAAGACCCATGGATGACCCCAAAGCTCTGGACCTGAGTCACTGGGAGGATGGTGGTACATTCAATAAAATTAAGGAAGTTTGTATTGCTTACTAGTTTGGCTTAGAGGAGAACGTGAAAAGTTCTGTTTTATATCTGTTGAGTTTGATATGTCAGCAGGACATCCAGAGTAGATGTTCAGCTGGTAGCTGACAATGAGGAACTGGAATTCAGGAGGGGTGGGGAGAAGGTGAGAGAGAAGGAGAGACAAAGGGGGGGGAAGGGAAGAAGGAAAAGGGGGAGAGAGAGAGAGAGAGTGAGTGAGACTGTAATCTGAAGATTTCAAACTAGATAATCAGATCTAGTCACAAGAAAGATATGTCTGACAAAACTGTAAAGAATGAATTGGATGGAGGAGAGAAAATTGAGATGGTGAAAACTATTAAGAAAGTATTGCAGTTGACCATTGTCAACCAGACTGGAACCAGCCTCTAACCTGTGGGTGGCTGGAACCAAACAAAGCAGGCCAGAGATGGGAGAGTCAGGAATCAAACAGAAGTTTAATTTCAGAGTGAGGAAAACAGGTTTGCAAACCAAAGTCCTCCTGAGAAGGAGGAGTTGTGGCTTGTGGCAAAGGTAGGGTTTTTAAGGATGAAAACCACAAAAAAAAGACCACAACACAATTCTTAGGTCTTGAGTAAACAATTTCCACAGTTGGCATTTCTTGGGACAATTCATGTGTTCTTGGGTCCTGTGGAAACAGTCTCTAAGTTACTAGAATCATTGAGCGTTGTGATTGTCTCAAGTCTTAAGGGTCACTGAGCCTTATGATAGTTCAGAGGGGTAGAGAACCAGAGTCAGCATGGTAGGAATGGCAACACAGTACCTGGTTCAGTTCATGATTTGGTGAACTTTTCCTTAAATATGTACTTTAGATTAACTCAGGTAAGTAAAGCTGAGATTATCATCTGGACTCTGCTTTAAATGTATAATTTTCATTTGCCCAGGTAAATAAAACTGAGATTACCCGTGTGAATAAGGATTGAGATAAGCAACAAAGACAGGAGAAGTCTTACATGTACATCAATGCCATTTAGTTAAAGGCCCCTGGGAAACCCTGCAAAGCCAAAGAAGGGTGTGGAATTTGAGAATGGGGAGAGCACCACTTCTGAAAGAAGACCAAGGGCTTACAGCAAGTTTGAAGCAGAATCACCAGCTCAGCACAAAGCACCTATTGAATCAAATCAAAGAACAAGCTTTTCAAGTACAGTTATCCCTTCCACATTGCAGGGGTAAGGTGTGGTATTCCATGATCCAGAAAAATTTTGTAAAATTTTTTGGCATTCCCTTCATACCAGAGAAAGAATTCTGAATTTTTTCTTTTATGGGGTGTTTACAATACCTTATTGTAAAATTTGGGTTAAATATTTGGTCTGTGTCATCTGCTGGCCTTTACTTATTGTCTGCAGCTTCTGCAAAACTCCCCCAAATTCCCATTTAATTTCTTATGCTGACACGCCATATATCAAAACTGCTATAAGGAAAGTCATGATGTGGAAGGGATAACTATATGTATTTGTACATCATGGAAATAATAGTAAACATCTAAGAATTTAGATCAACATTCATTCATTCATTCATTTACAAAGTACTGTGTTAGGCCTTGGAGGCAACTTGCTATTCTTGTCTTTACTCCTTCCATAGACTCAAAGGCTGTATCTTCTTTATTATTTATTCATGGTACAGTTGAGAGAACATTAACTTTTGAGTAAGAGGACCAGGGTTCAAAACTCAGATTTGCTACTGGCTATCCATATGACTTTAGGTAATCACTTGACTCTGGACCTCAGTTTCTCATCTATAAAAATAAGAGAATTGGACTGGGTGACCTCCTTCCACTTCTAAATTTCTGATTCTATAATCCTATCTATGAGTCTTCTGGCCTGACTAAGCAGTCAACTGTTGCACACCTGTGTAGTGAACATCCCTCTTCTGGGATGGTGAGACAGATCGTAACTGCCCTTTGGGCTTATGGGTGTGGCTGAAAAAGCCAAAGTTTGACCTCCAGTCCTTTCCATGCTGTGCACATGTAAAGCTTGAGTTTTGACTTGAGGCTGTGAGCACTTGGTGCAGAGCTCATTCCTACTTGTGATTCTGCCTCTAATTTGCTGTTACCTGCAGTGTTTCTTCAGAAGCAATGCCATCCCCATTCTCAACTTCCACACCCTACTTTGGCTTTGCAAAAGCCTTAACTAGGCCACACTGATGTCCATATAGGGTTTCTCCAATTTTTCCTACTTGTCCCAACCCATCTTTAAATGGGTAACTAATCACGGTTTTATTCACCTGGGTGAAACTAAAGTATGTATTTAAGGAAGAGTTAAGCCATGGTAGGTGTCAGCTATGGAAAATTACTCTATTCACATAAGGATAGAAAGTCACATGGTATGTACTGAATCAGAGTTGAGTAATTGGAGCAGAAGGAACCCTTGAGTCTTTTTTCCTGAGCACCATGAATGAAACTGAAGGATAGTAGTTATGGCATAGCCACACACCTAAGAGAAAGAGACTAGCTGGGCAACTTGGAATCCTGAGATTTCATCTAGAACCAGCACTGGTGAATGAATGAACAAATGAATTAAAGCATTTATTAAATACTTTTACCAAACACTGTGTTTTCCCCTGGGAATGGAAATACAAACAACAAAACAGTCCTTGTTTTCAAAGAATTTACATTCTAATAGTATAAAATACTATATAAAAGGAAGTCATGGACAGGGAAGGGTTATTGCACACATCCAACTTGGATGTTTCGCTCTGAAGGTCTGGAATTCTAAATCAACATCTCTAGCATCTGTCCTCTTTTTTGTAGGTTCTTACTAGCCCCCTCTCTCTCCTCTGTTCCCACAGCCACTATCCTAGTTTAAGACCTATTTGATGGCCAGTGGCTGGCAATCAGGATGCTGAAGGGCTTCAAATTCATGCCTTATGAAAATTGATTAAATGAATTGGAGACATTTAGCTTGGAGAGAAGCAACATAATGGACACATTATAGCTATCTTTAGGTATTTAAACAGCTGTCTTATGGAATAGGGAATTAGATGTGTTCTATTCAGTGGAAGAGAGTCAAACTTGGAGCAGTGGATGAAAGTTGCAGATGAATTAAGAAATGAAATGAATGAAGTAAAGAATGAAAAAATATTAGTTAAGTGTTGGGAATACTAATGTAAGAGGTGAAACAGTCCCTGCTTTCTTACATTCTTAAATAGTAAGAGATAATACACATTGTGGGGGAAGTGACCAGAGAAAGTAGTTTTGGTCTGGGGAGTCACAAAGATAGTTATTCCATAGGATAGTCAATTAATAAATCATTTCCAGAAGCAATGGTAGTATTTTTTCCAAATCTTTTTTATTTTTTCCCAGTTACATATAAAAATAATTTTGAATATTCATTTTTAAAACATTGAGTTCTAAATTCTCTCCTTTCCTCCCTCCTCACCCCCCTTCATTGAGAGAAGGCAAGCAATTCAATATAGGTTATACATGTGTAGTCATGCAAAACATTTCCATAATAGTCATGTTGTGAAAGAAAACAGACAAAAAAAAAACCTGAAGAAAAATGAGGTTAAAAAAAGTATACTTCAGTCTGTATTCAGACATCATCAGTTCTTTGTCTGAGGACAGATAGCATTTTTCATCAAAAGTCCTTCAGAATTGTCTTGGATTGTTGTATTGCTGAAAACAGCTTAAGTTATTCATGGCTGATCATCTTACAATATCACTGTTACTTTGTACACAGTGCATTTCACTTTGTATCAGCTCATGTAATTCTTCCCAGGTTTTTCTGAGAGCATCTTGCTCATCATTTCTTATAATACAATAGTATTCCGTCATAATCACATACCACAATTTGTTTAGCCATTCCCTAATATATGGGCATCCCCTCAATTTCTAATTCTTTGCCCCCAGAAAAGAGTTGCTATAATTATTTTTGTACATATAGGTCTGCTAGGTCAAAGAGTAAAGCAATGGTAGTATTAATTTGTTCAGAGCAAGACATAAAAAAGGGAAGTGGGAGTACATGCTAGGCAGCAAGGCACATGGCAAGATGGCCTGAATGAATGGTAGTGTGAGATGTAGAACATGGTTTGATCTGGGCCTGGCAAGTCAGGAAAACCCATGTTCAAATCTGACCTCAGACACTCCCTAGCTGTGTCACTGTGGGCAGGTTACTTAACCCTGTTTGCCTCAGTTTCCTCATCTGTAAAATGAGCTGGAGAAGGAAATGGCAAACCACTCTAGTATCTTTGCCAAGAAAACCCCAAATGGTATCACAAAGAGTCAGGCATGGCTGAAGCTACTGAACAACCACAATAAGATCTAATAGGAAAGGTATGTTTTTACTCAATTAATCACCAATCAAGCTGCTTAACCCCAGAGCAGGAACTCCAAAGCTGAAAGCAATAATTCTCTCTCTCTCTCTCTCTGTGTGTGTGTGTGTGTGTGTGTGTAATTTCATTTTACTGATCTGTGAGAACCATGGTGGCTTGAAGTGGAGAGAGCCTGGACTTGGAGTTAGGGAGACCTAAGTTTAAATCCTGGCTCAGACAGTTACTAGCTATGTGACCCTAGGCAGCTTCTGTCTGCCTCAGTTTCATCCTCTGCAAAATGTGAAAAATAACTGCAGCTACTTCCCAGGGTTGTTGAGAGTATCAAATGAGATAATACATATGTGATATAAACCTTAAAGCACCATATAAATGCTAGTTATAATTATTATTAATATTATTATTTTTTACATTACATACACTTATAGATTACTCTCACTTTGCGAGAAGTCTCTTTTAACTGAAAAAGATAGTTAAGTAAACCAGTGAGCACATCTGAAAGTACATGCAACATTTCCTATCTGTAGCATTCTGCTACCTCTCTAATTTTTAAATGAACAGAAATCTATCTTCTCTTAATTACCTCCTGCCTCATTAAAAAAAAAAGAAAAGAGGTTTCTGATAACAAATATGTGTGTGTATGTGTGTACAAGCAAAACAAATTCCCCAATGGCTATACACAAAAATATATGTCTCATTCTGCACCCCAAATCCATCACCTACACACATCACTGTAATGGATAACATATTTCATTAGCAATTCTCAGGAATTATAAATGGTCATTGATCACAGTTCCTATAGTTTTCAAAATTGTTTGTCTTTACAATGCTGTTATTATATAAATTCTTCTCCTGTCTCTGCTCATTTTATTCTTCACTAGTCTATAAAAGTCCTCAGAATTAATCATTTTTATAATACTGATGTTATAGCATAATTTTTTTCCTGTCTACCCCCTTCACTCTGCAGCAATTCATATAAATCTTTTCATATTTCTTTGAAGTCATCTATTTCCTCATTTTTTTGTAGCACAAGTACTCCTCATTCATATACCACAACTTATTCAGTCATTTCTCAATTGATGGATATCCTCTTGGTTTTCAGGTTTGTTTGTTTTGTTTTCTTTCGTTTTACCACCAATAAAAGAGCTGCTATACATATTTTTGTACATAAAGAACCTTTTCCTCTTCCTCTAATTTCTCTTTGGAATGGCATGGCAGTGTGTATAGTCAGATCAAATATATCTAATACCCTAGTATTGATAAGCTAAAAGATCTCAGCTATGGGAATAAGGACTCAGTATCTGACAAAAACTGTTGGGAAAATGAGATGGTATAGAAGAAATTGGAAGCAGGTAGGTGACTCAGTGTATACAGCACTGCATCTAGACTAAGGAAGATCTATGTTCAAATCCAACCTCAGGCACTTACTATCTGGGTGACCCTTGGCTAGTCACTTAACCTCTATTTGCCTTAATCCACTAGAGAAGGAAGTGGCAGACCACTATAGTATCTTTGCCAACAAAACCCCAGGGACTCAGGGTCACAAAGGTCATTTTTCCTTTTCTGTCTTGTTAGCCAATATACTGGGTATGAGGTGGTACCTCAGAGTTGTTTTGATTTGTGTTTCTTTAGTGAGTGATTTAGAGCATTTTTATACAACCATTGATAGCTTTGATTTCTTCCTTTGAAAACTGCCTGATTATTTATCAATTGGGAAATGGCTTGTATTTTTATAAATCTGGCTCTGTTCTCTATATATTTGAGAAATGAGACCTTTATTAGAGAGCCTTGCTTTAAATATTTTTCTACAGTTTCCCATTTTTCTTCTAATTTTAGACACAGTGGTTTTGTTTACTCAAAAATGTTTTAATTTTACATAATGAAAATAATCTATTTTACTTTCTGTGGACCATTCTGTCTCTTTCTTGGTTATGAACTCTTTCCCTATCCATAGATTTAATAGGTTATTTCTTCTGTGCTCCCTTAATTTGTTTATGGTATTATCCTTTTTGTCTAAAACATGTATCCATTTTGAGTTTAGCTTAGTATTTGGTGTGAGATGTTGGTCTACGCCTAGTTTCCGCCAGTGTTTTCTAATTTTCTCATCATTTTTTTTTGGTTGGTATTGTTGTCATCGAATAGAGAATTCTTTCCCCAATAATGGGGATCTTTGGGCTTATCAAACTCTAGGCTACTGTGCTCATTTGCATCTGTATATTCTGTACCTAATCCATTGATTCTATTGATCAACACCTATTTCTTATCCAGTACCAAATTGTTTTAATGATTACTGATGTATAATAAAGTTTGAGAACTGATACTTGTAGGGCCTTTTTCTTCACTTTTTTTTCATCGATTCCCTTGATAGTTTTGACCTTTTGTCTGTTTGCTCCCACTCATCTTTGGTAAAATGATACTCAGTCTGTTTCCCAGCACAGTTCCTTGACTTCCATCTTGTTTCTCAACCAGAGGTATAGTTAGGACTTTTTAGAGACTGTGGCAAATTCAGTTGAAGTAATTGTGTGGGAATGAATAGGGAATAGAGGCAGTGTGGGGAACAGAGTGGCTAAAATATTAACACTGCTATGTGTAGTTGAGGTAGATTGGAAGTAGACATAATGAAATTTGAGCCCAGGATGTTTGGAAGGGAGTAGGGGTCAAGGGGGGAAAAAGTCTATGAGTCAAGTCCTGAAGTTAATGGGGAAAATGGAGAGTGACCTGTAGGTCTATAGGTGAGAGCAATAAGTATCTGGATAGGACAGAATGAACTTTAAAGGGATAAGGTGGGTGCTAAGTGATGGTTGTAAAGGGAGGGTATGAAAGTAGTGATGGAGATCATACACTCTCAAGTCTTGCCGTCTTCCTAGCGACTGAACTTCCTTTTATGCGTTAACTCCCTGCATTATAGAGTGAGCTCCTCAAGAGCAGGGACTGTCTCATTGGGTTTTTTGTTTGTTTCATTGTGTTTTGTTTTGTTTTGTATTGCATTGATTGGCATACTGCTTTACATATCATAAATGTTTTGTCATTCATTTTATTTATTCATTCAATACAAGATCTAGGAAGAAGGGGTGTTTGTTAGCAATAGAGGAAGAATTGGCAGCCAAAGTGGGAAGTAAGAGCAAAGGAAGATAAGGCTAGGGCTGAACTCACTTAAGGATGAGAGTGGGGGTAGGGGTGAGGAGATAGAGATGTAGGAGGGAAGAGGGGCTTTCACCTAGGCTGATATTAGGGGGACAAGAGGGAGAAACCAGCTAGCCTTGGGGCATGGGAAGAACCAATTACAGAAGTTAAGTCAGCTAAGCACTTTATATCCTGTCACTGAAATGGAGTCTTCCCCTACCCCCACCACCCCACTCCCCTTTCCCAGGTGATTATAGCAGGGGATGAACTGGGGGATTATTTATTGGAAAAAAACACATAAAAATGGATCAACTGTTATCATTATCATTAACAAAAAACTTACGTAGAGCTTACTATAAGGTACTACATTCAGTACTAGGTAGGGCAAGAGAAAACTGAGAGAATTTTTGCCATCAGAAATTTCACCAGAGGGGCAACATTACAGTTGTAGCCAGACCCTACACCTTCACTTCTGATCCTGGAAATCAAGTATATTGCTTATACCCAGGCCAGGTGGTACAAGACAATCCCAGAAAAGATTCTGAAAGATGGATCATGGGACCCTTGGGGGTAGTGAGCTGTGACTAGGCAAGGGCCTGCCAAGAGAAGAAGCACTCAACCACTTATCTGCCATTTGGTGCAAAACCCAACTAATATCCCAAGTTAGTTACATCTTTTTCAAGACTGGTCTTTAGACACATAGTTTATTATCAATTCAAAGGTTTAAAAGGTTCTATGTGGTTTGGACCCCACTAATATAATCTTCAAGAACCTAAAGTCATTCCTACATGCAACAAGGCATCAGAAGAGGACTTCAGAGAAGGACACATCTAGCTTCATGTCTAGGTACTCCTTAATGAAAATTACACACCTTTGGGGACTGCTTTAGTTCCTCAGGGTCATACAGTTCAGTGAAATGGTAACTAGCAGATTGATAGTAGTCTAGCTGGGGAATGATTTATGTGGCTGGGAGAGTAACTTTTCAAGACATATTGTTTCTCATTTCATCTCTTGAATGCATACCTACAACATAGCTGATCATTGAAAATTTAAATATATATAATACTTATTTATCAAGCACCCAACAAGTATGGAGTGAAGGACCATTTAGCAAACATCTCAAATTACAAAAGTATTAAAAAGCATCAAATGGGTTCCAAATGGAATTGTTGAAATTGAAGAATTGTTTCATTTAATTTCCCTAAAGAATATCTTTATCTGAAGAATAATATATACATAGTATGAGGGAATGTATTACCATCTATCTTTGAGAAAAACATTGAAAATAGGCATATTTTACATCAGTCACTACATTTTCCAAAGTTTGTCTCTGAGTTTATCCATTTCATTTGACTCTTACCATACTGTCTTCACATCTATAATATCTGCAGTATCCAATTCAGTAATTTCTACCCTTGAAAGTCAGGCACAAATCTAGCATCTCCTCAAAGCCTTGTCTGACTCCTCTGCATCACTCAGATCTCTCCTTTCTTTCTACTCTTGTTGCACTTAGAGTCTGAACCCTGCAACTCAACATTCATTTACTTGCAATCTTATGTTATTATTTAATGTTTAAAGTCTGTTAATTATTTTTTCTCTCCATAAGCCTAGAAACAACTTAAGGGTAAGGACCAGCTCTTCTGCTTCTTTTGTATCTTCCATAAGATCTAGCACAGAGCTGGGCACAGATGAGGCACCTAGTATATTCCTCTTGACTGGCTGATTGATTTACTTAAAATTCTCTAGTTTGGATCAAGATACTGAGAATACATGGAAGAATTCAGGGAAGATTATAGATGAGCCATAGAGATCGTATGAGGAAGATTGGTTTTAGGGGCCCTACCACTACATAGGTACCTGGGGCCAAGCCCTGGTTGCTCCATATTAGTTACAGCTCTGGTTAGGTTTGTCCTTAGACACAAAGCCTTAGGGTCTGTAGGACTTGGACTTCTGGCCAAAAAAAAAAAAAAAAAAAGACAAGTCCTCAAGAGCAGGGACTATTTCCTTTCTTTCTTTGTATGCCCAGATACTTACTATACACATAGTAAGTATCTATAAATGCTTGCTGATTGCTTGACTAATGGGCATAAATTTCAAAGGCCCAGGAGCTTCTCCATACTACAGTAAGACAATGGAGAGTGACTTCCGGGGAGATTTCAGCTCCTGCTCCAGATACTTCTTCTAGAAAATGAACCATGTTTGAAAATTGTATTAGTTCTTTAGGTTCCCACTGCTGTTTCTTGGTTCCCTTGATCAGTAACTGGGTCCAACTTTGGTGGCCTGAAAGAGTCATAGCTGGGGACTAGCCCATGTCCTGAGAGAATAACATTTCTAGATGGCTGTTTTCCTCCCTTGGATGCAAAGATGCTCAGTAGACTGGTACCTAGAAGTCCATGTGTGATGTTCTGATTCATGTTGTCATATTGTTAATTTTTCATATTCAATTAATATGAATTCATAATTCATAATATGAATTCATATTCTAGTTCAATTCATATGGTCACAATTCATATTGTTCATATTCGTATCATATTCATATTGTCATAATAAAAGACAATGTTTGCACAGGATAAATGGGGGAGATTGTTCTGTGTCATCACCCCCAGGTGATGTCCCCCTTACTGCATCACCAGGAAGAACTGACAGTTTCCCATTTGATACAGTGACTTGGTATGGCAGCCAGAGAGATCATATAATGACTCAGCTGTTCTTCCTTGGATGGATCCTTGATTTCAGTTGCTATATTAAGGGGTGGAGTGGCAGGGAGATACAGCTGCATGAAAGAGAACAAGACTTTCAGGACTTTAGCATGCTGTCATACAAATTCAGAAACTAGACAGTGGTTCCATTTGATTGTAAGCTCCAAAGGACAGGGACTGCTTTTGCCTCTCTTTGTATCCCTAGCATTTAGCACAGTGCCTGGCACATAGTAAGTGCTTCAATAAATGTTTTTTGACTGTTGGACTTGAGAAGCAAAAAGGCCTATTTGCCATCATTTTCTATAATGACTCTATGATGTGGGGTTGTGGCTTTAGTTGTCTCTGTGACAGATTGTGTGGTGATTTCAGTGGGGTTGTTTTGATTGTTCACTGAGGTAGAAGGCTGCATGGTTGTTCCTATAGTTGGATACAGTGAGGAAACAGGTGTTGAGACAGGACCAAGGAAAGAATTAGAGGTATAGGTGACAATGCCAGACTTCCCGTCAATGTGAAGAGTGATGCTGGTGTTAGGGATGGACAAAGTACAAGATGAACCTACAATCACTGTGGTTTCAGAACACAGGGGGTTTTCTAGGAGTTTGGGGACCAATCCAAAGTACAACATATAAACAGTAGCTACCTCAGAAGGGGGTCTGAGATGGAGTAGGAAGCACTAGAAAAGGGATTGGCAGAGGTAGAGAGAAATTTTCCATATTTAGCAATATTGCTGAGATTTAATTAGAGTTATCTCCACCTCCAACTCCGCACTTCAGAGCCCTCATTCTGTGTGCCACCCTGGGACTTAAAATTATTACCCATTTTGGCACAGTCCTTTGCTGCATGTTCCACAATGGCTGTAGGTTCCAGCATATGGACTTCTTGGATTCATGGTTAACTGCAGGGAAAGAAACAACTGGTAAAAAAATTAGATTCATTTAGAGAACTATACTTCTAGGTGACGTCCTACTGCAGAGAGAAGCTGAATTCTGTTCTTGGAGAGTGTTATTTTAACACATTTCTCTTCTGCTTCACAAAAACAGAATGTCATAAGATGGTAGAGAGAGAGCTGGACAGGCCTTTGGAAGACATCTAGTCCCTTTGTCTGCAATGATCCTGAGGCCCGGAGAGATTTGGTGATTTAGGGTCCTAGAGTTAGAGCTGGAAGGGAGCCCAGAGGTCATCTAGTCCAACTCTCCCACTTTACAGATGGGATTAAGTGAGTTGCCCAAGGTCACATAGGTAGTAAAGGACACAAGCAGGATTTGACCCCAGGTTCTCATACTCCAAATCCAGGATTATTTCCACTGCCGTGAAACCTCTTTTCGTGACCGTGAACACTTCCTGCCACTCCTGAAATTGAAAGACTAGCTGTAAGCCCTGATAATGATGGTGGTGATGATCTCACTGGAATCAAGTGTTACTCACAATTAGTACTGCTACGCTAGATTCCCAAAGAACTTCTCAAAGGAGCAGATGCCAGAAAATGGGCCAGACAATTTATATGTTTAAAAAAACTTAGGGGCAGCTAGGTGGCACAGTGAATAGAGCTCTGGCCTTGGAGTCAGGAGGACCTGAGTTCAAATCCAGCCTCAGACACTTAACACTTACTAGCTGTGCGACCCTGGGCAAGTCACTTAACCCTGATCACCTCACCAAAAAGCAAAAAAAAAAAATCTTAGCACACATTAATAGAATACTTTAAGGTTTACAACATGGACTCTTCACAACAACCCTATGAGGTGGGAGAGGGAAGGATTAATTATCCCCATCCCACAGTTAATTGGCTCTTTTCTGCCTCATTCCTTATCAGATTGCTTTACTTCCTATTTTCCTTTGGGATGTGGGAGATGGTCCATATTGGATGCCTCCTCCTTAGACTATAAGATGTTTTAAAGTAAGAACTATGCTGCTGCTCATCCTGAGCACATAACAAGTACTTCTAAATAGATGTTTGTTGACTTGAATTGAATTGAAAGAAGTTGTCTGTATGATTCCAAAATCAATAGTTGAAAAATGAAAAATTCCAGTAAGAAATTGTTGAACACATTAGTACAAGAATATACTCAATAGATGGACATTGCACCACTGGTTTGATGATTTTTTGTTGTTGTTGCTACTGTATAAATTTAATAGTCTGAGTATTTTAACAAATTGACTGAACTGAATAAATATTCAATATAAATGAGATTTTGTATTTTAAATTCACTAAGAGTTGTCTAGCCAATTGTTCTCTGCATGGATTTC
Source organism: Vombatus ursinus (assembly GCF_900497805.2). Lineage (NCBI taxonomy): Eukaryota > Metazoa > Chordata > Mammalia > Diprotodontia > Vombatidae > Vombatus > Vombatus ursinus. The sequence continues at coordinate 73,748,223 of NW_020954569.1, read as the reverse complement.
CCCCTATACTCCTAAATGTAAAGGGCAATGATTGTACTTCATAGTATGCCTGATTTTTGACAATTTGATTTTTCTTCCTTCATTGTTAAATATAAGTTCATTATTAAATGTATCATCACATTGGTATTAGAATTTTCACTGTCAATTGTTTTGTTGTTTGTTTTTAAATAATCGCAATGGAAAAAGCACTGCAGACATGGGTTCTAGCCCTGGTTCTCCAATCCAATCCAAATCCATTCTAATCCACAATAATATATGAAAACCTACTACGTGCCAGGCACTGTGAATGCAAATACAAAAGCAAAACTGTCCCTGCTTTCAAGAATCTTCCATTCATTGGAGGGTACAACAACCTTGGGCAAATCATTTCAACTGCCTGGGCGTCGGTTTCCTATAAAATGAAGAAATTGGACTAGGTGATCTTTAAGGCTGCTTCCAGGCCTGAAATTTTATGAGTTTATGAGTTGGGTTCTAATTTTATTCTTGAAACACATGTAAAGTACAAATGCCCCCCTGGAGGTATTCTCCAAAGTCTTTTTTTTTGTTTTGTTTTGTTTTTTGTTTTTTTTATAGCATGTATTTATACAAAGAACTTCAAATCAGCCTGAACACAAGACCAAAAATCAAATGAACATTACTATCAATTATTATAAATTAATTAAAAATTTTAAATCCATCCTTTACACAACTGCCAAAACAATCTTCCTGACAGGTAAGCCTGATTATTACTCCCCTGCTCAAAGCTCTTCAGTTACTCCCTATTGCCTATAGAATAAAATGAAAAGTCCTTGGCATGGCCCTCCATGGTCTGGCTCCAACCTTCCTTTCCAACTGAATTTATGTTTCTCTATGTATCGAACAAACTGGGATGCCACCTATTCCCCAGTCGAATCCTGCACTCTTTGACTTGTGTATTCATGCAGACTTCAGTGCAATACCATGAGGAATAATTAGAAAACATATTACTTCTCTTTCTCTTCCTGCTGAAATTCTTCTCAGATGCCATCTCCTTTAGGAAGCCTTCATGATCTCCCCTGGCAGCAAGATACCATTCCCTCCTGGAATTTTCCTAGAGTACTTTGACTTTTTCCTGTATTCCTACCACATTCTATTATGTATCATTCTTTGTATCCTCAGTCCTTATCACAGTGCCTGGCATATAGTAAGTGCTTAATAAATATTTATTGACTGACTGGCCATTCTGGTCTGGTTTGGAAAGGATTGAAACTAAGAGTAAAGAGACTAATCTACTGAGATAATCTCAGTGGGATATAATGAAGACTTGAACTGGGGTGGTAGAAATAGGAATGAAATGGAGAGGGGAAATGTTAAAGATACTACAAAATTCATAATCAGTAGATTTGGTGATTGATTAGATGCAGGAAGGCAAAGAAACCAGAGGGGTCAAAGATGACTTAGATATTTTTACCTGAGTAACTAGGGGCAATGATAGGTTTAACAGAAATAGAGAAGTCAGGAAGAGATACAATCTGGAGGGGAGAGGAGTATTGAGATGATTAATTCAGTTCTGAACATACAGAATTTGAAGCACTATTGATGCAAGTAGACCGGAATACTAGATAGTAGGAAAATGGGGGTCTGGAATTTATAAGAGAGGTCAGGGCTGGAAATAACATGACACTTCCAATGTGAGTTCCTGATATGATATCAAGTTTATAAAAGAACAATTTAATGTATCATTTTAAAATATATTCAAGTGAAACTGATCACATCATAGAGTTCCTCGAATAGTTACTTAAATTTTCTTCATACCCAATGGTAAAAAAAAGATTTTATTTATTCCATAACATTATAGTTAAAATGTAATTTGATTTTTATTAGGAGGCAAAATATTACAAACAAGGGCCTTAGACATTTTAAGGAAAAAGCACTGAATTGACTTCTAATTCTGGCTGTGACACTAATTAGTGGTGTGACCTTAGGCATGCCACCTCCCCTGGATGGGCCTCAGATGCTTCATTTGTTAAATGATTTGTTAAATTCTTCATTGTTAAGTGAACTAAATAACCTCTAAGGTTTCTTCTAGCTATAAACTTCTATGATTTCATTAAAATCGTCAAAATGTCATTTATAACACTCACCAGCTCGATCACGCTTTGTTCAATATCGTTACGATGTTTCTGTTGCTCTTCGTCCATGAGGAGGGTAGTAATACTTCCCAGAAATTTCCCTTTTCCTTTTATAGATTTGGAGTTGAGAAATCCCAAATTTACTCAACACTAAATGAAGAACAAAACCCCTATTCGGGTGTGGACTGTGTAGCTAACAGCTACTTCTCTTTATGAGCTGAGTCTTTTGGAAAAATTGCCAAACATTTAAGTGATTCAACCAGAAAATAGACAACTCATGTACAATGGCGAGAAATGATCATGGAAACATGTTCTCTTCCAAGTATTAGAAGTAGAAGATCATTTGACTCTCGTCATTTGTGAAAATCACATGTGTGCTCGATGATATCTGTGTGCTTAATTCATAAATAATTGCATGATATCAGCACTTCACCTGATAAGAGTTTAACTATAGTTTTGGAAGGATCTTACAAGTTGCCTCCTGACTTTTAATGTTATATGAAGATACTAACAGAACACTGGACCTAGAGTCAGAAAGACCCAGTCCATCTCAAAAAAGTGCCGACTCCTTCATAAGAGAGGTCTTTCCTGCTTGTCCTTGCAAAACCTTGCAGAACATAGCTCTTCAGGTGACAAAGAGATTGGAAACTAGCACAGATTGGTGATTTTTGTTCATTTATACCATTCTTCTATGGTTAATCCCATAGATATGAATTTTTATGCCTTTGGGGATATGAGAAGATAGAGTTTTAGATACATATTTCAACATAATTATTTTTTCCAAGTGAACCACATCGAAAGCATAAGTGTCACCGGGCAGTTTTGACATTGCTCTACCATGTACCAGGCTCATATAAATAAATAATAGCTAACAAGATCAGTAGCATGACATGGAATCTGACCACACATTGATGTAGGTGGTTATGGGACCTTTAAGTCAAGAGTAGCACCATGATCAGAAGTTTGCCCTTTCACCATCTTTCTAAGCCATGATAAATCTAGGGTTTTGACAACCAGCATGTTTCAACATAAAATGGATTTTGCTTCCTTGCTTAACTGGCATGAGACATGATGAGACACCTAGGAGGTAGCTGTTCATGTCAAAAAATGATCAAAAAAATGCAAAGTTTTTTAGTTGACTGTAAGCGTCATATGAATCATCAGTGTGATAAAGTTGCCAAAATAAGCCAATATAATCTTTGGTTACTCAAATCCTAGTATTTGGTATTCCTATAGATTTTTCAGATTTATGAAGCTCTTTGAAAACTTTATTTACTTTCAGCCTTACAACAATTCTGTGAAGTAGGTACAGGGTAAGTACCACAGGTATTATTATCTTCATATATACATTTTACAGACAACAAGAATGAAGATCATGTGGTCTAAATGACTTGCCCATGATCATGTAGCCAGCAAGTGTCAGTATTTGAACTCAGATCATCCTGATTACAAGTCTAACACCCTATTCATTACATATACTGACTCTCCCTGGATGTGTAATATTCCACTGTATTCTATGCTGCTTAGACCATGTCTAGAATAGATGTAGTTTTATACATCACATTTTAAGATGGACATTGAGAAACTGGAGTGTGTCTAGAGAAGGATGAGCTGAGATCGCAAAACCATGTGATATGCAGAACAGTTACAAGAATTGTGGATGGTGACAGGATATCTGTCTCCAAACATCTTAGCAGCTGTCATGTGGAAGAGGGATTTGATTTATTGGACTTAACTCTAGAAGCTAAGAACTAGGACTAAATTGTGGAAATTACAGAAGGCAGATTTTTGATTCAATAGAAGAAAGATTTTACAACAATTGTCATTGTTGTTGTTATTTGGTCATTTTCAGTGACCCCATTTGGGGTTTTCTTGGCAAAGATATTGGAGTGGTTTTGCCATTTCCTTCTCCAGCTCATTTTACAGATGAGGAAACTGAGGCAAACAGGGTGAAGTGACTTGCCCAGAGTCACACAGTTATTAAGTGCTTGTGGCCAGATTTGAATTCATGAAGCTGAGTCTTTCTGACTATAGGCCTGGCAATCTATCCACTGCGCTTCCTACCTGCACTTTTACAACAATTAGAATGAACCAAAAAAGGAATAGGTAGCTTTGTGAAGTAATGAGCTCCCCTATCATTGCAAATGTTCAAGCAGATCTGTCCTTGAAAAGTGTTATATAAAAGAGGGCTGATCTAAGGATGAGGAAGCTGGATTAGCTGACCTTTAAGGTCTTTTCCAAATGAAGTTTGTATGATTTAGTTAGACATTTTTCTTGTGAGAAATAATTCATTTGGACCCCTACTCTATTCCAATCAGCATTAATCAGTTTGATATTTTACATAAATCATATACAGATACATAGGTTCTTATAGCGGGCCTCAAACTTCAATGTAATATTCACTAGCTGTTTACCAAGTTATGAAACTTACTTGTACAACCATGAGAATGGTGACAAAGATATCTCCATCCTGTTTTACTCAAATTCCATGTCCAAACCCAGAATGAGTGGGATGCCTTGATGCTTTGGAAAGTCCTCCAATTTTTTTTTGTACCTCTGGACCTCTCTTGTCCAACATGAGCAAGTGATCATCTTGTGACCATGTAGAGGAGATGTCCCATACTTTGTCCACCTTATGACCCCACCCCTGCTAATATGTCATTTTTGGCCCTCAAGAGCAAGGTCTATCAATCAATGAGATTCTGTATTTTGCAATGCCTCTTTTGCATATTTCAGTATCAAACTCTATAAAAACAAGGTATTGGAAGAATAAGGCATCTCAGATTGTGAGGAAGATTTGAGGTCTACTTCATTAGAAAGCACCATGGACCCTTTAATGAAGTGCCATTGACTCAGAGCTCTGACTCAGTCTCTTTTATTGTAAGTTGGACAATTTTAATCCCCAAAGTCTCTTAACAGAATGTAAACTCCTTGGGAAAAAAGACTGTTATTTTTTCTTTGTAACCTCAATGTCTAGCAGAGGGCCTAGTGAAAAGTAGGCACTTTAATAAATGTGTTTTGATGTACTGATTCTGCAAAATGAAGAGAATATTCTCTAAAGTAACTTTCAGTTTTAAAATTGTGTTTTACAAAAGAATTTATTGGAGGGGGCAAGTTTTAGGGTGTGACTATAAGAGGGAAATATGTCCTCTCATGTGCTCCAAAAATGTCTTTTCCATGCTTTGTTTTCTTGGTTAATGTAGCCCCTGCCCCACCATCATTGCTGGGGAAGGGAGAGAAACAATTGAACAAGGAAACGCAAAAAGATTTAAATCTCTGTGCTCCCAAATCCTTTGTGATCCAAAAAACAAAAACAAAAAAACAGCAACAACCAGATGCTACAGTGGTACCTAGAGGTAGACTGAGGTGAGGAGAGAAGGGTGGGCAGTACCCCCAGGTTGGAGGGTGAGTGTAACATAACACCTTGAGAGACTCTCTTGACCATATCATTAGAAGTCTACCCTTTAGTATAGAATGGTATTGTCTGGACCAACTCCCTGAGTGATCCTGGTTTGGATATTAAAGATTGTTATTGAAAACCATTAGAATGAGCAACGATTGTATGTTTTCATGCCAACAAATGATTTGCTGGTTCCTGAATTCTCTGGTTTTGTTGGTCTATGCCTAGTCATTTATATCATGCTATATGTCTGAATCATATTTTGAGTCCATCTTCGTATACTTAGAGAGCCCTAAAGAATCAACTGAAAAAAACTAGCAGTACCAAATCTTAAGCTACATTACAAAGTGGTAGTCATCAAAACAGTTTAGTGTTGGATCAGAAATAGAGTGGCTGCTCAATGTAATAGATTAGATATGCAATATGCCGAAGGGCAGCTAGAGACACAGTGGATTGAGCACTGGGTCTGGAATCAGGAAGACCTAAATTCAAATCCAGCTTCAGACACTTATTAGCTGTGTGACTCTGGGAAAGTCACTTAACTTTGTTTGCCTCGATTTTCTCAGATGAAAAATGAACTGGAAAAGGAAAAGGCAAACCACTCCAGTATCTTTGCCAAGAAAATCACAAATGGTGTCACGAAGAGTCAGACACAACTGAAACAACTGAACAACAAAATATCGAAGCAAATGAGCAGAATAATGTAGTGTTTGGCAAATCCTGGAGAGTCAACTAAAAATATAGTGAAATACTTTTATGGATCTGTGATTTCCGACATGAGGGTACTCCACCAACTGATACATGTCACAACTAATCCAATTCCCATCATTAAGTATGAATCTTTTCCCCAAAATCAGTGTAATTTGGGACAAAGAGTATTGGATCTAACTTTGTAGGATCTAGGTTAAAATTCTATTTCCTATTACTTACCTTGTGACCTTAGTACCATAAGAAGAGTTCTAGATTTGAAGCTGGATCAAGGTTGAATCCTTGGTCTACCATTTACATATATGATCTTGGACCCTCAGTTTCCTCATCTTTAAAATTACAGGATTGGCTTAGATGACTTCTGAAGTCTTTCCAGTTCATGATCCCACGGCACCTCTTCTCTAGGCCTTACTTTCTTTATCTATAAAATTAGTGAGTTCAGCTATATGATTTCTTAAGGCTCTTTCTTGGTCTCTATCCTATGGTCTTTCCATAAATTCTTCATTGTATCATTCATGGACCTAGTAGGGAACTTGGAGGTCACTTATTCCAACACATTCATTTCTTAGATGAGAAAACTGAGGCCCAGAGAAATTAAGTGAGTTACTCAAAATCACATAAAGAATAAGTGGCAAAGCAATTATTTGAACTAATTGTTATTCTAATAGGAATTCATCAATCAATTAATGTTTATTGGTTTGGATTGGATTAGGAAAAGAGAAATTCCTATTTCTAGAATACCACCATTCTCTCAATAACCTAGATCTACAACTTTGCAACCATCTTTGACTCTTCATTCTATCTCACTGCCCATATTCAACCATCTCCTATGTCTTGTATTTCTACCTTTTCAACATTTGCCCCATCACCTCTCTAGTCACATCACGACTATCCTAGTCCAGGCCCTTCATCACCTCTTGCCTGGCCTGTTACAATAGCTCCTAACTCATTTCTGTATATCTAGTTTTTCCCCCTTTAAAATCCACCCTCCAGACAGATGCCAAATTGATATTCCTAAAATAGGAACTGTAATGGGTCCTCATTGACTAAATAATACAAACTCCTCTGTTTGACACTTATAGACATTTACATTGTAAAGCCCTTCACAAGCCCACTACCAGCCTGTCTTTGCAGGCTTTAACCTGTTACCTCCCCCACCTATCCCTAACCTCTCCCCACTCCAACCAATACACACATAAACTCAATGCTCCAACCAAACTTGCTTACGGAATGTTTCACATCCATAAAATTCTATCTCCTGCTTCTTTGCTCCTTCCTCACCTCAGCCTATTGGAACTCCCAGTTCCCCTCAAGCCTCAGTTCTAGTATCACCTTCTTCAAGAAGTCCTTCCTGATTCACCCTGGTTGTTAGTGTCCCCTCCCCAAATTTTATGCATTGATCTTGCAAACATCCTTTGTTTACTTGTTTGTGAACATGTATCCTGTAGTACTTGTTTGTGAACATGTATCCTGTAGTAGAATGTAAGCTTCTTCAGGGCAGAAATCATCTTACTTTGTATAGGTATCTACACTGCTTAGCACATAGTAGCACACAGAAGCAGCTAGGTGGTGCAGTGGATCAAATACTCCACAAAGAGTTGGGAAGACTTAAGTTTAAATTCAGCCTTAGGCACTTTCTGTGTCCCTGGGCAAGTCATTCAACTTCTGTCTGCCTCAGTTTCTTCATCTCCAAAATGGCAATAACAGTAGTATTTACCTCACAAGGCTGTTGCGAGGATACAAAAATGAAAGAATGTTTCTAAAGCTCCTAGAAACCTTAAAACACTGCACAAATGCTAGTCATATAAATACTAGCTACATACAGGCACTTAATAAATGCTTGTTGATTGATTGATAAATCAACCCAAACAGAGGTAACAGTGAACATGGCTCTGTCCTATACATATATGACTTTAAGTATCAGTTCTCACATTATTTCTTGCCAAGCTTTTTGTGGATGAGTAGACATGGGCAGAGAAGGGTTTGAAGGTCATTCAGTCAATAACTATTTATTAAATACTTATTACATGCTCTGGGAAATAAAAAAGAGTGAAAAAGTGCCCTCAAGGAGCTTACTTTTTAAGAAGGGAGTCAACTTGTACGTAAATAAGGATATATAAGACATATTCAGAATACATTTAGGCTAACCTGAGAGGGGAAGGTGTAAGCAACTCTAGGACCAGGAAAGACCCATTGGAGTAGGTGGAACTTGAGCTGAGTCTTAAAGGATTCTAAAAGGCACCATGAGGAGGGCATTCCCAGCATGGGGGACAACCCATTCAAAGAGATGGAAGATGAAGTATTATACATAAGAAATAGTAAATGGGCTACATATGACTGGGTGGTCAAGGGTATGGAGGGGAGTAATGTGTAAGACTAGAAGGCTAAGAAAGGGCCAAATTGTAGTATTTTATGTGCTAGACAAGGGAGCTGATATTTGAATTGTAGAGGTAATGGGGAACCATAGAAGTATATTGAGGAGAATAGAGGGGATAACATGATCAAATCTAAATTTTAGATAAGTCACAATGACAACTTTGTGGAGAATGGATTAGAGTAGAGAGTGATTTTAGACAGAGGAAACACGAGGCTATTGAAATAGTCCAGATGACAGGTGATGCAAGCTGCACTTCATAGTAGCTACATGAGCAGAAAGAAGAGAATGATGTGAGAAGTGTTGGGAAGATAGAAATATTAAAATTTGGCAACTGATTATGTAGTGAGAAGTGCCAGGGATGACATTGATATTGCCAAAAATGGGTCACCAAAAGGAAGGTGCTATGCTCAAAAGTAATAAAGAGGTTTGGAAGAAGGAAGGCTTTAGATGGGAATGAGTTCTATTTTGGACATGCTAAAATTTGATATGCCTATGGGACATCTATTTAAATTTTTTAATCTTTATTTTTAACATTCATTTTTTAAAAAAATTGATTCCAAATTCTCTCTCTCCCTCCCATCCATTGAGGAGGCAAGTAATATGATACCAATTATGCACGTTAAATCTTGGAAAACATATTCCCATATTAGCCATGTTACAAAACAAAACAAATTTTTTAAAAATTAAAGAAAGTGAAAAAAGTACACTTCATTCTGCATTCAGAGTTCATCAGTTCTCTCTCTGGAGGTGGAGAGCATTTTGCATCATGAGTCCTTTGGAATTGTCTTGCTTTATTATCTTGATCATAGTATTTAAGTCTTTCACAGCTACATCATCATTACAATATTGCTATTACTGTGTACAATGTTTTCCTTGTTCTGTTCACTTCACTTTGAATCAGTTCATATAAGTCTTCCTAAGTTTTTCTGACATCATCTTCCTTGTCATTTCTTAGAACACAATAGTATTCCATCACAATCATAAAACACAACTTATTCAGCCATTCCCCAATTAATGGGTGTCCCCTCAATTTTTGCTTCTTTGCTACCACAAAAAGAGCTGCTTTAAATGTTTTTGTACATATAGATCCTTTCTCCTTTTCTTTGATATTTTTGGGATACAGATCTAGTAGTGGCATTGCTGGGTCAAAGGGAGCACAGTTTTATAGCCCTTAAGGTATAGTTCTAAATTGTTCTCCAGAATTGTTAGACCAGTTTATAACTCCATCAACAGTGCATTAGTGTCCCTATTTTCCCATATACTCTCTAGCATTTATCATTTTACTTTTCTATCTTGTTAGCCAATCTGATAGGTGTGAGGTGATACCTTAGAGTTCTTTTAATTTGCACTTCTCTAATCAACAGTGATTTAGAGCATTTTTTCATGTGACTATTGATAGTTTGATTTCTTCCTCTGAAAACTGCCTTTTCATATCCTTTGACCATTTATCTATTGGAGAATGTCTTTTATTTTTGTAAGCTTGTCTCATTTATTCCACATGTATTTGAGAAATGGGGTCTTTATCAGAGAAACTTGTTGTAAATTGCCCCCCCCCAGTTTCCTGCTTTCCTTCTACTTTTGACTACATTGGTTTGTTTTTGCAAAAAAAAAAAAAAAAAGATTAAATTTCATGTAATTAAAATTATCTGGGGCAGCTAGGTGGCACAGGGAATAGACCACTGGCCCTGAAGTCAGGAGGACCTAAGTTCAAATCTGGTCTCAGACCAAATACTTGATACTTACTAGCTGTGTGACCCTGAACAAGTCACTTAACTCCAATTGCCTTAAAAAAAATAAAAAAAATAAATTAAAAAAAAATTATCCATTTTATTTCCTATGATCCTCTCTGTCTCTTCTTTGGTCATGCATTCTTCCTTTATCCATAGATCTGACAGGTAAATTTTTTCCAGACTCCCCTAATTTACTTACGATACCACCCTGTACATCTAAATCATTTATACATTTTGACCTTATATTGGTATACTGTGTGAGATGTTAATCTATGCCTCATTTCTGCCAAACTGCTTTTCAGTTTTCCCAGCAGTTTTTATCAAACAGTGAGTTCCTACTTCCAAAAGCTTGGATCTTTGAGTTTATCAAACACTAGATTATTATGATCATTTACTACCATGTATTGGGTACCTAATCTATTTCACTAATCTACTACTTAGCCAGTACCCTATTGTTTTGAAGATTCCTGCTTTGTAATACAGTTTAAAATCTGGTACTCTTAAGCTTCCTTCCTTCATATTTTTTCATTGATTCCCTTGATACTCTTGAACTTTTGTTCTTCCAGATCAATTCTGTTATTTTTTCTAGTGCTATAAAATAATTCTTTGGTAGTTTGATCAGTATGGCACTTAATAAGTAAATTAATTTAGGTAGAATTATCTTTTTATAATATTTGTTCAGCATACCCGTGAACAATTAATATTTTCCAAATGTTTAGGTCTGTCTTTATTTCTGTGAATTATGTTTTATAATTATGTTCATATAAATAGTCTCTAGGTTTGTCTTGGCAGGTACACTCCCAAGTATTTTATACTGTCTGCAGTTATTTCAAATGGAATTTCTCTTTCTATCTCTGTTGGGTTTGTTTGTAAAATACAGAAATACTGATGATGTGTGCAGATTTATTTTATATCCTTCAATCTCTATAATTGTTAATTATTTCAACTAGTTTTTTACTTGATTTTCTAGGGTTCTCTAAGTATACTACCATATTGACTGCAAAGAGTGATAGTTTTGTTTCCTTATTTTCTATTTTTATTCCTTCAATTTCTTTTTCTTGTCCTTTTGCTATAACTAGCATTTCTAGTACAATATTGAATAGCAGTAGTAATAATGGACATCATTGTTTCACCCTGATCTGATTGGGAAGGCTTCTAGCTTATTCCCATCACATATAATGCTTGCTCTTGATTTTAGATAGATACAACTTATATTTTTAAAGCAAGTTCCATCTATTCCTATGCTTTTTAGTATTTTTAATAGGAATGTGTGTTTTATTGTCAAAAGCTTTTTTCTGCTACTCTTGATATAATCATATGATTTTTTTGTTGCCTTAGTTATTCATATGATCAATTATGCTGGTAGTTTTCCTAATATTAAAGTAGCCCTGCATTCCTGGTAAAAATCTCACCTAGCCATAGTGTATTATATTTGTGATAAATTGTTGTAATCTTCTTGTTAGTATCTTATTTCAAATTTTTGTGTCAATATTCATTAGAAAAATCAAACTATAATTTTCTTTCTCTGTTTTTGCTCTCTCTGATATAAATATGAAAACAGTATTTGCATCATAGAAAGAATTATGTAGAACTTATTCTTTACTTATTTTTTCAAATAGTTTATATGGTGTAGGGATTAATTGTTCCTTAAATGTTTAATAAAATTCACTTGTAAATCCTTTAGGTACTAGGGAATTTTTTCTTAGGGAACTCATTTATGGTTTATTCAATTTCTTTTTTCTAAGATAGGGTTAAAGTATTCTATGTCCTTTTCTTTTAACTTAAGCAATTTATATTTTTGTAAACATTCATCTATTTCACTTAGATTGTCAGTTTTACCACATAATTGAGCAAAATAACTCCTAATAGTTGCTTTAGTTTCATATTCATTGGTGGTACATTCATCCTTTTCATTTTTGATACTGATCATTTGGGTTTTCTTCTTTCTTTTTTTTTAAATCAAAGTAACAATGGGTTGTCTATTTTATTGATTTTTTTAAATAAAACCAGCACCTAGTTTATTGTTATTATTTTAGATCAATGATTTTTTTTTACTTTCAGTTTTATTAATCTCTCCTTTGATTTTCAGGATTTCTAACTTAGTATTTAATTGGAGGTTTTAATTTGTTTTTTTCTAGTTTATTTTTTCAGTTGCATATCCAATTCATTGATCTGTTCTTGCTCTCTTTTATTGATGTACACGATTAGAGATATAAATTTTCCCTAAGTACTGCTTTGCTGCATCTCACAAATTTTGGTACGTTATCTCATTGCTGTCATTCTCTTTAACAAAATTATTGATTATTTCTATGATGTATTTTTTGACCCACTCATACTTTAGGGTTAGATTATTTAACTTCTAATTGATGTCTATTCTACGCTTCCACAGCCCTTTATTAAATGTGGTTTTTTATTACATTATGATCTGAAAAGAGTACATTTAATATTTCAAGTTTTCTGCATTTGTTTGTGAGGTGTTTATGCCCTAATAAATGATCGCTTTTTTTGTGAAGATGCCATGTGCAACTGAGAAAAAGGTATACTCTTTTTTATTCCTAATTAGTTTTCTCCAGAGGTCCATCATATCTACCTTTTCTAAAAATCTATTTATTTCTTTAACTTCTTTCTTACTTACTTTATGATTAGATTTATTTAGCTTTATGAAAGGAAAGTCCCCCACTTGTATAGTTTTACTATCTATTTCCTCTTATGACTCATTTAACTTTTCCTTCAGAATTTGAATGTTATGTCATTTGGTGCAAATAGGTTTAATATTGATATTACTTCATTGTCTATGTTGCCTTTTAGCAAGATTTATTTTCCCTGCTTATCTCTCTTAATTAGGTATGTTTTTGCTTTTGTTTTGTCTGAGATCATGGTTGCTACACCTATCTTTTTTTACTTTAGCTGAACATAATAGATCCTTTTCCAGCCCCTCCCCACCCTTTTTTTTTTTTTAACACCATATGTGTCTCTCTGTTTCAATTGTGTTTTTTGTAAACAACGTATTTTTGGATTCTGAGTTCTAATCCATTCTGTTATCTGCTTCCATTTTATGGGTGAATTCATCTCATTCATACCCACAGTTATGATTACTAACTATATATTTCCTTCTGTTTATCCTTCTCTCTCTCTCTTTCTACCCCTCCCTTCTCAAAAGTCTGTTTTGCTTCTGACCACTGTCTCCCTTAATCTGCCCTCCCTTTTATCACCCACCTCCTTTCTCTTATTCCTTTCCCCTCCTACTTCTCTATTATATAAGAGATTTCTATACCCAAGTGAGTGAGTGTGTGTTTGAGTGTGTGTGTGTGTACACATATATATTCTTTCCTCTTTGAACCAATTCCGATAAGAATGAGGTTCAAGTATTATCCCTCCCTGCCAATATTTTCCCCTGCATCATAAAAGTTCTTCCTTGTTTGCTTCTTTTATGCAAGATTCTTTTCCTCATTTTTCCTCTCACTGCTATTTTCAAAGCTAGTTCTGAGGGTTTGGAAGTTTTCAGTGCTTCCAAGATGGTGTGATCTAGCAAGAAATGTGGTTGCTGCTCTCCTTATCTGAGATCTGGTCATTACCCAGGATGGGCCCTGATTCCCTAAGTATCATAATAGATACTGCTCCTTAGATTCTCTGCTCCCTTGGGACCAAAAGCAATATTGCTCCTCGATGCCCCTGCTTCCTTATAACTGAAAGTCCTCCTCTCTACCCTTGAACTGTGACCTAGAAGTGAGTATAGGTAATGGCACCCAGTCTTGTGTTCAGTGCTAGCAGAAGTCCCCTGTAATCTCTTTCTGTCTCTGGCTTATTGTCTCTGGCTTAAGAGCTCCTGAAGCTACTGCTGCCATTGTCACAAGCAAGTCCCATCATTGATGTTGCATCAGCATCCTGGATGCTGAACTCTAGGCCAGCCTCTACCCTTGTGTGACAGGTCTCTGCTTCATACCTCACAAGTCATTTGGGCTGGGAGAATGTTTCACCTTGACCTTTGGTTGAATCTATTGCTCCAGAATTTGATTTGAGGTATTATTTTAAAATTCTTTGGAGGGGAATGTTGGAAGAGTTTAGCTATAGTGCTTCCTCTACTCTGCCATTTTGGCTCCCCACCTTGATTTTTTTAAAAAACTATTTTGGATAGCAAAGAAGGACAAATCACCTGTTTCTATTACATAACATATTCTATCCTAGACTCAAATGTCTATACCCTCGAGTTCATTACAACAAATAGAAGCTGAAATATGACTACACATTGGCAGCTAATAAAAAGTATCTTTCCACTCTAATGTGAACATGAAGATTTGATGTAATGGCAGAACAGTGGCCAGAGAGTCAAAACTTGTATCTTTTTATTAAATATGAAGTTTTCATATAAAGTTACTTTTTGGTCCATATCTGATGTTTACTCTGTATGGGGAATTCCTACTGTGGAAACTCTCTCCAACAAACTCTGTCCAATATATATTTATCTATACCTTTTAGTCTAAGAGTGTTCCTTGAGGCACTAAGAGGTTAAGAAACTTGCCAAAAGTCACACAGTCAAATATGTATCAGAGGCAGAATTTGAGGAAAAATAACAACATGGACCGGTTTGATTTTTCTCCTTTCAAAAAAGGGAGGTGCTTGGCACAATTATTGGGAATAACTGAGGGTGTGTTTTTTAGGTTTGACCATCTGTGAAATTGAAAAACTAGCCCCAAGTTATGATAATACTGATGATTTCATATTAATTAACTATACACCCACTCACAATTATTGGGTGAACTGTAATCCATGAATCATAAGAATGGCAGGAGCTTTGAAGGAACTCACTAAGATATAAACAAAGACAATTGTCATACAAGGAGAAAAATGATTCATGTCTCCCATCTGATCATTTATTCTTGAGTCCATTCTTTTTTCTTCCTTCCTTAAACCCATTCTTGACTTTGAGGATCTGGTACAGTGAAAAGAACTCTGTCTTTGGAGTCAAAGAACCTGGGTTCAAATCTTGCTTCTGATGCTTAATAACTTTAGGACATTAATCAAGTCACTTGACTTAGTGGGACCTCAGTTTTCTCCTCTGTAAAATGAGGAGATTGGACTAGATGGTCACTGAGATAATATCTAGCTCTAACTCTTTGCTCCTGTGAATGGAATGGAAAGAATAGCTTCTGGACCTTACATCACTTCAGCTACCACTGCTATGGCTACTTCAGAAATTCTTTTTTGAAAAACAATGTAATTTAATTCTTTCATGACAAAAGCTATTTCCCTTTTGTCTTTATATTCCCCACAATCAGTCAATCAATCAGCCAACATTTATTATGTACCTACTATGTGCCAGGCACTGTGCTAAGCACTGGGGATACAAAAAGAGGCAGAAGACAGTCTCTGACCTCAAAGAGCTAGCATAGTGTTTGGCATACAGTAGATACTTAATAAATACCTGTTAAATGGGATTGAACTAAAACATTAAAGTTGTTATTTATTAATCAGCAATGTATGGAATAAACAGAAAATTCGGGTCTGTATGGAGTGAATGATCTGGGATTGAGACACAGAGAAGATTAAGTAACAAAAAGAAATAATAGATGTGAAAATGCTCTGCAGGGGAAAAGCCTGTTGGGACCTGAACAATTCAAGATATTATCTGGAAACAAGCTATTACTTTTTGAACTCTTTTCACTCACTCATTTATACTATGGGTGATTCCAGACCAAGCATCATCAATTACTTTTTAAAAATTGGCCTTTTAACATTAACCACACTTCTCCTTGTATCCCTCCCAGCTATCTCTTATAACATTTTTTAAAAATAGAAATAATAAGAAAAAAATCATCAAAACCAATAACCACACCACCTCTACCTATCGCATTGGTTAACATGACAGAAAAGAAATTGATAAAGGCTAGCAAAGATGTGGGAAAATACGGACACTAATACACTGTTGGTAGATTGTGAAATGGTCCAAGCATTCTGGAGAACAATTTGGAGCTATGTCCAGAGGGCTATAAAACTGTGTATACCCTTTCACCCCATAATATTATCATTAGGTTTGAATCCAAAAGAGATCAAGGAAAAGGAGAAATACACACACACACACACACACACACACACACACACACACATCAGTTCTTTTTGTGGTGGCAAGGAATTGGAAATTGAGGGGATGCCCACCAATTGGGGAATGGTTGAATAAGTTGTGATACATGATTTTGATCGAGTACTTTTGTATTCTAAGAAATGCCAATTACAAAGGTTTCTGAAAAACCTAGCAAGAGTTATATAAACTGATGCAAAGTAAGTGAACAGAACCATAAGAACATTGTACACAGTAATTATAATATTGTAATGATAATCAACTATGAAAGACTTAACTACTTTGATCAAGACATTGATCTAAGACAATTCCAAAGGACCTATGATGCAAAATGCTATCCACCTCCATAGAAAGAATTATGAACTCTGAGTACAGATTGAAGCATACTTTTTTCACTTTCTTCATTTTTTTTTGGCTTTTTCTTGGTTTTCTTTTTCCAACATGGCTAATATGGAAATATGTTTTACATGACTTTACATGAATAATTGATATCATATTGCTTGCCTTCTCAATGAGTGGAAGTGGGGTGGGATTGTAGGAGAGAATTTGAAACTCATAATTTTTTTTAAATGAATGTTAAAAATAAGTAAATTAAAAATAAAAAAATCAATAACC
This sequence comes from Vombatus ursinus, assembly GCF_900497805.2. NCBI lineage: Eukaryota > Metazoa > Chordata > Mammalia > Diprotodontia > Vombatidae > Vombatus > Vombatus ursinus. Next base: position 73,731,227 of record NW_020954569.1, on the reverse strand, counting down.
ACATTAAAAAAATCTGTCCTTATATCCAATGTTCTACATCTATAGACACATTACCACCACCACCTCTGCACAGGAGCAGGAGAAATTATCTTCTCATATCTCTTCATGGGTCAGCCAATTCACTAGAATTTATTAAGTGTCTACTCTGTACCAGGCACTATGCGCTAAGCACTGGGGATACAAAAAAAAGGCAAAAGTTATTCCCTGCTTTCAAAGAGATCATAGTCTAATGGGGGAAACAACATGAAAATAACTATGTATAAACAATCTACATGCAGGATAAATTGGAAATAACACAGCATGGGGCAGAGGGAGCATTAAAATTAAGGGAGATCAGAAAAGTTATCTCAGTGACCATCTAGTCCAATATCCTCATTTTCAGAGGAGGAAACTAAAGTCCCACTAAGTCAAGTGATTTGATCAATGTCTCAAAGTTATTAAGCATCAGAAGCAAGATTTGAACCCAGGTTCTCTGACTCCAAAGACAAAACTGTTTTCACTGTACCAGATCCTCAAAGTCAAGAATGAGTTCAAGGAAGAAAAAAATGGTGAGATTTTAGCTGGGACTTGAAGGAGGCCAAGGAAACCAGGCAGTGGAGAGGAGGGAGAATCATACGGGCAAGAGGGACAGCCAATGAAAATGCTGTAAGTCAGGAGCTAGAGTGTCATGGTGGAGGAACAGCAAGGAGGTCAGTATCACTGGATCACAGAGTGTATGGTGGGGAGTAAGGTGTAAGAGGACTAGAAATCTGGAAGAGGGTGAGGGGTGGGGGCTCAAAGTTATGAAGGGCTTTCAAAGCCAAACATGGCATTTTATATTTGATCCTAGAAGCAAGAGGGAACCTCTAGAGTTAATTAATCTGGGGGTGTGACATAGCCAGACATTCATTTTTGAAAGAACAATTTGTCAGTTGAGTGGAGGATGGATTGGCGTGGGAAGAGACTTGAGGTAGGAAGATCAACCAGCTGGCTATTGTGATAGTCTAGGTTGAGGTAATAGCATGGTGGTGGCAGTGTCAGAGGAGAGGAGGTATATGCAAAAGATGTAAAAGGGGGACAGCTAGGTGGTGCAGTGGATAGAGCACCAGACCTGGAGTCAGGAAGACCTGAGTTCAAATCTGGCCTCAGACACTTGACATTTACTAGCTGTGTAACCCTGGGCAAGTCACTTAACTCTATTGTTTAGCCAAAAAAAAGATGCAAAAGGTAAAGTTGATAGGCCTTGGTGACAAGTTGGATTTGGGGTGTGAGAAAGAATGAAGATTGGAGAATGACATGTAGTATGTGAACGTGGGTGACTACGAGGTATTCTCAAGAGTAATAGTGAAGTTAGGAAAAGTGGAGGGTTTGGGGATAATAAATAATAGGTTTAATTTTGGATATGAATTTAAGATGTCTGTAAACATCTGGTTTGAGATGTTCAATAGGCAATTGGAGATGTTAGACTGGAGGTCAGCTGAGAGGTTAGGGTTGGATAAGTAGATTGGAGAATCATCAGCATAGAGATGATAATTGAATTCATGAGAGCATATGAGATCATCAAGTGAAATAATATATGGAGAAGGGAAAAGAGAAGAGGAACAAGTACAGAGACCAATGAGACACACATGATTAGCAGTGTGACTGGATGACATCCTGCATTGGGCTAAGCTTATGCTTTATGATTTTGCAAGATTCAATTTTTATTATTTTGTGATTGTTGTTCTTTCTGTTTATATTGCTATAGTCATTTTGCATATTGTTTTTCTTGTTCTTTTTACTTCGCTTTCATCAGTTCACATAAGACTTTTCATGCTTCTCTGGATTCATCATATTTGCCATTTCTTGCAGAATCGTAATATTCCATTATATTCATCATAATTTGCTTAACCATTCTTCCAATCAAAGGGCAGTTTTTTTCTCTTTAGCTCTTTACTATCACAAAAAGTACTTCATAAATAGTTTGATGTATATAGAGCCTTTCTTTCTCCCAATGACATCCTTGGGGTATATGCCTAGCAATGAAATCTCTAATTTAAAGGATATAGATGTTTTAGTCATTTTCTTTGCATAGTTTCAAATTGCTTTTCAGAATTGTTGTACCAATTCAGCTCCACTAACAATGCATTAGTGGGCCTATCTTCTTGCAACCCTGCCGAAGAAAACCATTCCCATCTTTTGTCATCTTTACCAATATTTGCCAGGTGTGAAGTAAAACTTCATAGTGGTTTTGATTTGCATTTCTCTTATTATTAGAGATTTGGAGTATGCTTTTATATGAATTCTTTTGAAATTCTTTTGAAAAGTGTTTACTCATGACCTTTGGCTGCTTATCTATTGGAGAATTTCTTTTTGATCTTACATATTTCTGTTAGTTGTCTATATATCTTGGATATCAAACCCTTATCAGAGATAATTGATTCAAAGAAGTTTTTTCCCAATTGCTTGCTTTTTTTCTTATCCTAGATGAATTAATTTTATTTATGCAAAAGCTTTTCAATTTCACTTAGTGGAAATTATCTGTTTTATCTTTTATAATTGTCTCTATTCGTTCTTAAGAAATCATCCCCTACCAATTACCATGAAAGTGTTATGAGTCTTCTAACTTTTTAAACTATGATCTTTCATATCCATATCATCTTTCAATTCACTTTGAATTTAGAATACATTATAGAATAACTCCTCCCAGACTTTGTCCCAGTTTTCCCAACATAAAATGAGTTCTTTCCTAAATAATTTATGTTTTGTAGTTTATCCAATACTAGATTACTGAATTCATTTATTTCTGGTAATTAATTACTTTTAAACTAGATAAAAGACTAAGGATTCCAGGCTAAAGTGTAATAAATAGGCAATCAGACTGAGAAAAATTGACCAATTGTTACTTCACCAGGAAAGTACCGAGCATATGGGAAGAAGGTGGAGCCACTTTCAAACAAAGTTTCCCTTCCAAGAATTATTTTAATCCTTTCAAGTATCTGTGATTTCACCAGTGCAGGTCCTCCCTCCCACACCTTAGTCATCAACCAACTTGCAGGTTGCTGTGACCAGAAGAATTCATTACTTGATGGCCAGACTTCTGTGGATGAGCCCATCAATCCTCAATGGGCTGGTCCTCAGCTACAAAGATGTATGGTCAGTCACTTAGACCCATCCTTAAAGCCTTGTTTACTTGGTAAGACCTGTCAAACCTTGCCCCACACAGTCATAGCCTTTGAATATCCAGAGTCTCTTTCACACTGCAATGGGGCATTGTAGTGAAAATATATTTGATTAACTCAATAAGATAATAGGAATAAGTCTGTCAACTTAGTATATCTGACTATTTCATTTTAAGTCTCCATTTTGTGATTTAAATGTTTTAGAAAACTATTTTTTATAAGTTGTATTTCAAAAATAATATAATCACTTGTGTGATACATAATAAACACTTGTATGTTCTTAAACAACTGATAAAAATATGTGGATCCTCTTACAGAACAGACCACCAAGAAAAAAATATAAACAAATCAATAGTAATTTAGAAGTAAAACATCAATCCAATTATATGGGTAAACAACTTAGGAACACCCATAGCTATAAGGATAAAAGTATAAAAAACCCACCTGGGGCCCTAGCCCTTAGCCTCTTCCTAGGTTGTGGCTAGGATTGCCTTATGCATTCCCCACACTTGAGACTCAAGCAGCTGGAGTTGACTTGAGGGCAGTGCTGACTGACAGAGACTTGCCAGATGACTGGCCACCTAAGAAGGAGACACATGTCCTCTGTCTGGGCAGAGAGAGGATTTTGTCTTGAGTCCAGTATAAATGAAGTTTATCAGAACATCTAAGAATTGGGTGGGTGGTTTGCTCTTAGAGACAGGTATTATTTGCACACTGTGAGAAGGATAAATCTAATCGATGTTTCCATTAACTAGTTAGTTAGCATAAAAATGGTAAATTGGCTATACACCTGCACCTTGCATTACAGGCATGAACAAACATCTTTAGTGGAGATGGAGGGCTAAGAGGAGAAATAATTACTAAAACAGTTGAGACAATATAACACGAAGCAACTGGCCTGAACATGGCAAACATACTTACTTTTCTTCATCAATAGGTAACATTCCTGTTTGTTTCTAAGTGACCTCTTTGCTTACATTTTCATCCAAAGTTTCCCTGTCTCAGTATTACTGCCCATGCTTTATCTTTGTCTTTTGACTGGTACTCTTTCAATTGTAGTACCCTTTTCCTGAAGAGATTTTACATTCTTATCAGTCTCTTCTCCTATGGCTCTAAAGTCATGCCCTTCAGGGAGAAACCAGTTCTCCACCAAGACATTGTAGTTCCATGTCAATTCTGTGACTATCTTGAGCAAAACTTATCAGATTATAAGTTCTTTGAGTTTATTAGGTCTATTCTTTAATAATAATAATTCTCTAATAATCTTGAGGGATCAATATCAGGATGTGCAACCTGCAGACAAGAGTTGACAACTCTTCCTTGACTATAATGCAAAGGCTGGTCTAGATGATATCAGAGCTTCTAGACCTTCTAGCTCTATCTCTGATCTTAAACGTCAGAAAATGGAATTCAAACCTAAGTCCAGCATATTTTTCCCCTTATGCCATTCTGTTTGTAAAGACTGACAATTCTTTTGGCAATTTTTAAAATAAGGAGCCATGGGCCAGTGCCACTGAGTTTGATAAGCATGCTCTTTATGATGATTACTGAACAGCCTCTAATGCTGTTGTGTTCATATAGCAGTCAATAGATATTGTAGGGAGGAGGCCCTTGGGTCATTAAAGCTAGAGTATTAGTTTTTTAACACAAGAATTAGATTCACCTTAAATAGGTTTCATTAAAACTGAAGTTTCAAAGCATTTGTTACTACCATCTTAGTAGGTTTCAATCCAAAAGCCTGCCAACTATCCAAGGAGTATCCTGAACCTGTCCTTGTGTTAATACAGTTCCTACTTGTGGATAGGATCACTCAATCCAAACAGGGTCTCTGACTACCACCTGTTCCTCAAGACTGTGCAACCATCACTTCAATGACTATACCCTAGCCAGTGTGACAGGGCAGCCTGGTGTAGCCATGACGATATCAGATCTGCACAAGGTGAGCAGGTATCTAGGAAAGAGTCTCCACAGGTGAGGTATATTCTGCTGCAAATGCTCCAATAGAAAAACTGTAAAAAACTGTATGTAGATTTCTCTGTGAATTCCCACATTGGAGCTTAGTTTGTGGTGGGCTAATTCATAAGGTTAGTCAAATTTGTTAGGAGATGATCCTATGGTGGCACTATGCAATATTGTGCTAGACATGGTAACTAGCAAATAGTAGGCATTCAATAAATATTATTGATTAATTGATTGACCTAGAAAGAACATAGGACCTTTTTTTGTAATATCTTATTAAGATGAGATCCCACTAATGGTATAAATACTCAGGTATGTTAATAGTGCTCCAATCTTTTTTCCTATTTATCTTGAAGGACCTTTAAAAACTCAAGAATTTTATATTAAGCTGTTCATTACCTCCTGCATCTGAGATTTTGGAAGCTTAAGAAAAATTTAGGAAGGATTAGGAACCTGCCATAAATCAATAATTAGGCATCTTCACAGGCTGGAATGTCATTTGCCATTCTGGGCTCCTCCTCTTGGCTTTTCCAACTTCAATTAATCTAACTAGAGAATCCTAAACTGACATTAAGTTGGGGTGGGAATCATCCTCCCCATCTTACTATGCAACCCAGCAATGAAAGGATGACATTCAACAGTTGTTATTGATTGAACACCTTTGTTATATGGGTTCCTATTCCTTGTGGTACAGCAACAATAGCAACAACAACAAATAACAAGAAGCAACAAGTGAAGGAAATAAGCTCAGAATTCTAACAACTAACACCTAAGGCAGAGATTCTTAACCTGGGGCCTGTGAACCCCCAAGAAGTCTATGGATAGATTTCAGGCATTCTGTGAACTTAGATAGGAAAAAAAGAACCTACACATCTTTATTTCAATGTAATTATTTTTCTTTGTAAACCTATATACTTTATCTTATGCATTTAAAATTTTTTTTTCTGAGAAGGGGTCATAGGCTCCACCAGACTGCCAAAGAGGTCTCATCTGAGACCTCACTGGAGCAAACAACAGCAATGCTGACCAGACTACTAAAAGATATATCATCATATGCAGGGATATTCTCATCTGTGAGCTGTGTGTGACTTAGAGATGAAGATTGAACCAAATTATTCTCAGGGACCATCAGTGGCCATTCTGCCTTAGTTTGACAGAAAAACAGAGACTATACTTTTTGGGGTCTGGAGTTTGGAAGGAGAAATAAAATGGATGGTTCAGAGAGGATAATTCACCTTGAGTTATCCTAGCCTCAGTGATTACTGTACTCAGGAATTTGTCTCCATCACTTTTACAAAGAGGCCCTACTCTGGATCAGCCATAAATTGAGGGCAAGGGACATCAAGATGAATACTTCTTGATTCTTCATATTGAATCTCTGAGAAAGGGAAGATATTCTGATGTTCATTTAAAATGGACAGAGAAGGGAAAAAATTGGACCCAGCCCATGGGATTAAAAAAATCAACAACACCTCTGTGCCTAGGGCATAGGCAGGGGTGGAATCTCACACATCAATCTATAGTGACTTGTGGAAACTCTGGTCAGGCAAAGGGGATATGGGCCACACACAATTCTGCCTCACTGCTTCCTGCCCATTATTGTACAGATCACAGGCCCTTTCTTATGTCTGCAAAGGTGTCAATGTGCCCTCTTAGAGAAAAGAAAAGGCAGAAAATGATCTCAACAAGCTTCTAGAACTAGAACAAACTATTGTCAGTCTTGACAAACAGAATGGCATAATGAGAAAAAAGAATATGCTGGACTTAGGTTTGAATTCCAGTTTCTGACATTCAAGATCAGAGATAGAGCTAGAAGGGATATCATCTAGAGCAACCTTTGCATTTTACAAATGAAGGAAATGTTGAGGGAGATGAAGGGACTTGCCCAAGGTTCCATAGGTGAGACTTTGACTCCAAATCCAGCAGTATTTGCCTGTCATGGTGCTGTATGACCATGGACACAACCTCCATGAGACTGCCAGCTGTAAATTGGACATTTATTATGTGACCCTGTGTGACTCTGGGAGAGATTTAGTCACTTAATCTCTTCCAGCCTCAGTCTCCTCACTATAAAATAGAGATAATAATAGCACCTCCCCTGGCGTGATTTGAAGAACATGATATAACATTATATAAAGCACTATGTAAATGTTTATTATTATTATCATTATTATTAGCAACTAAAAGGACCACAAAACTAATTTTCATATATCCTTTTTTGTTTTGTTTTTATTGCTCCCTTTTTTACATCGCCATAATTTCCCTTGATATCTCTGCCCCTCCCAGAGAACCATGCCATTTGAAAAATATATTTTAAAGACAATTTTTACTTTTTTTCAGTAGATATTATTTTATTTTTTCCAATTACATATAAAGACAATTTTTAGCATCCATATTTTATATAAAATTTTGAGTTCCAAATTTTCTCCCTTTCTCCCACCCCCCTCCCTAAAGAGGTAAACAATTTGATATAGGTTACATATGTACAATCATGTAAAACATATATCCATATTAATCATGTTGTAAAATAAGAAATAGAACAAAAGAAAAAACATAAAAATGTGAAAATAGTATGCTTTGATCTGTATTCAGGCTCCATCAATTCTTTTCTTTTTCTGGAGGTGGATAGAATTTTCCATCATGAGTCTTTTGGACTTGTTTTGGATCATTGTATTGCTGAGAAGAGCTAAGTCTATCATAGTTGATCATTACACAATATTACTGTTACTGCATACAACATTCTCCTGGTTCTGCTCACTTCACTCAGCCTCAATTCATGTAAGTCTTTCCAGGTTTTTCTGAAATCCCCCTGCTCATAATTTGTTATGGAACAATAGTATTCCATTACATTCATATACCACAACTTGTTTAACCATTCCACATTTGTTGGGCAACTCCTCAATTTCCAATTTTTTGCCAGCCCCAAAAGAGCTGCTATAAATATTTTTGCGCATGGAGGTCCTTTTGCCTTTTTTATGATCCCTTTGGGATATAGACCTAATAGTGGTATTGCTGGACCAAAGGGTATGTACAATTTGATTGCCCTTTGGGCATAATTCCAAATTGTTCTCCAGAATAGTTGGATCAGTTCACAACTACACCAACAATGCATTAGTGTTCCAATTTTCCCACATCTTCTAAGGTATTCATCATTTGCCTATTAGCCTATCTGGTAGGTGTGAGGTGGTACCTCAGAGTTGTTTTAATTTGCATTTCTCTATTCCATAGTGATTTAGATCATTTTTTTATATGACTATAGATAGCTTTCATTTCTTTGTCTGAAAGCTGTCTGTTCATATCCGTTGACCATTTATCAATTGGGGAATAACTTGAATTCTTATAAATTTGACTCAGTTCTCTATATATTTGAGAAATGAGGCCTTTATCAGAGATACTTACTGTAAAGATTGTTTCCCAGCTCTCTGCTTTCCATCTTTTTTTTTTTTTTAGGCAATTGGGGTTAAGTGACTTGCCCAGGGTCACATAGCTAGTAAGTGTCAAGTGTTTGGTCTGAGGTTGGATTTGAGCTCAGGTCCTCCTGACTTCAGGGTCGATGCTCTATCCACTGCACCACCTAGCTGCCCCTCTGCTTTCCATCTAATGTTGCTTGAATTGATTTTGTTTGTGTAAAAATTTAAATTTAATATAATCAAAACTATCCATTTTATATCTAATGCTTTCTTTATCTTGTTTGATCATAAATTCTTCCCTTCTCCATTGATTTGACAGGTAAACTATTCCTTGCTCTCTTAATTTGCTTATGATTTCACCTTTTATATCTAAATAATGTACCCATTTTAACCTTATCTTGTAATATAGTGGAAGATGTTGGTCTGTACCTACTTCCTGCCATACTGTTTTCCAGTTTTCCTAGCAGTTTTTGTCAAATGGTGAGGTTTTTGTCCCAGAAGCTGGGGTTTTGGAGTTTATCAAACCCTAGATTACTACGGTCATTTACTGTGTCTTTTGTACCTAATCTATTCCATTGATCTACAGCTCCATTTCTTAGCCAGTACCAAATAGTTTTGATGATTGCCATTTATAATATAGTTTGAGATTTGGCACAGATAGGCCACCTTCCTTTGCATTTATTTTCATTAATTCCCTTGATATTCTTGACCTTTTGTTCTTCCAGAAGAATTTTGTTTTAATTTTTTCTAGCTCTACGAAATAACTTTTTTGGTAGTTTGATTGGTATGACACTGAATAAGTAAATCAATTTAGGTAGAATTATCTTTTTTTGTTACATTAACTCGGCCTACCCATGAGCAATTGATATCTTTCTAATTGTTCAAATGGGACTTTATTTGTTTGAAAAGTGTTTTGTAATTGTATTCATAGAGTTTCTGGTTTTGTCTCAGCAGGCAGACTCCCTGGCATTTTATATTGTCTACAATTATTTTAAATGGAATTTCTCTTTTTATCTCTTGCTACTGGACTTTGTTGGTAATGTATAGAAATGCTGATGATTTATGTGGATTTATTTTATATTCTGCAACTTTGCTGAAGTTGTGAATTATTTCAAGTAGTTTTTTAGTTGCTTCTCTAGGATGTTCTAAGTACACCATCATGTCACATTCAAAGGATGATAATTTTGTTTCCTCATTGCCTATTCTAATTCCTTCAATTTCTTTTTCTTCTCATTGTTAAAGCTAACATTTCTAGTATGATATTGAATAACAGTGATGATAATGGGCATCCCTGTTTCACCCTTGATCTTATTGAGAAAGCATCTAGCTTATCCCCATCACAGATAATGCTTGCTGATGGTTTTAGATAGATATTACTTAACATTTTAAGGAAAGCTCCATTTATTCCTATGCTCTCTAGTGTTTTTAATAGGAATAGGTGCTATCTTTTGTCACAAGCTTTTTCTACATCTATTCAGGTAATCAGATTTCTTTTAGTTTTGTTATTGGGTGGTCAATTATTCTGATAGTTTTCCTAATATTGAGACAGCCCTGCATTCCTGGTATAAATCCCCTCTGGTCAGAGTGTATGATCCTAGTGATTTATTGTTTTAATCTCCTTGCTAGCATTTAATTTAAAAATTTTCCATCAATATTCATTAGGGAAATTGGTCTATAAGTTTCTTTGTCTGGTTTGGCTCTTCCTGGTTTAAGTATCAGCACAATATTTGTGTCATAAAAGGAATTTGATAAGATTCCTTCTTTGCCCATTTGCCCAAACAGTTATATAATATTGGAATTAATTATTCTTTAAATGTTGGTAGAATTTATTTGTAAATCCATCTGGCCCTGGGGATTTTTTTAGGGAATTCATTGATGGCTTGTTCAATTTCTTTTTCTAAGATTGGGTTACATAAGTATTCTATTTCCTCTTCTGTTAATTTGGGCAATTTATATTTTCATAAATATCATCCATTTCACTTACATTGTCAGATTTATTGGAATACAATAGTTCTTAATTATTGCTTTAATTTCTTCATCAATGGTGGTAAGTTCACCCTTTTCATTTTTGATATTAATAATTTAGTTTTATTCTTTCTTTTTTAAAAACAAATTAACCATTGGTTTATCTATTTTATTGCTTTTTCATAAAACCTCTTAGTTATATTTATTAATTCAGTGGTTTTTCTAATTTTAATTTTATTAATCTCTCCTTTGACTTTCAGGATTTCCAATTTACGTTTAATTGGGGATTTTTAATTTGTTCTTTTTTCTAGTTTTTTTTTAGTTGCATGTCCAATTAGTTGATCTGCTTTTTCTCTATTTTATTGATGTAAGCATTTAGAGATACAAATTTTCCTCCAAGTACTGCTTTGGCAGCATCCCATAAATTTTGATATGTTATCTCATTATTGTCATTGTCTTTGATGAAATTATAGATTGTTTCTATGATTTGTTATTTGATCCATTCATTCTTTAGGATAAATTATTTACTTTCCAAATAATTTTAATCTATCTTTCCATAACCCTTTATTTAATGTAATTTTATTGCATCATGATCTGAAAAGAATGCACTTAATATTTCTGCCTTTCTGCATTTGATTATGAGGTTTCAATGCTCTAATACCTAGTCAATTTTTGTGTATGTGCCATATACCACTGAAAAAAAGTTATATTCTTTTCTATACCCACTTAATTTTCTCCAGAGATCTATCATATCTAACTTTTCTAAAATTCTATTCACCTCCTTAATTTCTTTCTTGTTTATTTTGTGGCTAGATTTATATAGTTCTGAGAGGGGGAAGTTGAGGTCCCCTAATAGTATAATTTTACTGTCTATTTCCTCCTGGAAATCATTTAACTTCTCCTTTAGAAATTTGAGTGCTACGCCATTCAGTGCATACATGTTTAGTACTGATGTTACTTCTTTGTCTATGATACCTTTTATTAAGATGTAGTTTCTTTCCTTGTCTCTTTTAATGAGATCTCTTCTTCCTTTTGCTTTGTCTGAGATCATGATTGCTATCCCTACTTTTTTTTACTCCAGTAAAGTGTAATAGATTATGCTCTAGCCCTTTATTTTTACTCTGTGTGTGTCTCTCTACTTCAAATGTGTTTCCTGTAAACAATATATTGTAGGATTCTGGTTTTTAATCCATTCTGCTATCTATTTCTGTTTTATGGTAGAGTCCATCCCAATCTCATTCACAGTTATGATTATTGACTGTCCATTTCCCTCTATCCTATTTTTCCCCTTTTTATACTTTTCTCTCTCTTTCTCCTTTCATCCTGTCCCTCCTCGCCAGTGTTTTGCTCCTCCCCATTGCCTCCCTCAATCTATTCCCTTTTCTATCACTCTCTCTTCTTTTTTGCCACCTTCCCCTCTTACTTCCCTAAAGGATAAGATGGATTTCTATATCCAATCAAGTGTGTACATTATTCCCTCTTTGAGTCAAGTCCAATGAGAGTAAGTTTCAAACAATGCTCATCTTCCCCTTCTTTCTCTCTACTGTAATGGGTCTTTTGTGCTTTTTCATGTGATATAATCTACCTCATTCTGCCTCTCCTTTCCCTCTTCTCCCAGTGCAATCCTCTTTTTCACCCCTTAATTTCTTCATATTATCCCATCAAAGTCAACTTATACCACATATTCTATGTATATTCCTAACTGCTATAATAGAGATACAGTTCTTAAGAGTTACAAATGTCATCTTCCCATGTAGAAATGTAAACAGTTTAATCTGATTGAATAACTTATGGGTTTTTTTTTCTTTCCTGTTTACCTTATGATTCTTGAATTTGAAAATCAAAATTTCTGTTCAGTTTTTCATCAGGAATGTTTAAAAGTCCCCTATTTCATTGAATCTTCACTTTTTTCTCTGAAAGATTATGCTCAGTTTTGCTGGGTAGTTGATTCTTGGTTGTAATCCAAGCTCCTTTGCCTTCTGGAATATCGTATTTTGAGCCTTCTGATCCTTTAGTGTACAAACCATTAAATACTGTGTAATTCTAACTATTACTCCTTCATATTTGAGGAGATATATCTCACTCCTTGCAGCATTTTCTCCTTGACCTAAGAATTCAAGAATTTTGCTGTAATGTTCCTGGGAGTTTTATTTTGGGATCTCATTCAGGAAGTGGTTGGTGGGTTCTTCGCAATTAGCATTTTACCTTCTGGTTCTAGGATATCAGAGCAGTTTTCTTTGATAATTTCTTGAAAGATGCTGTCCAGGCTCTTTTTTTTTTTTATCATGATAGTCCAATTTTATCAGATAGTCCAATAATTCTTTTTTTTCATTTTTTAAAAAAAATTTATTACAGATTTAACATTCAACAAACAATATGGAATTGAATAGCAAAGCAAACCATAAAACCATAACTGTACATTTTTAAAAAACAGACTTTCCAAAATAATTTGCTTTCTCCTTCTGATCTTTGTACTTAAAGTTTTGTTGTCTTTGTGCAAGCTGCACGTTTACAGAGCAGCATGGAGTTGGAACAGAGAAGAGATTACAGTTCTATGTCATACAAGTCTGAAACATACTACTCTTCTAGAGAGACTTTGTACTTGGGACCTGAACCACATTCCCACTCCACAAATCTGGTATCACTAAATAGTGTGACTAAGAGATTCAGATTATAGTCTTGTCATAGCTGCAAACTGTGTGACTATTGGACAAATCATCACATCTCTATCTCAACCTCCTCTCAACACATGCTCTATTAATTTGCCTCACAAAACTGTTGGGTATGTGCACATTTCTGAAACCCAGCACTTCCTATGGGGCTGTCATAGTCCCCAGAATTTTGAAGTTCTTGAGTTGTTTTGGTTCAGCATACAGTCACTTTTTCTTGTATGTCTCTAATCCCAGAAATTGGTTTATCAAAAACAATTATAAGGAAGAATCATGGACCACACTTTCCACCTGAGTTTCAACTGATCCTCAAAGCCCTAAGCTAGTTCTCACTCTAAGTTAAAATTAACATAAAGTTCTAGAGAGCAAGGCTTCTCGTCTATGGATGAGAGACATACTGATGGAATTATAGTCAGGTGAAATCAAATTGTAACCAAACCAGAAGCTGAACTTGAAAGGTCTAAGTCAAACCTTGCAGGTTTTCTGCAGAGTAAAAATAGCCTGCACAAAAATGTTTTGCTTTGAATACCTGCCATGATCACTCCACAGATTTCTTTGAAAGGACATGACATATAGGCATACACTGAAAAATAACACCAATGATAGACCACATTCAGTTTAATATTAGCTAGATTTAGGAGAAGATTCAGCCTATATTCAAATCAATATGGTAGTTCTCTTTGAAGAAGAGCTAAGAGACCAATAATCATCTCAGAAAGGGTGTCTGCCAACCTTTCTCTTCCAAAACACTCACTCAACAAGTGAAAGTGCCTGTTTTATTTACATTCACAATGAAAAAGCTCATAAACTCAAGTGAAGCTAAACACTGCCTTCATTTGGCATTGCCTCCATTCTTTCAAATCCAGAACTAAGGCCCATATAGACACCACCACCCACCCTCACCAAATGACTACACAACACAAGACTATTACAGTATTTTACTATCATCTGGATACATAAGGGTCTAATGCCCTGTCACCAAAACAGAAGTTCAAAAGCAGTGCTTGATAACTCTGTTAACTTGAGATACCTGGGCAAAGAGCATATCAGGATGGAAATTTAACTGAGAGATTTCCAAAACAGACCTGCCCTGGCACTGAACCTGAGAACTGAGAGATGTATGCAGGGGCTTTCTTGGAAGGTTGGCTATATCTTGGTGAGCAGCTCAAGGAGGATGAGCAATGACCCTCTGGCCCTAGGTCTGGGTCATACCTCTCACTATCCCAAAAAAAAGGCCTGACTTAAGCAGGGTCTTTGTTCTACTAACTCTGTATCCCCCCCCTCCAGGGCTGCTCCCTGTTTTCTTCCTTCCCTGCTTTGCCTTCTTGGTGGCCTTGGGGAAGGACAGAGAACTATTTGTTTTCTTTGGAAAATACTGTCTTTTCCAATTCTGCCCTGTCCACTAGTCACTTGGTCTCTTGCTCTTGTTTATAAAGTATTTCCCCACTCTCTCTTCCCTGGCTAGCACAGCAAGACCTTTGGAGTTCTGGGCGAAGGCAAAACCCACTTCAGTAGAGCCTACAATATCCAACTGGGGCAGAGGCAGTTTCTGGTCTTGGCTACTGAACACAGCTGGTCTTGCCTCTCTGCAACAGTCAGATATCTCTTTGGGAGATGGAGTGGGGCAGATGAGCTCCTGAGGTTCCTTAGTGACTGAAGCAGCTGCAGTTTTAGGACACTGGGCACACTCATCCCCGGGGACCAGTGGAGGAGGATCCAACCACATCACATCTCTTTTCTGTTCCTTCTTTCTCTGACTTGCTGTACCAGGTGAAGGTCTTCCCAGCCCACCATCATTTGCCTTTCCTGACTTTGAAGTGAAAAATGAAATCTGCCTGGCACCCACATATTGAGCTCTTCTTTGAGTAAAACCAACAATAGTTTCCCTCTCACCTCAAGCTGGAAGCAGCATTCTGGTGATGGGGGATAATCTAGTCTGCACTTTCCAGTTCTTCAGAGCCTCCACATCCAGCCACAGGCCTCAGCCTTAGTGGGACCTCTTCTCCTCATGGTCACTTACCGCTGGCCATCCTGGCCAGGCCAGGCCTCATCCCCACATAGACCTTCCCCATGAGGCTGAAGCCACAGCTGCACACCAACAGCCATTTGCATCTCATGCCAGCATGGTGGGCAGGCCAATAATTCTTAAATTATCTCCCCTGGATCTATTTTCCAGGTCAGTTGTTTTTCCAATAAGGTATTTTACTTTTTCATTATTTTGATTTTGTTTGAATGATTCTTGATGTATCATAGACCCTTTAGCTTCTACTTGCCCAGTTTTAATTTTTAAGGAATTCTTTTCTTCAAGTTAGCTTTTCTACTTTCTTTTCCATTTGGCCAATTTTACTTTTTAAGTTGTTTTCTTCAGTCAATTTTTGTGCTTCCTTTTCTAAGTTGTTGACTCTTTTCTTTGATTCTCTAGTATAACTTTCATTTCTTTTCCCAATTTTTCTTCTACCTTTCTTATTTAATTTTTTTTGCAAGGCAATTGAGGTTAAGTGACTTGCCCAGGGTCACACAGCAAGTAAGTGTCAAGTATCTGAGGCTAGATTTGAACTCAGGTCCTCCTGACTCAGGGCTGATTCTCTAGTTACTGTGCCATGTAGCTGCCCCCTTATTTAATTTTTAAAATCCTTTTTGAGCTCTTCCAGGATGACTTTTAGGTCTTCAGATCAATTCATATTTCTCTTTGAGGCTTCAGATATAGACATTTTGACATTGTTGTCCTCTTTTGCCTTCTATGGTTAGAGTTTTTTTTGTTTTTGCTCATTTTCCAGCCTATTTAGTGACTTTTAAAGTTGAGCTCCATTCAGGGGGCACTGTCCCAAGCTTCTTGTGCCGGGGCCAGAGTTTGGTCATTAGCTTGCTTTGGTGTTTGCCTATTGAGCTGGGAGCTGCTGGCCTGCCTGTTGCACAGGGCACTTACTGCCTTGCAAGGGTACCACCTATGCTGGGCTTCACTCCCCTTTTACCCAAGTGAGACAAACCTTCCTTCTGAATTATCTTGGGATGGAAAGTTGTTTCACCCCATCCTCTTGTGGATGCTGTCACTCCAGAATTCATTTTGAGACTTGATTTAAAGTTATTCTGAGGGAAACTAGGGAGAGCTCAGACAACTTTCAGGCTTTTCTCTAACATCTTGGCTTCACCTCTAAAGGCAATTTTTGAAAAAGAAGGGGAAAAATTCAGTATAATTTATCAATACATAAAAAATTCTGAAATATGTGCAATATACAATGTGTGTGGATCTACCACAAAGAGGTGGACAGATCTTCTCATATCCATTCTTTGAAGTCATACTTGTTCAACATTGGCTTTTCATTTCTAGTAGTTGTCCTTTCCATTTACATTGTTGTATTTATTGTTTATATTATTTTCTTGGCTCTACTTACTTCACTCTGCATCAATCTGTGTAAATATTTCTAAGCTTCTCTGTGTTCATCACATTCATCATATCTTAGAATGTAATAATATCCCATTATATTTGTGGGCTATAATTTGTTTAGCCATCTCCCAACTAATGTATACTGTTTGCAATTTTTTGCTCTAACACAAGTACTGCTTTAAAAATTTTGGCATATGTGAAGAGATTCTTATCAATATCCTCCTTATAGTACAAATCTAAAGTGGAATCTCTGGTTCAAAAGGTAAGAATGTTTTATCAATTTTATTTGCATAATTCCAAATTATTTTTTATAAAATGATTTTCCAGATTCATAGCTCCACCAATAATTGCTAGTGTACCCATGTTCCTACAACCCCTCTCACAATGATATTCACATTTTTTCATCTTTGCCAATTTACAATTTTTTATTATTATTAATGATTTGGAGTATTCTTTCCTATGTATGGTAATAGTTTGCAGTTCTTCCTTGGAGAACTGATAGTTTTTGTTCATATATAATAATTGTTTATATATCTTGGATGCCAAACCCCTCATCAGAAAAAATTTCCCATTTGATCACTTCCCTTCTTATCTTAGGTGCTTTAATTTTGTTTGTGCAGAAGCTTTTCAGTTTCATATAATCAAAAGTTATCTATATTATATTTTATAATTGTCTCTACCCCTTTTTGTTTGACTGCATTCTTATCTGTGAGAGATTCATGATCTACTGCTCTTCTAATAGTTTTATAGTCCAATTTTGGATATTGTTTATCCATCTAGAATATATCATAGAATATGTTGTAAGGTATTGGTCTAAGTCAAATTTCTGCCAAACTTATTTCAGGATTTGCCAGCAACCAAATTCAGAGTTATTTTCTAAATAATTTATGTTTTCTGGTTTATCTAATCCTAAATTCCATTGCTTCTGGTTCCCTTTGGTTAGTCTGTTTCATTGATCTACCACTCTGATTTTACATCAACATTATATGATTTTGATGACTTCTGCTTTAAGATACAGTTTGAGGTCTAAAAGTGCTATTCCATTTTCATCCTTACATCTTTTCATTATTTCACTTAATATTCTTGATCTTTTTTTCTGAATAAATATTATTTTATCTAATTCTGTAAAGTATCCCTTTGAAAATTTGATTAAAATAGCATTAAAACTATAAATTCACTTTGGTAGTATTATTTTTATTATATTGGCACAGTCTGTTTCTCTAAGGAGCATTTGACAATTTAATTTATACAAATATTTTGAGTTTTGCAGATTAATCACCAGATATTTTGTATATTTTCTAGTTCTTTGGAGTGGGTTTTCCCTGTCTTTTATTACATCTTGGATTTTATTATTATAATATTGAAATTCTATTGAGTTTTGAGGGTTTATTTGTAGCCTGCAATTTTGCTAAAACTTTTTATTATCTCAATTAGTACTTTTGCTGATTCCCTAGGTTTCTAAGTGAGCCAAAATATCATTAGCAAATAGTTTTATTTCCTTTTTATATATTTTATGTCTTTAATTTCTTTTTCTTGCCTTATTGTTATTATTAGTATTTCTAAACTTTATCCAATAATAATGGGGAGAGTGGACACCCTTGCTTTACTTCAATATTTATTGGGAAAGGTTCTGGTGAACAATACAACAAACTTTTATTAAATGCCTTCTATGTGCCAGGCACTGTGTTAAAAGCTGAAGGTAAAAATAAACAAATTTTAATTAAGCTAAATAAGTTAATTAAAAGAAATGCAGTCTCTACCCTCAGGTGTTGTTCTTCCTTTGTTTTTGAAGACCAATGACATCTTGAAGGTGATGTCTTAACTTGCCCATGAATTGGATTTAAGTGAGGCAAAGCTATGCAAAGTCATTAGCCTCACTATCTCCTCCAGAGTCATAGAAGTCCAGTGGCAAAACTAAATTTAAGATGACTGGAGATGGCCCTGTCCAGGAATGCAGTGAATGACTTTGGCCTTTCTAAATTATTGTTTTTCCCAGGTCTCAATTTGTAGGAGGCAGTGACCATTCAATGACCAAGGGCTGGGTGGTTGTTATTGTTGTTTGTCCTTAGTTTTTGAGTACCTTGACATCAAGAAGGTGATGTCATGACTTGCAATGGCTGGGTAACAATTGAGACAAAAGACAGCCTAATTTACCATCACAAAATAATCAGTCTGGAAGAGGAAGCCTCTCTGAGTTTCTGGCCTGAACAGAAAACAATTGCTATTTACACTCACTGTAAGATATCACAATTAAACAATGAGCCACAGAGTCTGAGGGTTATTATTGGCCATTCAATGAAAGCCAGAGTGATTTGGATTTAAAGGTATAGTCTAACCTGGATTCAGGAAGACCTGGACTCAAATCCAGCCACTGACACTGACTAGCTGTGTGACCCCAAGCAAATCATGAAGATGAAATCATCCTGATTAAAAATCACTATCTATTATCCTGTAATAAATCTAGGATTTCGGTGTTAAACACATAGAAGAGCAGGAATTTTTAACCTAAGGTTCCTCGAACTTAATTCAACATAATTGGTTTACCTTGTAATCCTATTTTATTTTATGCATTTAAAAACATTATTCTGTGAAGGAGTCTAATAGGATTCACTAGATTGTCTTCCTCAATACTGTGAGCTCCTTGAAAGCAAGGATCAGGATTTTATTTTATTTTTTGTCTTTTTTTTTATCCCCAGCACTCATCACAGTACTCGAAATAGTAGATACTTAATAAATGTTTGTTGATTTGACTTGACAACATAAAAAAGGTAAAGAAAAGCTGCACTAGAGGCTCTTGATAGAGTAATACAAATACTTCAATATTTCAGAAATCACTAATTTGATTAGTATTGATATTCTATCCACTATGCAGATTGTATTGGCTATGGCTTAGTAAATGGTCTTGGAGAGTTGCTGGAACCATACAGTGTCTTGAGATCAATCCAGGGATTAGACTCTCTGGACTTAGGCTAGTTTCAGATAGCAGGCAAACAGTCCATCACAATCACTTAAAGTCTTATTCAGCTTGGTAAGACCTGCTAAAAATTTTATTCTGTGGGCTGCCTTTGAAAACATAGAGTGATTTCCATGCTGCCATGAGACCTGTGATGATGATTCCAATTTTGATAGTTTCTGTTGTTGTTTTAATGGGGATCTTAGTGATGGATGAAAATAGGCTTTTGTATTATTGATGTTAATGGATACAAGCATAAAAGTATTGGTGAATAACACAGCTTCAGTAATGAATATTTACATGGTGACATATTCTACTGTTATGACAGTTTGTAGTGGTAATAAATAGATCTATCAGTAACAACTTTGGGTATAGTGTCAAGAAGAGGAAATGTGGATGGTCATAGCTCATTATTGATGGCTTATTTTGTAACTAGGCTAGTTCCTATGATGGTGATATCTATAAGAAAAGTAACAGTAGCAGAGATGTTGGTGACCATAAAGGTAAGGAAATAGTTTTATATGTTGGTCATTAGTGAAGAGGTCATTAGTGAAGAAATAGTAGCAGTAGTAATAGAAGTTATTATATTAGGGATGCTATGATAAAAATGTGTTATGAATTTATTTGTGACTATGGCAGCTATGAGAGTTCTTATGATGGAATAAGGAATAATTGTGATGGTGGTGATACCTGTTATGGGGTCTTCTGAAGTAGAAAGAAGAGAAGTGGCTGTGATGGTGATGGTGTCTGTGGTGCCCACAAAGATAGGCTAAGTAACAGTGTGTGGGGGGGTTAGTATTGCAGTATTTTAAGAGGGGATATCAGGAGCAGATGTTGCAATGGTGGAAGCTGATGTGATGGCCAGCAAGAAAGACTAAAGTGTAGTGGTTGAGATGGTAATGGCTGTTGTGGTTGCCCCAGACGTGCTCTCAGGAGCAATATTTGTGATAGTGTTGGCTATTGTGGTGACCTCTGAGGTGGTCTCAGGAACAGTAGTTGTGATGGTAGTAGCTGTTGTGGTTGTCTCAGAGTGGTATCAGCAGCAGTGGTAATGACAGTTGTGGTGGCATCTGAGGTGGTCTCAGGAACAGTCACTGGGATGGTGGTAGCTGTTGTGGTGGTCTCTGAAGTGGTCTCAGAAACCATAGTGGTGGTGGTAGCTATTGTGGCCTCAGAGGTGGTATCAGCACCAGTGGTCATGACAGTTGTGGTGGCATCTGAGGTGGTCTCAGGAAAAGTGGTTAGGATGGTGGTGGCTATTGTGGTTGCCTCAGAGGTGGTATCAGGAATAGTCATTGGGATGGTGGTGGCCTCTGAAGTGGTCTCAGAAACAGTAGTTGTGGTGGTGGTAACTGTTGTGGCCTCAGAGGTGGTATCAGCAGCAGTGGTAATGACAGTTGTGGTGGCATCTGAGGTGGTCTTAGGAACAGTT
>NW_020954569.1:73691978-73710304 GCF_900497805.2 Vombatus ursinus | reverse complement strand
AGCTGTTGTGGTTGCCTCAGAGGTGGTATCAGCAGCAGTGGTCATGACAGTTGTGGTGGCATCTGAGGTGGTCTCAACAGAAGTAGTTGGGATGGTGGTGGCTATTGTAGTGGCTTCTGAAGTGGTCTTAGAAATAGTAGTTGTGGTTGTAGCTGTTGTGGCCTCAGAGGTGGTATCAGCAGCTGTGGTAATGACAGTTGTGGTGACATTTGAGGTGGCCTCAGGAACAATCATTGGGATGGTGGTAGCTATTGTGGTTGCCTCAGAGGTGGTATCAGCAGCAGTGGTCATTTCAGTTGTGGTGGCATCTGAGGTGGTCTCAGGAGAAGTGGTTGGGATAGTGGTGGCTATTGTGGTTGCCTCAGAGGTGGTCTCAGGAATAGTCGTTGGGATGGTGGTGGCCTCTGAAGTGGTCTCAGAAACAGTAGTTGTGGTGGTAGCTGTTGTGGCCTCAGAGGTGGTGTCAGCAGCAGTGGTAATGACAGTTGTGGTGGCATCTGAGGTAGTCTCAGGAACAGTTGTTTGGATGGTAGTAGCTGTTGTGGTGGCCTCTAAAGTGGTCTCAAAAATAATAGTTGTGGTAGTGGCAGCTATTGTGACCTCAGAGGTGGTATCAGCAGTCGTGGTAATGACAGTTGTGATGGCATCTGAGGTGGTCTCAGGAAAAATGGTTGACATGGTGGTGGCTGTTGTGGTGGCATCTGAAGTGGTCTCAGGAACAGTAGTTGTGATGGCAATAGCTGTTGTGGTTGACTCAGAGGTGGTATCAGCAGCAGTGGTTGTGATGATGGTAGATATTGTGGTTGCCTATGATGTGGTCTCAGGAACTGTAGTTGTCATGGTAATGGCTCTTGTGGTTGCATCAGGGGTGCTCTCAGGAGCAGTAGTTGTGATGGTGGTGGCTGTTGTGGTACTTTCTGAAGTATTCTTGGAAGTAGTGGTTACAATAGTGGTGGCTGTTGTAGTGTCCTCTGAGCTGGTCTCAGGAACAGTAGTTCTGATGGTGATGGCTGTTGTGGCAACCTCAGAGGTGCTCTCAGGAGAAGTACTTGTGATGGTGGTGGCTGCTATGGTGGCCTCTGTGGTGGTATCAGCAGCAGTGGTGCTGATAGTTGTGGTGGAATCTGAGGTGGTCTCAAGAGCAGGGGCTGTGATGGTTGTGGCTCTTGTGCTGGCTTTTGAGGTGTTCTCAGGAACACTTCTGCTGAAGGTGGTTGCTGTTGTGGTTTCTGAGGTGATCTCTGTATTGGTAGTAATGAAGGGAGTGGGTACTGTGGTTGCCTCTGAGGTGGTCTCAGGAGCAATAGTTGTGATGGTGGTGGCTGTTGTGGTGGTGTCTGAAGTGGTGTCAGAAATGCTTGTGCTGATGGTGGTAGCAGTTGTGGTGGCCTCTGAGGTAGTCTCAGTAAGAGTGGTTGTGATGATGGTGGTGCATGTTGTACTGAACTCTGAGGTAGTCTCAGACTCAGTGGTTGGGATGGTGGTGGTTCTTGTGGTTGCTGCTGAGGAGGACTCAGAAGCAGTGGTGGTAAGGTTTGGGGTCGCATCTGAAGTGGTCTCAGGAGCAGTGGTTATAATGGGTATGCCTGTTTTGGTGACTTCTGAAGTGGTCCCAGAAGAAATGGTTGTTATGCTGCTAATGGATGTTATGTCCTCTGAGGTAGTCTCAGGAGCACTTGAGCTGATAGTGGTTGCTGTTGTAATGTCCTCTGAGGTGGTCTCCGTAACAGTGATTGTGATGGTAGTGGGTGTGATGATGGCCTCTGAGGTGGTCTCAGTAACAGTGGTTGTGATGGTAGTGGGTGTGGTGGGACTCTCTGAGGTGATCTCAGAAGTAGTGCTGTTGGTGGCTGCTGTGGTGGTCTCAGAAAAAGTGGCTGTGGTGCTGCTGGTGGCTGTTGTAGTATCCTCTGTGTTGGCCTTAGAAACACTTGTGGTGATGCTGGTTGCTGTTGTGGTGGCCTCTGAGGTAGTCTCAGTAACTGTGGTTGTGATGGTGGTGGGTATTGTGGCAGCACCTGAGGTGGTCTCAGGAGTGCTTCTGCTAATGGTGGTGGCTGTTGTGGTGGCCTCTGAGGTGGTCTCAGGAACAGTAGTTCTTATAGTGATGACTGCTGTGGTGGTGTCTGAGGTTGTCTCAGAGCCTGTGTTTGGGATGCTGGTGGTTGTCGTGGTTGACTTTGAGGTAGTTTCAGGAACAGTGGTAGTGATAGTTGTGGTGGCATCTGAGGTAGTCTCAGGATCAGTGGTGGTAATGGTGGTGGCTGTTGTGGTAGCATCTGAGGGGGTCTCAGAAGCAGTTGTAATGATGGTGGTTCTTTTGGTGGCCTCTAACGTCGTATCTGTGGCAGTGGTAATAGCTCCCCCTGTTGTTGCAATCTCTTTAGTTGTTGTGACAGTTGTGGCGCTTTGTGGGAATTGGATAATAATTTCAGGATTTTTAGCACTGACACTCCTCACCAGACTCAGTATCAACACTGCAATTGTTGTTGTAATTACACAGGCCAAAAGACAAGCCAAAAATAGTTTTAACAGTGACCAGTGATTTTCTCTTCCCTGAAAAGAATAAAAATAAATTGATTAACCTAGAGGGAGATCTGTAGTGGAGGTCTCCAGGGCCCTGTAATGTGCTGTCAAATCTATTTTCCTAAGTATAGATGTGACCATGTCACTCCTCTACTCAATAAACCCTGTTACTCCCTATCACCTCTAAGATATAAACTATCTAGTTTTTTAATCTCTTTACAATCCTGCTTCAACTTATCTTTCAAACCTCAGTGTACATAGTTCACCTTCCCTCACTCTGCAACCTAGCCAAGCTAGCCTTCCCTTTGCTCTTCACACACAAAATTCCATCTCCCACCAGCCTTTTCACTGGCTGTTCTCAGTGTCTGAAATGCACTGCCTTCTCACTTCCCAATCCTAGAATCTCTATCTTCCTACAAGATGCAGCTCAAGCCCCACTCATGAAACCTTTCCTGACCCTCTGAACTTCTAGCTCCTTATTCTCACACTGCCTTGTACTTAATTAACCATTGCAAGTGCTCTCTGTAAGTTTATTCTTTATATTTCTCTACATTCTTCTTGCCTTCCTTGTTAACACTTAAGCTCCTCGAAGAGATATTGTTTCATTCCTAATATTTGCATCCCCATCACCTAACAGTGCCTGGCACATAATTGATACTTTACAAATGTGTGTTGAATTGAACTGAACTGAATATCCATGGGCTACAAGGAGATATGATGTATGATATATTACAGAAGTGTCAAACATAACTACAGGCCGAATATGAACTACAACACTCCTGACTTTGACCTGAACCAGATGAAAATTTAGTTCCTATCTAGGTGGTGCAATGGATAAAGTGCCAAAAATCTGGCCTCAGATACTTTCTGGGCTAGTCACTTAACCCTGTTTGCCTCAGTTTCCTCATCTGTAAAATGAGCTGGAGAAGAAAAAGGCAAACCACTCCAGTATCTTTGCCAAGAAAACCCCAGATGGGAGCAGGAAGAGTCAGACATGACTGAAAACAACTGAACACTAACAAACTGATTTTAATATGTTCATTTATTAATAAAAAAATATAAATGTGTTGTTTTCTAGGTTAGTTATGTGGCTCACAGAGGTCCTTGTGTATGTTTTAGTGGTCCTCATTTCTATTTGAGTTTGACACCATTGCTGTAGTGAATAGAGAGCTGGTCTTGAAGCCAGGAAGTATTTGTGTGTGTGGTGGGGGGAGGACCAGGAAGGAGGAAAGAGAACATTTATTTATTAAGTACCTACTATGTGCCTATGTACTGAAGGCCAGGCACTGCAGTAAGTGCTTTACAAATATTATCTTATTTGATCTTCACAACAACCCTGGGAGCTAGGTACTATTACTATCCTCATTTTACAGTTGAGAAAACTAAGGCAGACAGAAATTAAGTGACTTGCCCAGGGTCATACAACTGGTAAGTGTCTGAGGCTGGATTTGAAAGCAGGCACCATACATGAAACACTATCCACTGGGAAACCTTGCTGCCACTAATTTTTCTTTTGGAAGAGGCATTTCTAAGTTACTTGGTACCTCAAAGTATCATGGAAGTGATTCTGAATCCTTGAGATTCTACTTCCAGAATGCAACTTCTGTTGGGTCCTACTAAGTTAGAAAGGCTTACATCTGATCACTAACATGCCTGTCTGATGACTGCCCAGGTCTGATGACTGACAGGCCTGTTCTTTGAGGTTAAGCGTGGTGAAGTTGAGGCTGATCATCAAGTTGGGCACCAGATGGTTAGTTTTTCTGTCACAGCAACTCAGTAAGATGTCCTGTATACATTTCAAACTCAATATATCCAAAGCACTACTTATCTTTCCCCAAAAACTCTCTCAGCTCTCATACTTTCCTATTTCTATCCATGATATCATCCTATTCCAAGTCAACTGTTCTAGCAACCTTAATGTCACTCTCGACTCCCCACTGGAACTCACCCCAGTTATCCTACGTGTGGCCATTTCTACCATCACAATGTCCCTTACATACATCCCCATCTCTCCTCACAAAGTTACCATGCTGGTTAAGGCCGTCATCACCTCACACATGAATTCACACCTCCTAACACTCTGCCTGCTGGGTGGTCTTCCTACATCCAGTCTCTCCCCATTTCAGTCTGTCCTCTACTCAGCTGCCAAGGCAATTGTCCAAAAATACAGATCTGACCACGTCACCTCCACACACTCCTTTACTCAACAGACTCTAGTGACTCCCTATTGCCTTCAAGATCAAATATTAAATCCTCTATTGGACTTTTAAAGCCCTTCACAACCTGGCCTCTCCCAACCTGGTCTTTTTATACTTTATTCCCCTTCATGTTCTCTACAACTCAATGATACTTTGTTGTTGTTGAGTTCTTTCAGTCACGTTCAACTCTTCATAACAGTACTTGGAGTTTTCTTGGCAAAGATACTGGAGTGGTTTGTCATTTCCTTCTCCAGCTCATTTTACAGATGAGGAAACTGAGGCAAACAGGGTTAAGTGACTTTTCCAGGTTCACACAGCTAGTAAGTGTCCCAGGCCAGACATGTGACCTTAAGGTCACAGGTTTCCCACCCTTCTATTCAATGTGCCACCTAGTTGTGCCAACCTTTGATACTAATTTTGATATTCCTCAAAGATAGCACTCCATTTCCTCACTCCAAACCTTTTTATTGGTTATCCCACATGCTAGAATGCTCTCCCTCTTCACTTCTACCTCCTGACTTCCCTGGCTTCCTTCAAGACCCAACTCAAACTGTACCTTTGGCAAGAGGCCTTTCCTTGACCTCCTCTTCCAACTACCCCCACCACCCCAATGCCTTCATTCTTATATTCACTATATACATCTTGTACATAAATACTTTTTTTCATCTTTCTCTCCCTCTTTAGAATGTGAGCTCCTTGATGACAGGATCTATGTTGTTTTTTTGGGGGGGGGGTTTTGCCTTTCTTTGTAAATGGAATGCTTAGCAAAGGGTCTGGCACATAGTAGATGCTTAATAAATGCTTGTTGGCTGACAGAATGACTGTGAAACCATAGAGGAATTTCAGTCTATGTTGGTTGAGCCTCAGTGTGGAAAACCCACACTGAAGAAATCATGGTTCCTAGAAATATTGAGAAGCCAAAGCCTTCCTAGAGGTTATGGCCAGTATAATGAAGGAATCTGATAATGCCATACAAAGGCTAATTGAGTTATTTAGTTTGGAGAAGAGAAGTTGCCTTCAGGGCTCTGAAGGGCTTTTATGTGTACATGCCACTCCATCCCTGATGGCAGAACTTGGATCAGTGGTTGGAAGGTGCAGAGGAAGAAAGTTCCCCATGCTTCTAGGAGAGGCTAGATGGCCATTTGTCAAGGATGTGGTAGGAAGGATTCCTGCTCATATAGAGTCAAAGGTCTAGGTTTGAAAGGGAACTCAGAGGACAGCAGGTGAAACCACTGCCTTTGTACAGATTGAGCCTGACGGTAAGAGAGGAGAAGGATTTGTCCAAAGCTGTGCAGGTACTAAGTGCCAGTGCCAGGATAAGAACTCAGGTCCTAGAGCTATACGTTTAGCCTTCCTTCCTCTGTACCACACTGGACTAAATGACCTCTGAACTTTCTTTGCTATGATTATGGGATTTTTCTATCATCACAGGAGTAGTGGGATGATGTGAGATGCCCCTTTAGAACACACATGTAGTACCTTAGCTTAAACAGCACTTAGCACAGTGTCTATCACATAGTAGGTTCTTAATAAATGCTAGTTAACTGACAGACTCTAGCCTTCACTGAAGCTGACCTCCTAGGCTCTTGTGACTACTGAGGCTACTAGGCAGAGCTTTTACTGTGTGGGACTGACGGGGACTAGGGATGTACTAGAAGGACAAAATTAATGTTGAGGAGTTTCATGTCCAATTACTACTCCTCAGTCTATTCTGATATAAAAAGCCTGAGCTAGTTGACAAAATAGAAGGGTGACTAGATGGCACAGTGGAGAGAGCACACTGGTCATAGAGTTAGGAAGACCTGAGTTAAAATCCAGCCTCAGACACTTTTTTAGCTGTGTGACCCTGGACAAGTCACTTAACTCTGTTTGCCTCAGTTTCCTTATCTGTAAAATGAACTGGAGAAGGAAATGGCTAATCACTCCAGTATCTTTGCCAAGAAAACCCCAAATGGGATCAAAAAGAGTCAGACACAACAGCAATAATAGTTGATAAAATACTAAACAAAACCCTGAGTGATTTCTCAGATAATATATAGCACCTAGGGGAATGATCAGAAAGAAAAATTATGTCACCAATGCTAGAAACTTGTATGAAACTCAATAAGTTATCATGTCTAGAGAATAGGCTTTAGATATGCAGGAAACAGCATAGTGTAGTGAATAGAGCATGGGCCTTTGAGTTAGGATGACCTGGGTTCAAATCCCACTTTAAACACCTACTGGCTGTGTGACCATGGGCAAGTCATTAAATCTCTTTGCTCCCCAGGCAATTCTCCAAGACTGTAAATTGGATAGGATGTGGTTTGACTATATCCTAACTGCGATTTGACTATATCAGTGAAATCATAGTCCTGATTTAAATATATATATTTAAATTTAAATTTTAAAAAATTTAAATTAAAAAAATTATTACATACTTGTCATCAAAGATAGAACAACATGTGGCTTCTTTACTAGGGTTTCTGGCTTCTCCATAGTAGCAGTTTCTTACAATGCTGTAGAAAACCATGGGAAATCAAGGGATCCATAGGAACGTGTGTTTTCCAGCTAATACTGAATGAGAGCAAGCTTTGGATAATTTACAAGTCATCTTTGAGATGGAGTCACTCAAGAGGTCCTATTGATTGATTTATTCCACAAAATTCAGCAACTCAAGAACATTTATTCAATGTTGACTGCTTGCTACCATACGCTAGATACTAACAGTGCAGAGAAACAGCCCCTGCCCTCAAAAAGCTTACATCTACTGGGAGGTTACAATGTATAGACAAGTAAGTAAATAGAAAGTATATATCCAAACTAGTACAGAGCAACTTTAAGAGAGTGAGCGCTAACCTTTGGGAGGATTAGAGAAGGCAGAACTCATCAGTTGTGCTTTGAAGGAAGTTAAGGAGCCTATGAGGCAGCAGTGAGGATGGGAATGCATTCCCCTCAAAAGGAAAGAGGCAAGATGTGTACTATCACAAACAGGGAGCAGACGGCAAGCTGGTTGATGAGAATAGAGTGAATGAGGAGCAGTAATGCAGAACAAGATGGAAAGGGACATGGTGGCCAGACCATAACCATTTTAAATGTCTGTCTAAAGGGTTCCTATTTTATCCTAAAAGCATGGAAAGGAACCATAGCCAATTTAGATGCAAGAGGTGCTGCAAAGGTAACAAAATTCTTGAGCCATTCTCCCTTTAGCCATCATCTTCTCTCAGTGATGGGCAAACTAGGAGGCAAGTTATATTTCTCAAAAATTCAGGGTTAGGAAAGGAAGACTCAAGGAGGGTCAAGCCTAAGAATACTGCTCACACGAGGAAGAGGCTGGGTCACCCACTCTTATCTACCAAATCTTGGTACAAATTCACACGTGCCTTCACTTCTTTTTTTTTTCTTTTGCTTTTGTTTTTTGGTGAGGCAATCAGGGTTAAGTGACTTGCCCACGGTCACACAGCTAGTAAGTGTCCAGTATCTGAAGACAGATTTGAACTCAGGTCCTCCTGACTCCAAGGCCAGGGCTCTATCTACTACACCACCTAGCTGCCCCAATGCCTTCACTTCTTCTGTCAAGATGAGGTAAGTGTGGCCTTTAAATCATTTAATGAAGGATCCTTGGACAGTTGTGGATAGATCCCAACCACTTGAGGAGATAGTATTGCCAAAGACTTTACCTGATGGCATAGCAGTTCTGTAGCTGAGGACACTGAATGGCCAAGAACTCCTGGGTTGGCACACACAACTGATGGTCTGGGATCTCTATGGCCACAACGTAATGAGTGAAACACACAGGGTGGGTGGCAAGGTGCATGGCTGTTGGGATTTGGGAAGGTCTGCAAAGAGAAAAGACAAGAGTAGATTCTCAGAGATCTAATAATTCTGGATATATTTATCATGGTGTAGTGGACAGACTTGGAAGCAGGAAGAACTGAGTTCAAATATTGCCATAGATTTACTAGCTGTGTATGACCTATGAGCAGACCACATCACCCTTATTCAGCTACAGCTTCTTCATTTGTAAAATGAGAATAATAACAATAGTAGTACTTATTCATAAGCTTGTTTTGAAGATCAAAAGAGAGTATATGGAAAGTCTTTAGGAATTTTAAAGTACAATACAAATATTCAGTTTTTTTGTTCATTTCTGTTTATTGATTTATTTTTTAAATTTTAATTTTAACTTATGGAATAAAACAAGCATTTAATAAATTAATAAATATCTGTTATAATGATGATGGTGATGATGATGGTAGTGGTGATGGTAATAAGCTCAAGTCCTGAAATGAAGATTTTGGCATTACTATGATAAAAGAGAAAAGAAATCCCTTTTTTAGATTATAATAAGGAAACATCCTTGGATACATTGGGTAATATAATATGTTCTGGAGAGTAATCTAAGAGGAATTTTTAGGGTATGTCCAAGAAAGTAGAGTCCAGGGCCTAGTAGCTGCCCCAGAGAGCCTTCCTACTACACTCAATAGGCTTAAAAATCTACCTATGAGAAAAAGGGGGAAGTGGACAGTGTATCTTCCATCATCACCAATATCCAAAGCCATATTCTATTATAGCTCTTGATGAGCTCTTCATTGCAACCCTGATTCCTGCTTCCTGAGCAGCAGACCAAGGACCCATCACCCACCTTTACTTGAAATTCTAGCAATAGAAGGATTAATGGGCAGAAGCCACTGGATTCTATCCATATCTGGAAAATGTGGTGCTTCTTATAAACACTGCAAATCCAACTCACGCTATTCTGAACAGTTGTATACTGGGCTTATTAACTGTGAGTTTTTTTCCCTCTAAATATGGAGAAGGATCATGAATAATTAGAAAGCTAGAAACAAAAGCAGGACACTCAGAAAAGAGAACTATGATAGATTTTCCTGATTTTTATCCAAGGTAACCAAAAGCTAAGGTCCTGTGCAGGATCATAGGGTCTGAACTGGAAAGAATTTCAAAGAGCATCTTGTCAATCCCCTACTTCAAAAAAGGTAAAAGCAAAGAAGTTGCTCAAGTAGTTAGAAATGTGTTGAGTGTTCAGCACCAGGTCCTTTCCTCCTGAATGACCCCTGTTGAAT
The DNA here is from genome assembly GCF_900497805.2 of Vombatus ursinus. NCBI lineage: Eukaryota > Metazoa > Chordata > Mammalia > Diprotodontia > Vombatidae > Vombatus > Vombatus ursinus. The sequence goes on along the minus strand of NW_020954569.1, from coordinate 73,700,517 downwards.
GACACTCAATCTCAGCAGACATTCTTGCTGGTCTCCATAAAGAGCTAATGTTACTATGAGCTTCAGTTCTCTTCAACTTCCATAAGATTGATAAAATTTAAATTTTTGTTAATCTCATAAAGCAAGTGGGTCAAAGAACAAATCAGAGAAACAATAAATAATTTCATTAAAGAAAATGACAGCAATGAGACAACATACTAAAATTTATAGGATGCAGCCAAAGCAGTACTTAGGGGAAAATTTTTATCTCTAATTGCTTACATCAATAAAATAAAGAAAAAGCAGGTCAATGAATTGGGTATGCAACTAAAAAAAACTAGTAAAAGAACAAATTAAAAATCTCCAATTAAACACCAAATTGGAAATCTTGAAAATCAAAAAAGATACTAATAAAATTGAAAGTAAGAAAACCATTGAAGGAATAAATAAAGCTAGAAGCTGGTTTCACTTTTTAAAAAACAATTAAAATAGATAAACCATTGGTTTGAAAAAAGAAAGAAGAAAACCAAATTACTAGTATCAAAAATGAAAGGGGTGAATTCACCACCAATGAAGAGGAAATTAAGACAATTGTTAGGAGCTATTTTGCCCAATTATATGCCAATAAATTTGACAATCTAAATGAAATGGAAAAATATAAATTACCCAGATTAACAGAAGAAGAAATAGAATATTTGTGTAACCCAATCTTAGAAAAAGAAATCGAATAAGCCGTCAATGAGTTTCCTAAGAAAAAAATCCCCAGGACCAGATAAATTCACAAGTGAATTCTATCAAACATTTAAAGAACAATTAATTGAAATACTATATAAACTATTTGGAAAAAATAGGTGGAAGATTCCTACCAAATTCCTTTTATGGTAGATATGGTGCTGATACCCAAAACAGAAAGAGCCAAAACAGAAAAAGAAAATTATAGATCAATTTTTCTGATGAATATTGATGTAAAATTTTTAAATAAAATAGTAGCAAAGAGATTACAGCAATATATCACAGAGATCATACACTATGACCAGTTGAAATTTATACCAGTAATGCGCTGGTTCAATATTAGGAAAACTATCCACATAATTGACCACATCAATAACAAAACCAACAGAAATCATATGATTATCTCAATAGATGCAGAAAAAGCCTTTGACAAAATACAGAACCCATTCCCATTTAAAAAACACTAGAGAGCATAGAACTAAATGGAACTTACCTTAAAATGGTAAGTAATACTTATCTAAAACCATCAAGAAGCATTATCTAAATAAAACCATCAACAAACCAATAAATGGGGAGAATCTAGAAGTCTTCCCAGTACAATCAGGGGTGAAGCAATGCTGCTGATTATCACTTGTATTATTTAATATTGTGCTAGAAAAGTTAGCTAAAGCAATAGGAAAAGAAAAAGAAATTAAAGGAATTATGAGGCAATGAGGAAATAAAACTATTGCTTTTTGCAGATGATGTGATGTTATGTTTAGAAAATCCTAAAGAATCAACTAAAAAAACTACTTGAAATTATTAACAACTTTAGCAAAGTTGCAGGATACAAAATAAACTTACATAAATAATCATCATTGCTATATCTTACCAACAAAGTCCAGCCTCAAGAGATAGAGAAATTCCATTTAAAATATCAGTAAACAATATAAAATACTTGGGAGTCTACCTGCCAAGACACACCCAGGAACACTATGAACACAACTATAAAGCACTTTTCACACAAATTAAGTGAGATCTAAACAATTTGAAAAATATTAATTGCTCATGTGTAGGCTGAGCCAATATAATAAAAATGACAGTTCTACCTAAATTAATCTATTTAGTCAGTGTCATACTGATCAAAAAATTATTCTATTATTCTATTCTGGAAGAACAAAAGCTCAAGTATGTCAAAGGAATCAATGAAAAAAAAATATGAAAGAAGGTGGTCTAGCCAAAAGAGATCTCAACCTGTATTATAAGGCAGTAATTATCAAAACAATCTGTTATTGGCTAAGGAATAGAATGGTGGATCAGTGGAATAGATTAGGTACAAATTGCCTTATAGTAAATGTCCATAGTCATCTAGTGTATGATAAACCCAAAGATTCAAACTTTTGGAACAAAAACTCATTATTTGACAAAAACTGCTGGGAAAACTGGGAAACAGTATAGCAGAAACTATGTATAGACCAACATCTCACACTATATACCAAGATAAGGTCAAAATGAGTACATAATTTACACATAAAGGGTGATACCATAAGCAAATTAAGAGAACATGGAATAGTTTATCTGTCAAATTTATAGATAAGGGAAGAATTTAGGACCAAAGAAGATATAGAGAGCACTGCAAAATGTAAAATAGATAATTTTGATTACATAAAATTAAAAAAGTTTTGTATAAAAAAAATCCAATGCAATCAAAATTATAAGGAAAGCAGAAAACTGGGAAATAATCGTTACATTAAGTGTCTCTAATAAAGTGTTTCATTTCTCAAATATATAGAAAACTGAGTCAAATTTATAAAAATACAAATCATTCCCCAATTGATAAATGGTCAAAGGCAGTTTTCAGACAAAGAAATCAAAACTATCTATAGTCATACGAAAAAATGCTCTAAATCACTATTGATCAGAGAAATGCAAATTAACACAACTCTGAGGCACCACCTCACACCTATCAGAGTGGTTAATATGACAAAAAAGGAAAACGTTGGATGCTGGAGTGGGTGTGGGAAAACTGGGACACTAATGGACTGTTGGTGGAGTTATGAACTGATCCTACCATTCTGGAGAGCAATTTGGAACTATGCCCAAAGGGCTATAAAACTGTGCATACCCTTTGAGTCAGCAATACCACTGCTAGGTCTATATTCTAAAAACAACCAAAAAAAAAGAGAAAAGGACTTATTTGTACAAAAATATTTATAGCAACTTTTTTTTTGTGGTGGCTAAGAATTGGAAATGAAAGGGATGCCCATCCAATGGGGAATGGCTAAATAAGTTGTGCTGTATGATTGTAATGGAATATTATTGTGCTATAAGAAATGCCAAGCAGGATGATTTCAGAAAAACCTGGAAAGACTTACATGAACTGATACATAATGAAGTGAGTAAAAACAGGAGAATTTTGTACACAGTAACAGCAATAATGTTCCATGAAGAATTGTGAATGACTTAGCTATCTCAGCAAAACAATTATCCAAAACAATTCTAAAGGACTAATGATGAAGCATACTATCTGTCTCCAGAGAAAGAACTAATAATAAAAGAGACTAAAGCATACTATTCACTTTCTTTGTTTTTTCTTTTCTTTTTTGAGTCATCTTGTCCAAAATGACCAATATGGACATGTTTTACGTAATTGCGCAAGTATAACCTACATCTGATTGCTTATAGTCTCAGGCAGAGGAGAGGAGAGGTAGGAATAGAATTTGGAACTCAAAACTCTAAATAAAAATGTTTTTTTTAAATTGGAGGAAAAAAATAATATAGCACAGTGAAGATTCAGTACAGGTGCACTCCCTGCTGTTACTGAATAACATAGGGTCTTAATCCACTTCTTAGTAGACACTCTTGGCTGGCCTTTTTAAGGTGCTGACTTCAGTGCTAATCTTCAATTTCCTTCAACTTTCCTTTGGCTAACGAACTTGGAAAATCAGCTGCCCATCTGTAAAAACTTCAATTCACTCACCAGGCTGGTTTTGAAAGGTCTTCATGCTTTGTTGGACACTTGCTCATCCTAAGGAAGCCAAATTATGGAGTCCTACAATCAGAAAGATACTGGAAGCCACCTGTTGGGGAAACCTTAGAGTACAATCTATTATCCTTTCATATTAACTCTCTTAGCTCCTTTTTTGGAATGCAGCCTATTCCCTGAAATGACTTTCTCTCTTTGACCTCCTTCCTATGCAGCAAATGTAGAATCTGTAGTTACAGATCTACCTTATTGTGCTTACTAAATGAATACTCTTATTGAATGTCTCTCCAAAGACATTTCAGTAGCCTTTTGGTCTGATCATTTTAGCATGTACTACATTAATGAATGAATCGTTGTTTCTGCAATCAAGGAATATTTGATCAGACATTCTCAGTTTTACAGCATGATACATAGCAAATTATATGGGTCATTGCTATCTTCATGGTGATACCTTTTACCTAGAGACTAGGACATAGTTTAAATAATGAACCAGTTATTTAAAAGACTACTTCCCTCTCGGACCTATAAAAGTACATTAAGAACAAGCCAACCAAGGATGCATAGAAATCTCTGAGACTTGACAAACCATTTAAATCTTCCACTCTGAAGTCATGAATCTTTTCAAATTAGTAGCAAGAAGAATCATAGAAGGTTAGATCTGGAAAAGACCTTAAAAACGTCTTAGTTCCAATTCCCTCCTTTCAGAAATGAATCCCAGAGAGCTTAAGTAACATGCCCATAATCACAGAGCTGGTTGATGTCAGAACTGAGATTAGAACCCAGGCTTCCTTATATCCAGTCCAGTACTTTCCACCACACTATATACATGTAGTACAAATAATTGCAGTAAATGCATTTCTCCCATTTAGAATGTTAGCTTTTTTTTTCAACCAAAAGATTGAAAACTCAGGTATCAGGCTTTGCAAGACATGGAATTATTGCAACTTCTACTCACTGGCTGGGTTTCAGGTTGTTCGATGTCTACAGGACGTTTCCTATATTTTCCTTCCATTCTAGAGCCACCAGCATTAAAAACTTAGGCCCCAAAATATTTGCCATTTTATCCAGTTCCTTTTATACGTGCTTATAGATTAAGAAATACTAGTTGTAATTATTGTTAAGTTAGCAATGATGCATCTATCCAGGGGCGGATCAAGTTGAATAATAATCTTTCTCTATTGTGGACTACACCTTCAGAATGGAACATTCTGAGCAATTTAATTATGCAAAACTAAAATGCAAACCAACCCAATATCTAATGATAAATGTGACTGACCTTTCACAAGCCTGCCTCATGGTAAAATAGCTACAGAAACAACAACAAACCATAAAAACAAAACAAAACAAGTTCTTTTACTTTCCTGTGCCATAGCCTACAGATCATTAAATATAAAAGAATAATAACAGGATAAGGGTTTATCCTAGAACTGTTTCTAACTAAGCCCAAATAAAAAGATGACAATGAGATAATTGTTATAATAATAATAATAAATATTTATATAGTACTTCTGTGTTTATAAAGGAATTTACATGCAAAATTGAACTGATTGAACTTTGAAACAACCTGTTAAGATAGGTGCTGTCATTACCCCTTTTGACAGATTTTGAAACCAAAACTAGGGGACTGAGTGATTTGCTCAGGCTCCTTGCTAGGAAGTGTCTGAGAAGGCATCCAAACCTTTGTCTTCCTGACTCCACGTCTAGTATTTCATCTTATGAGAAATCATATGGCTTCTCTTCCATTAAAAAAAAAAATGTACTTTTTTTCTAACACTTTCCTTATAGTAATTCTGTGAGAGATAGATTTATACTCATCTACCCCTTGCATTGGTTTAGAAGGTCCTCAAGGGTTGGAACCATATTTAGAGGAAGCTAAATGTGATACGTCAAGGACTATTTATGAATTACAATCCATACTATTTTTCATGTTATATTAGTTTGAATATTATCTCAAATATCAACAAATATTAAATATAATATATATATAATAAATAATTTAAAATATTAACAGGCAGGTAGGTGGTGTTCTGAATAGAATGGGAGACTTTGGTTTGGAAAGACCTGCATTCAAATTCTGCCTCAGACATTCATTATGTGACTCTGAATAAACTCTCTCAGCCTCAGTTTCCTCATCTGTAAAATAGAGATAATAATAGCATCTCTCTGTCAGGGTTGTTGTGAGGGGCAAATTACATAATCTGTATAAAGCACTTTACAAACCTTAAAGCACTCTATAAATGTGAGTTATTATCATTATTAAGTAACAATTTCTTTATAGCAACATAACTATTGATGAGTGTCTTGATTATTTGAATAACAACCCAGTTAAGGAAGTGTGGTGGTTTCAATAATCAAGTACAATTTGTTTAAACCAATTTTGAGTAATGGTCTGTTATGTGCAGATCAGTGGGTGATAGGTAAACAAAACCTGAAATAACATCCTGCAGCTTAGGAGTTTGCCTTCCAGTAGAAGAGATAAGATATGTACACAAACAACACTAATTCAAGGCAAAATATGATGGGTGAGGAGGGGTCTGAAAATGCTGTGAGAAACTTGAGGAGGGAAATTTCACTATTAACTGGGGAATCACGGAAGGCTTCATGGAGGAGGTAGCAATGGAGTTGGGGTTCAAAGAGGACAATGAAAAATAAAAATTAAGCCCTTAGCTTCAACCACTACTACAAGGAACTATCTGCAGCTGTTGAATATTTACTAGGAGTTATTCACGGAAATCCCTAAAGCTCCTTATTTAAGCACCAGGTGTATCCCAAACATCTCAGACCAGTTTTTAAAATTTATTTCCAAAGCCACTTCCCATGTCAAATCTGCTAGAAACTCCTGCCACCAATGTGCCACCAATATCCCTCTTCAATCTATCCTTCACTCAGGAAAGTAGTTTTGAAAAAAGTCTTTTTTCATAGAATCATACAATTTTAGAACTACAAAGGACCTTAGAGATCACTTAGTCCAAATCCTTCATTTTACAGATTTGGAAACTGAGGCTCAAAGATGAAACTGCTGTCAGACTAAAACATGAAGCCGGGTTATCTGATGCTAGTATCATGCTTTTTCCACAACAAAAAAGAAGGAACATTTATTATTAAATACCTACTATGTTCTAGGCATTGTGCTATATACCAGGAATGCAAATTTTAAAAATGAAAGTCTTTGCCTTCAGGAGCTATATTCCACTTGCACAAATTCTTGGGACTTTTTATTATAATAGCATTAATGGCTATTATAATTAGTAATAATCATAATAACTCAAGTTTATAGGATGCTTTAATATTTGCAAAACACTTTCCTTATAGCAACCCTATCAAGTAGGGAAATCTGTGTCTGTCTCCTCCATTAGTTTGAAATAACCTGACGAGTGGGAACCATTTTCAAAGGAAACCAAATATGACATCTCAAATCTATTTATGAATTGTTTTGAGTATATACATATATGCATATGTATATATGAAAACATGCATATTATATACATCTCTAATTCCTATTACTCCAAGTATTAATGTACCATATATCTCAAGTAGCAATTTATACATGGCAGAACAATTATGTTGACTGACTGGATAACAAAGTTTGTTAGAGTTTCAATAACATAAACAATTTCCTTAGCCATATAATTATAATGAGCAAGAGTGACATTGAATATTTGGGTGTGGAAAATTGCATATACTGTCAAATTCAGTTAATATTTTGGTCAGTTTTAATAAACTTTTTTCTCCATTTTTATTCTTTGTAACAAGAGATGACTCTCTAATTAGAGGAAAAGGGTACTACATATCTGAAAATGAAGGTGATAAACCTAAATAAATCAACAGCTTTTTTAAGAAAAAAAATCATTTGTCCACTTAGAGTATAACTAAATAAATTGTGGTATGTGAATATAATTTAATATTACTGCATATGAAGAACATAGAAAAGCCTGAGAAAGCATATTAATTGATACAGAGCGAAGTATTGCCAGGAAAACAATAAACATAATGAGTACAACAATATAAATGGAAACTACCACAACAAAAGAAACTGAGTACTGTGTAACTACAATGGCCAACTTTCATCCTCCCTTCTTTGTACATGTGAGGTACCATGGGAATGGAACAATGCATTTAGTATTACACATGGCTAATATGTTGGTTGGTTTTGCTGAAAAGTTTTGTTTTTCTTCTTTTTAATCTTTGTTATGAGGGATAACTGCTTGGGTAGGGAAGAGAGAGGAATATATTCAAAAATGAAGGTGATGTCAAAACAAAAGATTTAAAAAAAATAGGATGATGATTTGTTTCAAGTTTTAGCTGGGATGAAATGACATCTTAGAGAATGTAAGGAATATGGAAGCATCCAGGCCAGTGCAGAACCCAGATATAGTTTAAGGTCTTGGAAGGTGAGTCATCATTAGCTCTGGTTAGTAAGTGTGCTAAAGTGTAGTAACACTTTATTTCCTTGTATGAAGATACTGAGTTTGACATCAAGCTTGTTCAGAGCAAAGAGAAGTGGGAAGAGGCTAGATTAGAAAGACCTGTGCTCTAGCCCTAGCTCTGCCCACATTGTTCAGATCCTCAATCCAAAAAGTCCATGATTTACAAAGAGCCTCGAGGAGCAACAATCATCCAAAGGCATCAGTCCTTTCAAATGCAAGACTGAAGAAAAGCATGAAGAGGGAAACAGGAAAGAGAAATCATAAGAGACTTACTAAGGTTGAACTGTTTACATTCCTGCAGGGAAAGATGATATTTGTAACTCATGAGACCTTTGTCAGTATTAGGGTAGTTAGAGGGAAAAAAATTATATGTGTGTAGATAGATAGATAGATAGATAGATAGATAGATAGATAGATAGATAGATAGATAGATAGA
>NW_020954569.1:73680981-73691968 GCF_900497805.2 Vombatus ursinus | reverse complement strand
AGATAGATAGATAGATAGATAGATAGATAGATAGATAGATAGATAGAGGGCACAGGGTGAGTTGAAGATGAAAGGTGATATCTAAAAAATAAAATTAAGAGGTGAGAGAGGATCATACTGGGAGAAGGAGAAAGGGAGAGGTAGAATGGGGTAAATTATCTCACATAAAACAAACAAGAAAAGGCTTTTACAGTGGAGGGGAAGTGGGGGAAGGTGAGAGGGAATGAGTGAATCTTATTCTCATTGGATTTGGCTTAAGGAGGGAATAACATACACAATCACTTGGATATGGAAAACTATCTTAACCTACAGGAAAATGGGGGGGAAATGATAAGGGGGAGATGATAGAAGGGAGGGCAGATTGGGGGAGGGGGTAATCAGAAGCAAACACTTCTGAGGAGGGACAGGGTCAAAAGAGAGAATAGAATAAATGGGGGCAGGATAGGATGAAGGGAAATAGGGTTAGTTTTTCACAATATGACTACTATGGAAGTATTTTGCATGACTCCACATGTATAACCTGTATCAAATTGCTTGCCTTCTCAATGAGAGTGGGTGGGGAAGGAGGAAGGGAAAAAATTTGGAACCCAAAGTTTTAAAAAAAAATGTTAAAAATTGTTTTTACATGCAACTGAGATTTAAATAAGATATACAGGCAATGGGATATAGAAATCTAACCTGCCCTACAGGAAAATAAAAGGGGAAGGGGATAATAGAAGGGAGGGTGATAGAAAGGAGGGCAGATTAGGGGAAGGAGTATTCAGAATGCACTACCCCAAGGGGGAGAGGCAAGATGGGGAGAAAATTTGGAACTCAAAATCTTGTGGAAATGAATGTTGAAAACTAAAAATAAATAAGTTAATAAATGTTCAATATAAAAAAGGGCATCAGTCCTGCCAAATGGGTCATTCTATATACAGTTTGACTGTGCTGTTGCTTTTTGTCTGTCTGCAACTACTTGTTCTGCATTATCTCTGACTCAAGCCACACTCTTCCCTTCATGTTCCTACTTGGGTATGCTTGTTTCCTCCCATCTCTTTGGACATCACACTTAGGCTTCCCCTTTCCTCAATTCCTTGACTCCCAACTTATGTCCCATCCTAAAGTGCAATTAAGAATTCTATCACTTGGGGCAAACTTAATTGAACTGGAGAATGTCTACCTGTATAGTGAGATGGGAGGGAGGTCCCATGAAAAGTGATGTCCTAAAGTATGAATGTTCCTGTGTGTGGTTGAGGTAGATTGAATGCATAGGTCATGAGATTTGAGGAGGTTGAAGAACTGGCAGGCCAGGGTGTTGAAAAGAGATAAAGGTTGGGGTGGAGAAGATCAAGTTTTGAATTTCTTTGGTAGGAGAAAGAATGACCTGTAGATCCATGAAGAAAAGCAATAATGATCTGGGAACTAGAATAAAATTTAATGGAAGAGAAGCGATTGTTGAGTGATGGTTTGCTAACTATAAGTATCAGGGGATGTGAGAGGAGACATTAGTCTTGGAGATGATACCAAGTGATATGTCTTCAGGAGAAAACTAGGTTTCAGTGATTATCAGAGAGCTAAGGAAGCTTAGGGGAAGGTGTCTGGGATTCCATGACCATAGATTGAGAGGTGAAAAGGGCCTTGGAAGCCACTTAATTCACATTTCTCCTGTCACAGAAGAGTACATTGAGGTAAAGGAATTCATTCAAGGTTAGACCTGTGACAATGCAGAGACACAATTCAAACCTGGGGGCCTTAATTCTAAATCCACACATCTTTCCCCTGCTCCACAACAGAGGTAAGTTCTCAGAGAATGTCATGAAGAAGTAGAGCAGAGGGAGGACAACGACTAGGGAAGATCTAAGGATTAGCTCACTCCTGGCCTGGGATGGCTGGTCATGAGTTCCCTTTGTCAATGATTTTCCCAGCTGATTGCCCACGATCACTGGTCATATTCTTCTAACAAGACAATCCATTTCTCACCCCCCCACACATTTTATCTAGCTGTCCCCTATGCCTAGCATGCTCTCCCTCTTCACCTCTGTCTCCCAACTTCCCTGTGTGAGGAGTGAAAAACCCAAGAGACAGTTTCTGAGTAGCTAATAAATAATAAATTGATGGTCAGAAGTTTCTCTCCATAACTATAGACAACAAATGGAGATACTGAATGCCTTCAATATTTCTTTGAAAAGGAATGCCCCTGACAGGAGAAATGAGCCTTGACTGATGGATATTTAAATGAAATCAACCTGGACTGATGGATGTTTAAATGAGGAGGCTCAGCCACCTCCAACAATCTGGAGAAAAGAATCCATCTCTAGCCAGACCACTCTGGTTGGTCTTCTCCTTCATGAGCTGGGTCACCCCAAACTCTAATGGAGGAGTACAAGGCCATGAGTTCATTGCTTTGGGGCAGAGATTCACCCAAGTCAGATTCTGTTTACATTCTAAACAAAATCAAAGTCTCTTAGTTGGGTGGGGTCCTACCCAAGACTGAGGAGCCTGTACCCCAAGGATTAGGGCAATCTCCTCTAGAATCCATGCCTTTCAGGAAGGGACTAGATGGTCTCTGGTCCCTGAATGAGGAATTAAAAAAAGAAAAGCCTGGATCCCAATTTAATAATTGCTTATTAATATAATAGAAAATAATTTCTCTCACCTGGCTTCCTTCAGGACCCAGCTAAAATCCCACATTCTATAAGAAGTCTTTCCCAGTCCCTCTTAATTCTAGTGTCTTCTCTCTATTGATAATTTCCTATTTATCCTATACAGCTTGTTTATACATAGCTGTTCGCATGCTGTCTCCCTTATTAGACACTGAACTCCTTGAGGGCAGGGACTATCTTTTGCCTCTCTTTGTATCCAGAGCACTTAGCACAATGCCCTGTAAAAATAGATGCGTAACAGATGTTTAATGATTGACTCACTGATGGTAGTGTGGGTTAGTAACCCAGTTGGACAAGAACTCTGATAGAGGGGTGGAGTGGCCATAGGACCATGGTGAGAAGACAGGCTTGGCAGTTGAGAGAGCTACTCACAAGAGCAACTAGTTCTTCAGGGGCAGGGCTAGAAGGAGAGGGAAGAGGAGAGAGGCCTATAGCTTGCCTGGAGAACCTAGGATTTAGGTTTCCTCATGCCTCTACTCATCTGGCTCCCCAGTATGTGATAGATATTTATGGAGTGTGATCTTTATCATAACTGACATTGCTAAGCTTCGGGCAATGAATGTCAGTCACTTATCCAAGTTACTGCTACCTTCTGCTGGTCTCAGCAAAGCCTATGCTTGCAACAATCCAGCACTGTCCTGATTAACTTATGTGTCACAGGATTTAGAGCTGGAAGGAATCTTAGAGACTTGATTTCATAAGGTCATAGGATCATTGATCTAGTACTGGAAAGGACATTAGAGGCCTTCTAATACAACCCTTTCATTTTATAGGTGAAGAAAGTAAGGCCCAGAAAGGTTAAGTGACTTGCCCAAGATTACACAGGTAGTAAAATAGTAGAAGCATGATTCAAATCTAAGTCTTCTCACTCCAAAAATCAGTATTCTTTCCACCACACAACACTGCCCAGAAGTGTGACTTTTCTGAGACTAAATTTCAAAGCTATAACTAGGAAAGTGTTTGTCCCAGTGTGCCAATATCCATGGAAACTTGGTTTCCTCTGAGAGGGGAGAGAAGGGAAAGATAGCATGCATTTATGAAGCACCTACTGTATGCTAGGCACTGCGCTAAGTGCTTTACAAATATTACCACATTTGATCCTGAAAGGAACATGCTTCTTCTCCCCTACTTTTACTAAGCGGGATATCCCTGAGCTAACCCCCCAAGTTCCCACTACCATGTTGCTCCTCTTTGAGAACCTAACTCCCATAATCCATATAGGAGTATAGGGTGAACTTTCTGAGGCACAGGACAGATCACCCCCTTTCCTGGTATGGCTGCATCTGATGGTAGGACTGTCCTCTGTAGTCTCACTTGCCCTCTTCTCCCTAACTGAAGTTGCCTCAAATACAAGTACTGTACTCCTTGTTATGACTCTGCTCAGTTTTTCCATTTGTAAAATGAGGGAGATGATTTAGCTGATCTTAAGATCCCTTCCAGCTCTAACATTCCATCATTCTAAGGAGCACTGACATAAAACGACATCGTGCAACTTTTGTGAGCAAAACAGGACACTAAAGCTCATCCCATACCAGTTGAGGTTTGCAGAACACTCCAGACGAGTCGCTCTGAATCCAAACTATGCTTTGCCATGAACTTTATGCAAAAGTGGATAACTATAGTTTCACTTCCACCAACCCCTTAAAGGATCTCATTACTACCTGCCTATGTTGCCAAGAGCTCCCTAGCAGGTCTACTTGCCTCCTTTTTCTCATCTCACTCTTGGGTCTAAGTCATCCTTCAAACCATAATCAGCAGAATTTTTCTTATGCCCAGATCTGGTTCTTACTCTGCTCAAAAAACAAAAATAAAAAACACTCCAGTGGCACCATTTTGGCATCTGAGTAACACTCAAACTCTTTTGCTTGGCATTCAAACCTCTCCACGAAATGAGAAGAGGTGGGGTGGTGGGGGGGGAAATATCACCTTACCTCTCCAGGCTTATTTCATATTACTACCTTCCATGTACTTTATGCTTCAGCTAAACTGAGTTACCCTCTGCCACCCCTCACACCCATTCCCCAAACTGGGCATGCAATTCACTCTCCTGCCTCCATCTCTAAGCTTGGAACACCCTCCTTCCCAGTACTGGACTTCTACAAGATTTACCTAGTCAGCAGAAATGAACGAACACTGGAAAGTGCAGAGTTTTGAAGCAAAAGTGGACAAGGGACCAACAGAATTTTGTGTTACAAATATTCACAGGTTTTTCTATTCCAACATTTCTCTCAAACCTAAATTCCAAGAGTGAGGAAGGCATCCATTAATAAGCTTTAACTCCCCCAAAAGGGTTAAACCCTGGTAAGTATCAGTAAGATGAGGAAAGTTAAAAACAGAATCTATGACAATAATTGTGGCAAATTAAAGCTAAGTCACATGCCACCCATTTTCTGAACTATCATATGTTACAACTACCACCCATTTATTTCAAACTCTTAAAAGGTCTATGTGCTAGATTTGACCCAGTTGGTCTAATAAAGAACTCCTGAAGCAGCCTGAGAGAATCCAAATGCCATCAATTCCTGGAAAATTAGTCATGCTCAGGGCAACAATGCAAAATTAGGATGTTTAAGGGTCAAAGAACAAAAACCAATTAAGTGTATGCTTCCACATTGATTAAAAGACAGGCTCATATAGGTGCCTCCTGTCTCTGCTATACTCAGTCAATGAATAAGCATTTATTAAGCACTGGAGTTTATAGGGTATGGGTTTGATGTGGTAATACCAGCACTTTAGGAAAGTTATGTTGATGTCTGAATGGAGAAGAGACTTATGTTTGCAAGACCAACCAGAAGACTGTTGCAATAGTATAGGTATGCGGTGATGAGGATCTACACCAAGAGGGCAGAATTAGAGAAGAAAAGGGGGTGTATTTGATAAATATTACAAAGATGAAATGGACATTCCTTACCAACTGGTTTGGTTATGGTGATGAGAGATAATGAGGAACCAAGGATGACACCTAGGTTTTGAGGCTGGAGGACTGGGAGGAAGGTGGTGCCCTTAACAACAGTTTGGAAAGTGGAAAGGTTTAAAGGGAAAGATAATGAATTTAGACTTGGCCATGATGACTTTAAGATGTCTGCGGGACATCCAATTTGAGATGCCTGAAAGGCCATTGGAGATGCTAGACAGGGAGCCAGATGAGTAGAGGCATCAGGGAACCTAAATCCTAGGTTATCCAGTAGATATTTTAGGGCTGGATAGGTAGATTTGAAAACCATCAGCATAGAAATGATTAAATCCATGGGATCTGATAAAATTACTAAGGCAAGTACTACAGAGGGAGAAGAGAAAAGGTACTAGGAGAGAGCCCTGTGAGACACACATGGTTAGTGAGTGTGACCTGGATAAAGATCCATCAAAGGAGACTGAGGAGAGGTTGGATAAGTAGGAGAACTTGGAGAGGGTGGTGTCCTGAAAACCTAGAGAGAAGAGAGTGTCAAGGAGAGTAGGGTGATTGATAGTGCTAAAGGCTACAGAGAAATCAAGAATGAAGACTGAGGAAGGCACTTAGGAGACCATTAGGAACTCTGGAGAGAATAGTTTCAGTTGAATGGTGAGGTCAAGAAGCCAGACTGTTGAGTGTTAAGAGAGTGAGTAGAGGTACCCGTTGTAGATGGCCTTCTCAAGTTTAGCCATAAAAGGAAGAAAAGATCTAGGACAATAGTATGAATGGAAGAATCAAGTGAGGGCTTTTTTTAAGATGGAGGAAACACAAGCATGTTTAGAGGCAGTAGGGAAGTAGAGAATAATAAGGGAGAGATTGAAGATAAGTGAGAGATGAGGAAGATAGAAGGAGAAATTTGCCGGACAAGACAAGATGGCATGGCGTTGCTTGTGTAGGCAGATGGATTTTGCCTTTGCAAGGAATAGGTCACCTCTTTGTGTAAGACAGTAGTGAAGGACAGGCTCCCATTTTAATAAATATCAATATAACATCTAGTCCTCTATAATAAAGATAATTCTGTATCCTGTATATACTAGTGCCATATGGATATGAATTCTGTTTGAACCAGAAATCCTTTATGACTGACACATTAACCTTTTTTTCTTGTTGAGCAGTCAAACTGGGATTGTAGGATTTTAGATTTTGCAGAGACCTTAGAGGTCACCTAGAATAAATTTTTCATTTTACAGATTAGCCTAAAAAAGTGAAGTCATTTTCCTAAAGTCACAGAGGCAGCAAATATTAGTGTTTTGTGACCTCCAGCAAATCCCTTGATCCTTTTGGACCGCCATTTCCTCATTGGTTAAATAAGGGGAGGGGATGGACAAGATGATGACTAAGTCCCTTCTAGCTCTGAATCCTATGATCCTATGAACTTGAGATCACCTTGAAAATGGTCAGACCAGCCCAGGTGCAGTTTTGAAATAACTTATAGGCATGGGGTGTTTGAGGGAATATGGTGAGGAGGCAGAGTTTCCCATTCAGTAGATCATTGATTTTATTTTAAATATTTTTTCAACTAAACAAGAATTTATTAACCACCTACAATTTGCAAGGCATTATACCAGGTGCTCGGGTTACAAAAATCCTATCCTTAAGGATCTTATACTCTACTGGAGAATATAAAAGTTGTTGTTGTTGCTGCTGCCGCCGTTGTGGTTGAGTCATTTCAATCATGTCTGACTCTTCATGAGGTTTTCTTGGCAAACAGACCGGAGTGATTTGTCATTTCCTTTTCCAGCTCATTTTACAGTTGAGGAAACTGAGGCAAACAGGGTTACATGACTTGCCCAGGGTCACACATGAAGAGGAGTCTTCTTGACTTCTTGTCACTCCATCCACTGGAGCACCTAGCTGCCCATGCAGCATATAAAAAGTATAGCATGGAAAAAAGATAAGTAAATACACAATAATTTGAAGAAGAAGAGAGCATTGGTAAGTTCAGCAAAGGTCAAGCATCTACTTCAACTATGTTCTGTAGATATCCAGAGGATTCTATCAGTTAACATCTTATAGGATACCATTCATGTATTACTGGCACCATTCCCCTCATGGTTGCTCTGCCCTGCAGGGGCTCCTCTTTTCCTCACTAGCTTCTCTGCTACAACTCTTTCCTGCTGTTCCCTGTGATGTTTCCTGCTAAAGAGAACCTCCCCAGAACCATCCCTGCAGACCACGTAGAGAGTTATTATCCAGTGCAGATAATCCTTGACTACCCTCGTTGCCAGCCCTGCCTCCACCCAACTGGGTGAGCTCTGTAAGAACTGAGCCCATTTTTAGTTAAATTTCATTTTTCTTGCCTGACCTGAGACCCTCCATTCTAACCTCTCAACTCCTAGGCACTCTTAGGGGTTGCAGTTCCTCCAGAGAGGCATCCTTAGAGCTATTTCTGGCTCGTGCTTCCTAACTCATTCCAGGCGTTCAACCAAGTTAACCCCCTGGCTGCTTTAATACTATATTAATTACTTAATATCCCAGAATCATAGATTTAGAGCTAAAGGGAACCTTAGGTATTATCTAATCCAACTTCCTCATTTTAGAGATGGGAAAGGAAGATTGGGGAGGTTAAAAAAAAAAAAGACCTATACAGGAGCAAATGAATTCCTAAGAAGTAAAACAGATTTGGGGACCGCTAGGTGGCACAGTGGATAGAGCACCAGCCCTGAGGTCAAGAGGACCTGAGTTCAAATTTGGCCTCAGACTAAACACTTGACACTAGCTGTGTGAACCTGGGCAAGTCACTTAACCCCAATTGCCTAAAAAATAAATAAATAAATAAATAAATAAATAAATAAATAAGAAGTAAAACAGATTTGAACTCTATCCCTCTGGTTCCAAATCTTTGCAGTATCCCTCACTGATACTCATTTAGATAAAACCATTTACAAAGCAACCCAAACATTTCCCAGTTTACTGCTGTGAAGTGATAACTGGAGTTTTGTCTGTCCACATCTTTCTCTTCTTTTCTCTCACTTTTCTCATTCTCTCTCTCCCTCTCTGTCTCTCTCTCAATCTCTCTATTTCTCTCTTTTCTACCTCCCTCTTTCTTTTCTTTCTCTCCCTCCTCCCCCTCTCTCTTTCACTTTCTCCTTATTCTTTCCCTCTCCTTTCTTTCTCTTTCTCTCTCTTTCTTTTCCCTCCCTCCCCTTCTCTCTCTTATCTCTCCCTCTCTCTTTCCCTCCCTCTCTCTTTTCTTTCCCTGCCTTCCTCTCTCTGTCTGCCTTTCTCTCTCTCTCTCTCTCTATATATATATATACATATATATATATATACATATATACATGTATGTATAGTTAGCTACTAGTCTGAATGCTAATAACAAGAGAAGTCTTCAGCAAGAAGTACAATTTAAAACATTTCCAACTTTCACCAGAGCCCTATTCTCATGCCTCCTTATGGTATAACGTGACAGAGACCCTTGGTCCATCAAAGACTTTGTCAGCAGGTATGATTAAGCTGGAAAGGCTTCAAGTATAATCCTGGAGATAAACTTTATGTGTGTTGTTAAAGGACCAGCCTAACAAAAGACAAAGATACTCATCACCTGGTTGGATATGCAGTGATGAACAGTCCAGATGTAGCAACTCTCAAAGACCATTTAACTCAGTTGTAGAAGAGTTGGAATCTAGGATCTGTTTCAATGGATGCACACCAATAAAATTTAAAATTGTTGAAGTAGAATATCACTACTACAGAATTTTGCAAGAAAAAACTCCAGTTTAATAAGAATAGCATACATGGTATCCAAATACAGCAGAAGAAACAAATGAAAGCATAGCATTATTCACCTTCTCAGACATTATCACAATACTGGAAACCAGAAATCCTTTCTTTTTCACAACAGCTTCCAAAAACAATGATATTTTATTGTTTAAAAATACAATTCACATCTAAATTTATTTTCTGCAACTATCTGAAAGAACAAACTGAAATATGTAGGTATAGTTGATCTCATCAATTTAGACATTTTCTCCCTCCATGGATGGAGATTATAATCCGTCCATGTCTGCTGATCCTCTGCAATGCTTCTCTATTTCCTATCATAAGTTTGCAATGGGGGTAAGGAAGGTTCTTTCAGTATATTGTGTGTGTATGGGGGGGTGTCCTTCCTCAAATTCCAGACATTAAGAGGATACCAGTGGAATACTGGGCTCTCTACTCATTGTCCTTCACTCTTAGCTTATTTTTAATTGTAGTGATGGCCACCATCATAGTCTCAGTTGAAACTTTGGTGGTAGTAGTATCTCTAATGGTCCCAAGTATAGCTGAGTGAATAGTTGTGTTCTACAGTACAGCTGGGATGACAATGATGGCTACTGTGGCCTTTCATACTACTATGGAGTTCATAGTGGTTGTTATGGTCTTATGTGCAGATGTTAATATGGTGTTCTTTGTTGTAGTCTCTGGTAAAGTCAGGTTGTGCCTATAGAGGTGCAGCTTTTGTGGTAGTAGTTGTAATGGTTCATGTTCTAGTGTAGTGGTGGTAGTGGTAGTAGTATCTTTTGGGCTCTCAGGAACAGTTGTTATGTGACCATAGTGGTCCCAAGTACACTTGTAGACAGAGCCCTAGATTTCTGCTCAGAAAGACCTGTATTCAGGTCATCAGACACTTACATGCTGCAAGCCTGGGCAAATCACTTAGCCTCATTGAGTCACAACTTCTTCATCTATAAAATAAGGGAGTTGGAGTCAATCAACTCTAAGTCAATGATCTTGTGGTATCAGTTGGTGCAATTGTTGCTATGGTTGTTGTGGTCCCAAATGTAGCTATGCTGGTACCCATGGTAATCTTAGGTGTGACTCTAATGGTAGCTGTGATTGTAATGGAATTATTCTTGCTCCTCCAATGGTCTTAGGAGAAGTTGTTGTGGTGCTTTTGGTGGTGATCTTAGGGATAGTCAGTTGTGCTGGTGGATTTATTGGTCTAGGATATAGCTGTAGTGGTATTTAAAGTGTTCTCAGGTATAGTTGTGGTGGTAATTGCTATAGTGGCCTCAGTGGTAACTGTAGTGGTACCTATAGTATTCTCATGAGAAGTTATAGTTAGTGGTCACTATAGTATTCTCAGGTATAGTTGTAGTGTCAATAGCTATAATCGTCTCAAATGTAGCTAGGGAGGTTCATGTAGAGGTCTCAAGAGCAACTATAATAGTGATGACTCTCATAATCTCAGAAGGAGTTCTGGTGGTGTCTCAGTAGTTTCTCTGGTGACTGCTTGTGGCCTCAGGGATAGTTATGGTGGAAGTGTCTGTAGGGATCTATGTGGGTAGCTATGGTGGTACTTGAAGTTCTCTCAGAAACAGCTGTAGTTGTGGTATATGTAGTGGTCTCAGGTATATTTGAGGCAGTAGTAGCTGTAGGAGGAGATATGGTGGTGGTGGTCTTAGTTGTA
>NW_020954569.1:73675702-73675981 GCF_900497805.2 Vombatus ursinus | reverse complement strand
GGTGGCTGTAGTGCTTTCAGTTGTAGCTGTGGATGTGCTGGCAGTGGTCTCAGGAGTAGTTGTGGAGGTGGCTGTAGTGCTTTCAGTTGTAGCTGTGGATGTGCTGGTAGTAGCCTCAGGAGTAGTTGTGGAGGTGGCTGTAGTGCTCTCAGTTGTACCTGTGGTGGACTCGGTTGTAGCTGTGGATGTGCTGGTAGTGGTCTCAGGAGTAGTTGTAGAGGTGGCTGTGGTACTTTCAGTCGTAGCTGTGGATGTGCTGCTAGTAGTCTCAGGAGCAGT